>NC_140592.1:1270058399-1270365899 GCF_964204655.1 Triturus cristatus | reverse complement strand
GGCCAAGGAGTGACCACCCTGGGCAACCAGGTACCATCCAGCGACCGCTGCTTGCTTTGCGACTGAATCCTGCGAGGGACGACTGCAGAGACTGACCAGCGCCGAGACTTCCAGACACCTCTGAACCAGATCCACATCTACAGCAAAGCTGAGACCCGTGGAGGCGACGAGGGACGTGGGACCGGCGACTTGGGAAAAGTGGCTAGTAACTGACTAGCGCGACTTCCGAGGCTTCCTCGAGGCTGTGCTTGGGGAATTGAGAAGCCCCAATCCCGAGCCCCATAAGCAAAGAAGATCAGCTCCCCACACTTCACGTGTTCTGCGTGGGGCCCTTCTGCACCTGAGTTGTTCGACGTGTTGTCTGGTTGCTGGCCCGTTGGCTAGTGATCTCTGCGACGATGAACCTTTGATTCTATCTTGCTGGTCCGGCTCCTCCAGACTGGCACTCGCTCCTCTGTGAAAGAGAAGCACCCCAGACCTTCCTGGTCTGCACCGGAAGCAAGTCCTCCATTCTGCGTGGGTTCCGCTTGCCAAGGCTTGTTGGGTCCTAGCTCGACATCGACGCCGCCGACAGCAAGAGCCTTAGTGGGACAGCTCATCTCCTGGTCCTGGTTGTCCTCGACGCCTCCTGGTACCCGTGGCTGCTGCGACAAGCTTCACCTCTTCACTTGCATCTTCACGACATCGCCTGGTTCCTTCCTGGTTCCTTCCTGGCTCCTGGCTGGTGACCTAGACTCTGTCACTTCTGCTTGCAGGTATCCTTCCTTCTTGATTCCATCCTTGGGATCCACCGGACACTCTTCACTGACTGCCTGTCAGCAACTTTCCTTCAGGCATCCATAGGAGTCAACGACGAAACCCGACGCAAGTTCACACCTATGCACCCGTGGGCTAGGTATCTTGAGTACTCCGGTGCTCACAAGGGTATTAACTATCCAAGGGTCTAGTTTCCGAGTCTCGACTTCCTAGTTACTCCAAAAGTGTCCTAAAACTCTTAATTTCTAACTGCTAGTAATTCTATCGACTTTTATGCATTACGCGTGAGTGTTTCCACTCTGCACCTGAATCCCGTGGGCCTCCCACTTCCTAACCTTTGGTAGTATAGTGTAGCCCCAGTGATTCCCTAGGCCTATCCTGTGTTCGTGACAGTGGTTCTTATACCACTTACTTAGAATATGGTTTGCGTGGCCCCTAGGGCCTAACTGTAATTCTTACCTGTGTGACTTAATGTATGCTTAAATAAGACTGTGTTGTACTTACCTCGAATCTCAAAGAGTGCTGAGGGTATTTTGACTAGAATAAATACATTCTATTTTTATATACATCTGTTGTGGTGTCCTTTCATTTGGTATTCAAGGGATTACAAATGGTATAACAGCTGGCTTCACATGCCATACAGAGTTTAGCCTAAGAATGCTCTTGTCCATGCTACCACTAGGATAGCTGGTCTATAAGGTTGACTTTACAACCAATCACCATAAGGGTTGTTTGGACTGATACAAGGTGTACACTAGAATTAGTGACATCATATATCAGGCCAACTTCTCACAATCTGCACCTGTGGCGGCTCCACCCGGGCCCTCGCCCCGGGCTTCCATGTACACCGCAGCAGCCCTCCTGCTCGTCGCGGCTTAGCCCCCGCGGCTCTCAGCGCCGGCGACGGCCTGGTATGGGCCCGACGCTCTAGCGCCATCCATTTTCAGGGATAGTTGATTTGGCAGGTGAGTTGTTACACACTCCTTAGCGGATTCCAACTTCCATGGCCACCATCCTGCTGTCTATATCAACCAACACCTTTTCTGGGGTCTGATGAGCGTCTGCATCGGGTGCCCTAACCCGGTGTTCGGTTCATTCCGCAGCGCCAGTTCTGCTTACCAAAAGTGGCTCACTAGGCACTCGCATTCCATGCCTGGCTCCACGCCAGCGAGCCGGGCTTCTTTCCCATTTAAAGTTTGAGAATAGGTTGAGATCGTTTCGGCCCCAAGACCTCTAATCATTCGCTTTACCAGATAAAACTGAGGGAACCAGCTGCTAGATGGTTCGATTAGTCTTTTGCCCCTATACCCAGGTCGGACGACCGATTTGCACGTCAGGACCGCTACGTACCTCCACCAGAGTTCCCCCTGGCTTCGCCCTGCCCAGGCATAGTTCACCATCTTTCGGGTCCTATCACGCACGCTCATGCTCCACCTCCCCGACGGAGCGGGCGAGACGGGCCGGTGGTGCGCCCGCTGCTGAAGCGTGGCGGGATCTCACCTCAGCCGGCGCACGCTGGCCCTCACCTTCATTGCGCCACAGGGTTTCGCTCGGCCCTACAACTCGCACACATGTTAGACTCCTTGGTCCGTGTTTCAAGACGGGTCGGGTGGGTAACCGACATCGCCGCAGACCCCTGGCGCCTGCCGTGGACCTCCCCGCCTGGTGGCGCAACGCGGTCGGGCGCAATGAGAACAGTCCACCCCAGTCGACAGTCACGCCGGGAGCAGGGGGCCCCGTTCCCCCTTCAACCGTCCCGGCGTGCCCGAGGGGTGGCCAGGAACTGGTGCCCGGGGTAGGGCGTGGAGGCGGTCGAATCTCCCTCGGCCCCGCAAACACGGCGTGCTGACCTGACACCCCGAAGCCTTCCCAGCCGACCCGGAGACGGTCGTGGCGCACTGCCGCAGAGGAAAAGCACCCTGCGGGGGCTGGGTAGGGCCCGGGGGCCGGTCCAGCGGAGAGGATCCGGAACTCCCAGGCCACGACCTTCCCGCGGTGTTGAATCCTCCGGGCGGACTGCACGGACCCCACCCGTTTACCTCTCGACGGTTTCACGCCTCTTAAACTCTCTCTTCAAAGTTCTTTTCAATTTTCCCTTACGGTACTTGTTGGCTATTGGTCTTGCGCCCGTATTTAGCCTTAGATGGAGTTTACCACCTGCTTTGGGCTGCATTCCTAAGAAACCCAACTCCGAGAAGACCCGATCCTGGCGAGCCGGGGGCTGCTACCAGCCTAACACTGTCTGCAGGGTGAGCCTCGATCACAAGGACTTGGGATCCCCGTGGGCGACGCCGGGGAGTCGGTCTTCTGTACGCCACATTTCCCACGCCCGCTGCCGGGCAGGGATTCGGCGCTGGGCTCTTCCCTCTTCACTCGCCGTTACTGGGGAAATCCTGGTTTCTTTTCCTCCGCTTAGTAATATGCTTAAATTCAGCGGGTCGCCACGTCTGATCTGAGGTCGTAGTCAGAAGAAAAATGCCAGAGCATCAGGGGGAGCCGCCGGTGGAGGCCAGCCCCCTGCCGCAGAAGGGGCCTGATGTCCCCGCAGCGTGCTTGTGCCCTCTTTCCCCGGATCGGATCTGGAGGGGGTTAGCCCTCCCCGGGAAGCCGGCCTCGGAGGTGGGCGCCCAAGGCGCGTGGGCAGCCAGTGGGACACCACAGACAGCCACATGCGGCACACAGCCAGGCGCCCCGGGACGGGCCGGACCAGTCGCCAGGCCCCTTCTCTGGGGCCAGGCGCGCCAGCGGCATACCTCCGCGGCAGGACCCGGCGAGGGACCCTGCCATGGGCGATCGGGGTGTCTGACCTTGTGGGGGGACAAAGGAGAAGCGGATCTAACCTTGCGACGGCCCCAGCCGCGTCCTGGGGATGCCCCGGGGCGATTGACGATTGAGTAACCCTCAGACAGACATAGCCCCGGGAGGAACCCGGGGCCTCAAGGTGCATTCAAAGTGTTGATGATCAATGTGTCCTGCAATTCTCACTAATTCTTGCAGCTAGCTGCGTTCTTCATTGACGCACGAGCCGAGTGATCTACCGCCAAGAGTCACAGGCAACTTTTCGAAAACATTCACCCACCTGCAAGCTCAGGAGAGGCGGGAGGAAGGCAATGCCGTCTGTCCACTGCCCGCGCGCCGAGACGGCCCGGGCGCCCCGTTCAAGGCTTCCCCTCTGGGAGTCAGACTGCACCGTTGGGAGAAAAAAACATTACCAGGCGCTCAGCATGGGAGTCCCCCCCCCCACCCGCGGGCGAGAAAAGGGGCTCCCGGAGGGATGGGAGCAGGCAGCCCCACAGCCACCGGTCCCTCCCAGAGTAACCAGGAGGGACCACGCGAATCTTCAAACCCCTCAGCCCGGCCACACTGGACCAGGTTGAACCGGGTACCTGGCAACAAGGGAGGGTCACTCCACCTGCACATCAGCCGTCCGTCGCCAGGCGGCCCCAAGCCATGCCGGTGAGCTGGCTTTTTTCAGCTCACCCCACCCGTGCCCAGGTCGGAGGCGCCGGAAGGGAAGAGCCAGGCAGCTCCCCATCCTGCACGCCTCCCACCGAGAGGAGCCGGGGTCCCCTCGCAGGCCCTCGTCCCCTTTTCCACCAGGCCCACCCTGCCTTACAAGAAGGGCCACTCTTCGGTCGCCCAGATCCCAGTGGAGCCGGGACAATGGGCACCAGAGAGCCCAGCCAGCTGCAGGGCCTTTCGAGGGGGGGTATTACCAGCCCGATGATGCACTGCCATTCTGTTCCCCCCACCGCGGGGGTCATGCCAGGTGAGCTTAGGTTCCATCTCGGGAGGGCCTACCACTGTGACCCTCCCAGAGAGGGACAGGGGACAGGGGCCGCCCCCTGTCCCCGGTCCCTTGCATGTCGGTCTGGTCCACCACAGTGGAAGAGGCCCACCGAAGGCCTGGTCCTCACCCAAGCATCCCAGGCTAGGGCTGGGCCGTGTGCCTTCGGTGTGTGCTTGCAGGAGGCAGCCAAGGGCTTCGGGCTGGCGCAGTCGGTCACTCGGGCTGCTCCACCGTTAATGATCCTTCCGCAGGTTCACCTACGGAAACCTTGTTACGACTTTTACTTCCTCTAGATAGTCAAGTTTGATCGTCTTCTCAGCGCCCTGCCAGGGCTGTTGCCGACCCCGGCGGGGCCAGTCCGAGGACCTCACTAAACCATCCAATCGGTAGTGGCGACGGGTGGTGTGTACAAAGGGCAGGGACTTAATCAAAGCGAGCTTATGACCCGCACTTACTGGGAATTCCTCGTTCATGAAAAATAATTGCAATCCCCAATCCCTATCACGAACGGGGTTCAGCGGGTTACCCGCACCTGTCGGCGAAGGGTAGACACACGCTGATCCGTTCAGTGTAGCGTGCGGGCAGCCCCAGACATCTAAGGGCATCTAAGGGCATCACAGACCTGTTATTGCTCGATCTCGTGTGGCTGAACGCCACTTGTCCCTCTAAGAAGTTAGACGCCGACCGCTGGGGGTCACGTAACTAGTTAGAATGGAGGAGTCTCGTTTGTTATCAGAATTAACCAGACAAATCGCTCCACCAACTAAGAACGGCGATGCACCACCACCCACAGAATCGAGAAAGAGCTATCAATCTGTCAATCCTTTCCGTGTCCGGGCCCGGTGAGGTTTCCCGTGTTGAGTCAAATTAAGCGGCAGGCTCCACTCCTGGTGGTGCCCTTCCGTCAATTCCTTTAAGTTTCAGCTTTGCAACCATACTCCCCCCTGGAACCCAAAGACTTTGGTTTCCCAGAAGCTGCTCGGCGGGTCATGGGAATAATGCCGCCGGATCGCTAGTCGGCATCGTTAATGGTCGGAACTACGATGGTATCTGATCGTCTTCCAACCTCCAACTTTCGTTCATAATTAATGAAAACATTCTTGGCAAATGCTTTTGCTTTGGTTCGTCTTGCGCTGGGTCCAAGAATTTCACCTCTAGCGGCACAATACGAATGTCCACGTCCGTCCCTCTTAATCATGGTCCCAGTTCTGAAAACCAACAAAATAGAACCGGAGTCCTATTCCATTATTCCTAGCTGAAGCATTCAGGCGAGCGGCCTGCTTTGAACACTCCAATTTTTGCAAAGTAAACGCTTCGGACCCCCAGAGCACTCAGTCAAGAGCATCAAGGGGGCGCCGAGAGGCAGTGGCTGGGACAGGCGGTAGCTCGCCTCGCGGCAGACCGCCAGCTCGACCCCAAGATCCAACTACGAGATTATTAACTTCAGCAACTTTAATATACGCTATTGGAGCTGGAATTACCGCAGCTGCCCTCCAATGGATCCTCGTTAAAGGATTTGAAGTGTACTCTTTACAATTACAGGGCCTCGAAAGAGTCCTGTATTGTTATTTTTCGTCACTACCTCCCCGAGTCGGGAGTGGGTAATTTGCACACCTGCTGCCTTCCTTGGATGTGGTAGCCGTGTCTCAGGCTCCCTCTCCGGAATCGAACCCTGATTCCCTGTTACCCGTGGTCACCATGGCAGGCACAGAAAGTACCATCGAAAGTTGATAGGGCAGACATCCGAATGTATCGTCGCCGTCACAGGGATGTGCGATCGGCCCGAGGTTATCTAGAGTCACCAAAGCGGCTGGGCAAGCCCGGATTGGTCTTGGTCTGATAAATGCACGCATCCCGGGAGGTCAGCACTCATCGGCACGTATTGGCTCTAGAATTACCACAGTTATCCAAGTAACAGATGGAGCGATCAAAGGAACCATAACTGATTTAATGAGCCATTTGCAGTTTCACTGTACCGGCCGTGTGTACTTACACGTGCATGGCTTAATCTTTGAGACAAGCATATGCTACTGACAGGATCAACCAGGTAGCCGCACCTGCTGACGGGGAGGGTTCGGGGGGCCTTGCGCCCATCTCCCCGACCGGACAACCTTCGCTCACCCCTCCTTCTCAGGAGCCTGCTGGGGGAAGGGAGAGGTGGGCCTAGGCGCAGCCTGAGCGAGACGTAGGGCTGCCGGAGCCAAGCAGCGGCGGCACCCCTCGGAACGGTCGTTCCGAGCTGCTGTGGAAATGTGCTGGGCGGAGAGGGGTGACAATGTTGCGCACGGGGCCTACAAACCTGCTGGGCAGCAGCATCTGAGGGCCTGGCGCCACGCGACCCCTTCTGCTTGGGGTAGACCACTGGGGGGCACGAGCTGCCGGGGCCGCTTGGCCTTCCCACTGCTGGGTAGGGTGAAGGGCCTCCCGCCAGGCGGCAGGCCCTTGAGTTGGACGGTCCATGCAGGGAGGAAGCTCCTTGCTTGAAACAACAGCCGAGGCTGGCCAAGCAGTCCATCCCTAAATGGACCGTGATTGTGCCCAATCGATCAGAGTACGGCCAGTGCATCCCCTGGCAGGCCGCTCTGCGCAGGGGGGATGGCAGCGTCACATCCCTGCCTGCTCCCTGGGTGAGCAGGCTCAAAGGAAAGGCCCATCAGGAAGGGGCAGAGAGGCAGACGCAGGCCCGGGGCCCTGGGGGCCCCGGCGGGCAGGCCCGGGTGCTGCCTTCCCCTGTCTCAGAATCGCCGAACCTCACGGAGGTCTGACTGAGCAAACTCGGAGAAAAAGGACCAACGGGAGGGGGCTGAGAAGCAGGTGCGTACCCGGGCCCCTGGGGGCCCTGGCCGGCGGGTCCGGGTGCTGCCTTCCCCTGTCTCAGAGTTGCCGGATCTCACGGAGGTCTGACTGAGCAAACTCAGAGAAAAAGGACCATCTGAGCTGAGAGGCAGGCGCAGACCCGGGCCCCGGCAGGCAGGCCCGGGTTCTGCCTACCCCTGTTTCGGAATCGCCGGATCTCACGGAGGTCTGACTGACCCTCTCCCTAGTAATCCGGAGGAAAATTACCCCCCTTTCTTGTAATCCGTGCACACGAGGTGACAGAGGGGACCCAAGGCGCAAACATACCCAACCTCCTGGAACCCTTGCTGGGATCGGGGAGGCAAATGAGCCCTCATCAGGACTTCCAGGCAAGCCCAGCCATCTGGTCGCCCCATTGGAAAGCATTGCGTGCGACCAGATGGCCGAGGGGATAGGTGCCACCAGAAGGCCGAGAGGAAAGGTGCGACCAGATGGCCGGGCTCGAAAGGGAAGCTATCTGGTCGCTCTGAGCCCCAACGAAAGAGTGAGCGGGCGCCGGGGCATGGGGGACCGGAAGCCCAGGGTCCCAGCTGGCCCCCAGCCATGGAGGCTGCGAGGGGGACCCAATGGGCCCTCTGACCCGGGGCCCGCGGACACCTTGACAAGCAGGGGAGGCCTGCACGGGACCGACGGACCCCTGTCCTGGGCCCTAGGTTGAGCAGCAGGCCGGGGCCCAGGGCCAGAGCACCCGACCCGAGCCCGATGGCTCCCAGGCCCAGAGGCGCAGGGAAAGCCTCCCTGGGCCCGCCAGACCCCGTCCCAGGCACCCTGTCATGCGGCAGGACCGAGGACTGAGCCCGGGGTGGGGAAGCCGCACTCCCCGGGGCCCTCCGGGGCCGTGGCTGGAGCTCCTGCACCCAGCCAAGCAAAGGGAAGCTACCCAGGCACAACAGAACCCCGTCCCAGGCCTTTGGCAGAGCGGCAGGCCGGGGGACAGGGCCCAGGGCTGGTGCACCCGACCCAGGGCCCGGTGGGGCCCCTGGACCCAACCGGGGCTCCCAGGCCCAGAGGCACAGGGGAAGCCTCCACGGGCGGTCCGGACCCCGTCCCGGGCACCCTGCCATGCAGCAGAACCGAGGACGGAGCTCAGGGTGGGGAGGTCGCCCTCCCCAGGGCCCCTGGGAGCCGCTGAACCCAGCCGAGCAGGGGGCGGCTCCCTGGGCATGACAGAACACCGCCCCAGGCCTTTGGTGGGCCGGCAGGCCCGGGGATGGGGCCCAGGCCCAGAGCACCTGACTCAGGGCCCGGCAGGGCCCCTGGACCCAGCCAGGGATCCGAGGCGCAGGGGAAGCCTCCCCAGGCCCACCGGGCACCATCCTAGGCACCCTGCCAAGCGGCGGGACCGAGGACGGAGCCCGGGGTGGGGAGGCCACCCTCCCCGGTGCTGCAGGGAGCCCCTGAACCCAGCAGAGCAAGGGGAGGCTCCCCAGGCACGACGGAACCCCGTCATGGGCCTTTGGCGGGGCAGCAGGCTGGGGGATGGGGCCCAGGGCTAGAGCACCCAAGCTGGGGCCCGGCGGGGCCCCTGGACCCAGGCGGGGCTCCTGGGCCTGGAGGCGAAGGGGAAGCCTCCCCCGGGCCCTTGGAACCTCGTTCGGGCACCCTGCCACGCAGCAGGACCAAGGACGGAGCCTGGGGTGGGGAGGCCACCCTCCTCAGGGCCCCTGGACCGAGCCCAGCAGGGGGAGGCTCCCCGGGCCCCCCAGACTCCATCCAGGGCACCCTGCCACGCAGCAGGACCAAGGACGGAGCCTGGGGTGGGGAGGCCACCCTCCCCAGGGCCCCTGGACCGAGCCCAGCAGGGGAGGCTCCCCGGGGCCCCCAGACTCCATCCAGGGCAGCCTGCCACGTGGCAGGACCAAGGACGGAGCCCAGGGTGGGGAGGACGCCCTCCCTGGAGCCCCTGGGAGCCGCTGAACCCAGCCGAGCAGTGGGAGGCTCCCCGGGCACGACAGAACCCCGTCCCAGGCCTTTGGCGGGCCGGGAGATGGGGTCCAGGGCCAGAGCACCTGACCCCCGGCCCGGCAGGGCCCCTGGACCCAGCCGGGTCTCCTAGGCCTGGAGGCGCAGGGGAAGCCTCCCCGGTCCTGCCGAACACCATCCCAGGCACCCTGCCATGCGGTGGGACTGAGGACGGAGCCCGGAAAGGGGATGCCACCCTCCCCGGGGCTGCAGGGACCCCCTGAACCAAGCCGAACAAGGGGATGCTCCCCGGGCCCGCTGGACCTCATTCGGGCATCCTGCCACGCAGCAGGACCGAGGACGGAGCCTGGGGTGGGGAGGCTGCCCTCCCCGGGCCCCTGGACCCAGCCCAGCAGGGGGAGGCCCCCCAGGCCACCCGGACCCCATCCAGGGCAGCCTGCCACACGGCAGACCCAGGGACGGACCCAGGCCTGGGGTGGCATCCTGGCCCGTCCAGCTGCCGGCTGAGGACCGCTAGGCTGAGAGGTGTCCCAGAGTACCCTGTCCCTAGTAGTCCGGAGGAAGGCTACCCCCCTTTCTGGTAATCTGTGCACACCGCAAGAGTGAGGGGACCCTAGGCGCGGACGCGCCAGACCTCCTGGAGCCCTGGCTTGGATCGGGGAGGCAAATGAGCCCTCATTTGGACTTCCAGGGCGGCCGGGCCATCTGGTCGCCCTATTGGAAAGCATTGTTTGTGACCAGATGGCCGAGGGGAAAGGTGGTCCTCCCCATGCCTGAGGCCCAGCCGGGGTCCCTGAGTCCCCGGGCCGGGATGCCCGGGGGAGGACTGCCCGGGACCAAAGGAGCCCGTCCCGGGCACTTTGCCATGCCGTGGGCCGGAGGAGAGAGCCCCCGGACAGAGGGGAGGTGTTGTCCGGGCATAGCCCATCTGGTCCCCGGCAAAGAACCACCAGCCCGGGAAGGGTGTTTCAGCATACCCTGCCCCTACTAATCCGAAGGAAAGCCACCCTTCTTTCTGGGAACCCGTGCGCACCGCAAGACTCAGGGGACCCTAGGCCTGGATGAGCCCAACCTCCTGGAGCCCTGGCTGGGATTGGGCAGGCAAATGAGCCCTCACCGGGACTTCCAGGTCATCCCGGCCATCTGGTCGCCCCATTGAAAAGCATTGCGTCTGACCAGCTGGCCAAGGGGAAAGGTGCGACCAGATGGCCGGGACCGAAAGGACTCCCATCTACCTGCGCCGAGCCTTCGCGATTGGGCTCCCGTCTGCCCACGCAGGGCTCGGGGGCTCTGCTTCCCGGAGGCTCTGGGACCCCGGCTGGGCCTCAGGCACTGGGGGGACCGCCGGAGCTCTCGGGCCCAGACGCCCAGGGAAGGACTGCCCGGGACCCATGGAGCCCTTCCCGGGCACTTCGCCACGCCGCGGGCTGGAGGAGGGAGTCCCCGAACGGAGGGGAGGTGTTGTCCGGACATAACCCATCTGGTCCCTGCCAGAGAACCGCCAGCCTGGGAGGGGTGTCCCTGCCCCTGTTAAATGGTAGCGGCAGTTTCAGTCGATAACCCTTCAAGTATTGCCCGGCGGTAATCGCCTCTCATACCATTCGATAATTTACCAATGAAAGAGGCAGGCGCCAGAGACTGGAAGGCAGGAAACAAAGTTTTTATTCCGTCGGAGCAGAACACATCAGATCAGACAGCAAGGTATCGTCACGAGGTGCTCTAACTGCATCTCTGAGGCCTGGCCTCTTATACACAGGTTTATGACTTTATTGCAGGTTTATCATACATGGCACATTCTTGAGATTATTTTGGAACATGAAAGAACATCCTCGGAATCCCCACTTCGAGCTCGTTCCCACACATATCTACAGTGGAAGTCCCCACCCCATCCACAGTAGGAGATGGCTATCACACAGCTGGACATTCCGCCAATTCCCGGGGGTGGGTGCGACCGGCCGGGTCTCAGGGGGTAGGGGCTTTGATCTACTGTAATCCCTTTGATGTGGGGTGTTTCCCTTACAGTAGGGGTAATAAACTGCATCCGCAGGGCTAGGTGATGGCCTGGGATCGGTTCGGACAATGGGGCGCAGAGGAAGGGGGTTATCAAAGAGATGCATGACCATGTATGGGATGTCGGTCAGGCGTGGGATGTGGTTCTATGGCAGGGTCGCGCAGAAGGAGAGGGTTTATGGCCCGTGTATGAGAGAGCGGGGGTGGCCGGCGCGCGGGGGATGCTTGCAGCGCCAGGGGAACGCGCTGGCGATCGGCAATGAGCAGGGAGAGCCAGCTTGTCTAGTTTGGATCTATCCCCATAATACTACGAACTTCCATCTCATACAGAACTTTCATTCGTTCCGCTTCAAAGTTCAAAGTCTTAGGGCAGATGCAGTTCATAAAAAGCGAGCATAAAGGTGGCAGACACTGAATCCCCAAGCAGCATCCACATAGTATCACAATTGGTATTAGGATAAATGAGAACAGCCTCCATCCCCAATTTCTAATAGTGTCCCAAAACCAACTCCCCAGTGACCATTCTTCTTGCTCCTGATGAACCTCTGCGGAAAGTCTGTGGAGGTGTTCAATTGCTTTGTAGACTGAGGGTGAGTTATCCGGTACGTAGGTACAACAGCTGGACCCAATGATGCGGCATGCTCCTCCACGATCAGCCAGAACCACATCTAGAACGAGGCGGTTCTGAAGGGCCACTAGGCGGACGGCCTGGAGCTCGGCGGTGTTGTTGGCGAGGGCGCCAGCCGTAATGTTCATCGCCGTTTCGACTGCCTGGGTTAAGTGGCGGATGGCACGGCTGTTTGCCATTGGACCCCAAAGTGGAACAAGACCTTTTACTGCGTCCATGAACTGTGCCCCGGTGGAGTCGGCTTGCACAATGTCTTTGGCACGTTTCTGTCGGTGATGGTTTGCTGGAGCCACATATGTCGGAGGAAGGACAAAGGCGATGTAGCAGGTGCCTCCCCAACCTTTCGGAAGCCAGGTGTAGGCCTTAGTACCACAGACGAAGTACATATTCGGGGAGGCAACAAAGGAGGGTGGATCAACTGAGTCCAATGTTCGGGTGATGAGGCAGGAGCTGTGGCCCACCAGCTGCGCCCCCAGACCTTCGAGGCACACAAATCCAGTGATGTTGATGACGGACAGGGCCACTGTTAGGGTGGCAGCCGTCCGTTTCCAGAGGTAAGAGAAGGTGGGTCTGGCTGGGTTGTTGAACACTTGCATTTCAACTCGTTCTTTGGCAGGGATGTCCATGTGAAAGGAAGTGTTCGATCTCAGAGGGCAGAAGTTCTTCCGGTTTTGTTCAGCCAGAACCCACGGTAGAAGTGTGACATGGTTCTGCCGGAAGTGGCATTGTCCTTGTAGCTTTCTTGCAGGAGGATTAGCCAGGCGAGGCAGGAACCATGGACAGAAAAAGGTGAAGGGATGAAAGGGATAGAGTGTCCAATAGCATGTGGTAGCGATCCACAGATTCAGCAATTAGTGGCGTTGGCGGCAAGATTGTGTTGGTGGAGCAGCTGCACAAAAGAGTTATTCCAGAACTCCTTACGCCTTTCTCGGAGTTGGGGTGAAAGTGAGATCAGATGGTGTTCTTTCATGGTGGTAGGTTGAACGGTGGTCAGCAATGTCTTATGAGCGGGTGTGCTCTCCTCCATGATCCAGAAAGTGACCATGAGGAGAAGGCAAAAGAGAAGGGTAATGAAAAGCGTAATAGTCTTTGAGCTGTGCATTCTGTCAGTCTTTGGGTTTTTGTAGTGGATCTTCGGACGTCCGGTTGCTTCCATCATCTTCATGTCGGGCGCTTCCATCACCTTCAAGGAACTCGGTAGCGGGCAGAACCACAGACTTTGTTTAGTTTCTCTCCTGGTGGCCTTTGAGGTGGCTAGGCTACCGCTCTGAGATTTCCACTTAGTTTGTGGTCTGCTTAGCCGAAGTTCTCTCCTTTCGTCGCAAGTTATACCCTTCCTTGGATGGCACGGTGGGATCGGGATATTTCACTAGCTCAAGTGTCTCCGTATCTGGGCGGCGGTTCAGGGATGGTCGGTCTTTGTCCAGAAGTTCTTCTTGGGCGGTGATGTTGTCCGTAGTCGTCAGGGTCGGTGATACCTTCTTGCAGTGGTGTGCATGCAGCCAATTACGTTTCCCCTCCACTCGAAGAGCTGTTCGGGTGATGATCAGGACTTGTAGGGGGCCCGTCCACCGGGGCTCCAGACTCTTGGTGCGCTGGAAGTTACGCACTAAGACGAAGTCACCGGGTTGGATGTCGTGTGCGGGGCCCCTGGAAACATCGGGAATGGCGTGCAGCACCTGCTGATGGATAACAGACAACGTTTTAGTTAGGTTATACAAATAGTCAGACATGAGGACGTCCGGGACGTCGTGGCTGGATGTTGGCTTTGGTGCAGTCCAAAGGTTCATGGGCCGTCCGAAAACGACCTCGTAGGGTGTCAAGTGGTGTTTAGTGGGGGTGGAACGCATTGATAGCAATGCTAGCGGGAGGGCGTCTGTCCATTTCAGTCCTGTGGTGGCAACTATTTTTGCTATCTTAAGCTTCAATGTGGCATTATGTCGCTCAACCAGGCCTGCAGATTGGGGATGGAAGACCGCGTGGAATTTCTGTTTCACACCCAGCCCCTTTAGGATGAGTTGGATAACCTCGGCTACAAAGTGGGGGCCATTATCGCTCCACAAAATTCGACAAAGGCCGTATCGGGGGAAGAATTCTTTCAGTAGTACTTTTGCAGTTGTCATAGCGGTGTTGTCGTGGGTTGGGTAGGCTTCCACCCACTTGCTGAAGGCACACACAACGACAAGTACGTACTTCAAACCTTGGCACCTTTCTAACTGGACATAGTCCATTTGTAGGACTTCAAAGGGGTGATTGGGAACCCCAAACCCTCCCCGGGGTACAGCAGTTCCTTTCCCAGGGTTGTGTTGGAGGCATACCAGGCATTGTTGGACCAGACGTTTGGCTGAGTCTGGGATTTTGTCGTTGTGCCAGACTTTGGAGATGAGTTCGATCATGGGGGCAGACCCTATGTGTGCGGGGGAGTGTGCCATGGTCAGCATGGGGATCAAGTATGAGTCGGGTAGCAACCATTTGTTCGAGTCTTTAGTTCGCCAGCAACCGTCATCGTCCTTCAATCCCACCCGGGCCCATTCAGTTAATTCGTGTGGTGTGCTGGCTAGTTGGATATCCCTAATCGTTTCCCTAGCATCCTTCCATTTCTCAGTTTGTGACCTGGTCACGTACATATGGGTCGTGGACCTATTCTCGTCTGTGGTTCGGGCAGTAATGTCAGCTAGTGCATTTCCCTGTCCTATAATGTCTGTCACCTTCTTGTGTGCCTGGCATTTGATCACGGCCAGCCGTGTGGGGAGGAGGACTGCTTCGGTCAGGGCAGAGACTAGATCTCCATGCAGGATGGGTGTGCCATGGGAAGTCAAGAATCCCCTCTCTTTCCATAAGAGCCCAAAGTGGTGAACTACCCCGAAGGCGTACTGACTGTCTGTGTAAATGTTTGCGGTTGTCCCCGCTGCCAGGATGCATGCTCGTGTGAGAGCAATTAGTTCCGCCGCCTGTGCGGATCGCTGTGTGATGCGGGCTGTCTCAACAACTGTTCGGGCTGTGGTGACTGCATAGGCAGCTGAGGTGGTGCCATCGGGGAGCTTGATGCATGAGCCATCCACCCACAGTTCTCCGTCAGGGTCCGGGAAGGCAGTATCCCGGAGGTCAACCCTACTCTTGGTCTGTTCGTCGGTGAGGGTCACGCAGTCATGTATAGGGGACGCATTGGGGTCAGCGTCAGGGAGAGGTAGTAGAGTAGCTGGATTCAGAGTGGTGCATCGTTTCAATGTGATATGAGGTGCAAGCAGAGTCAGTTCGTAACCAGTCAGTCGTGCGCTAGTCAGGTGTTGAGTCTTGGTTTGGTTCAGGAGGGTGTCAACTGCATGGGGTACCAATACTGTGAGGGGGTTCGAGAGCACGATCCCCTCACTTTGTCGGATGGAGACAGCAGCGGCGGCTACTGCTCGAAGGCAGGCGGGCAAAGCTCTGGCTACGGGGTCAAGAGTGGCAGAGAAGTAGGCACAAGGGCGTTGTTTAGGGCCTATGGACTGGGTTAGGACAGACAGCGCACATCCCTCCCTTTCGTGGGTGTAGAGGGAGAAAGGTTTAGTGTAGTCTGGGGTTCCTAGGACTGGGGCCGAGCAGAGGGCGTCTCGTAATTCTTTGAAGGAGGATTGGCATTCGGGTGTCCAGGGGAGGGGGAAAGGGACATCTTTAGCCAGCAGGGAGAGCAGAGGTTTTACGATGAGACTGAAGTTTGGCAACCATTGTCGACAAAAGGAGGTGAGGCCTACTAGGGACCGCACTTGCTTCTGAGTTTTGGGAACAGGGGTTTCTAAGATGGTCTGAATTCGGTCAGGGGTAAGTTTTCTCCCGTCTTTGGATAGTAGGTGGCCTAGATATGTTACTTGGGGTTGGCAGAATTGCAATTTCTTCCTGGAGACCTTGTGACCGTTCTCCGCGAGGAAGTGGAGGAGGTGAATGGTGGCTGTGACGGCAAGTGGAGTGGTGTCGGCCGCCAAAAGAATGTCATCGACGTACTGTATTAACACCACTCCATCGGGTAGTTGGACTGCATCTAGTTGCCTCTTGAGGGCTTGGCTATAAATGCTGGGACTCTCAGTGTAGCCTTGGGGTGCCCTACAGAATCTGTACGAACGGGCTTTTAAAGTGAAGCCGAACAGGTAGCGGCTGTCTGGGTGGATGGGGATGGAAAAGAATGCGTTCTTGAGATCAATAACGGTAAAGGTGGTGGCAGTGGATGGAATCAGGGTGAGGATGGTGGTGATGTCTGAGACCACGGGGTACTGAGGTATGACTACTTTGTTAACTTCTCGTAAGTCAACAATGAAGCGGTATGCTTTCTCATCTCCCTCGCCTTGCTTCTTTACAATGGGTAGGATAGGGCTGTTGCAAACATTACTGACTACTTCTTCCACCACTCCTGCATCGACTAGGGACTCGATGATTTCCACCAATGCCTTCTCGCCTTCGGGCGATATCCGATACTGTGGAAGCTTTGGGAGCACTGCGTCCGGTCGGACGGTTATGTGTACTGGGTCGATCACCATGCGCCCTACATCTGAGTCAGTTTTAGCCCATAGATGTGAAGGTAATGTGTCGAGTAGGGACAGGTCAGCATCGGTTATAGAGAGCATACGCCGTGTGTGACAGGGTTTGAACAGATCTGGGTTATCGTGCAGGATGACTCGAACTCCGTCTGGGGAGCATCTGATGGTAGCTCGAAAATGTTTTAGCAAATCAAGTCCCATAATAGCATCGGGGGTGTTGGAGGAGAGCAGAAAGGTCGTGTCAGTGGCGTTATCTTCCACGTCAAAGGAGATTGGTGCTGATAAGGGGTTAGTGGAGGGCGTTCCATCGAAGCCTATTGAGGTTACGTGTGAGCCAGACAAGGGTGCCCTAGGAATCAGTCGTTTAGATAATGCACTACGTGTCGCCCCAGTATCTACCAGGAATGGGGATTTTGTGCCCAAGACCTTAGCGGTGACGTAAGGACCTTGCTGGTCAACACGGAGTTCGACTGGATCCCTCCCTTGCCCCTGGCGGTCCTATGCGAAGTCATGGGTGCTTTCGTAGTCGGACTGCTGACACTGGTTTTGCCGGGGGCGATCAAAGGTGTTTGGTCTGCCTGGCCTGTCGTTGATGGCGTCGTTCGTGTACCCTCGTCCCTGTCCTCTATTTCTGGGGTCATATGCTGTGTCTCTAGGGTCCCTATTTTTGTTCAATTCCAGAAGGACCGGGCACTGGGATTTCCAGTGTCCGAACCCTCTACAGAACGCACATTGGTTCCCATCTAAGTCTCTCCGTCCGTTGTAGGGTGCAGGTGTATGGTCTCTAGGGGGTAGCTTTCTAGGGGCGGTTGGTTGGTAATTCCCTTTCGGTGGTTCCCTTCCTATAGTCACCCCTTGCAACTGAGCTATCATTACCCTCTCCTTCAGTTCCTTTTTCTTCCTCTCTGACGCCCTATCGTTCTCATTCTTTTGGTTTTCGTAGTATTGGGCCATCTGGAGGATTGCTGCGGGTTTGGAGGCTGCCCAACTACTCTCGCTGGTCTGTAGCTTCTGGGAGACTTCTTGTGACAGACCTTTCACATAATTCTGGACAAAGAGGTGATGTCCGGTTGCAGTGGACATGTCCTGGCCACTATAATCGGAAAACACAGTCTCGAATCGGGAGAAGTATTCAGACACATCCTCCTGGGGTTTCTGGCGACAAGCCGTCACTATCGACCAGTCTACTTTTCTTTCTGGGATTAGAGTCTTCAACTTATGTACAATCTTGTCTGGGAGCTCCAATATGGCTTTCGGGGGTTTCTGTCCCGGTTCTCGCTGTTTATCTATGGTATCGAGTTGTACCCAGGTATATCCAAACGGCTCAGCATGGTCAACTTTCCGGATTTGTTTCCACACATCAGCCGGCAGACATAGCCCGAAGAACAAGTCGATATCTGCTAAAGTCATTATTGTTGAACCTAAGGCTGTACCCAGTTCGGTGTAGAAGGCAGTCGGGTTCTTTCTTAAGTCGGGTAGAGTTTTTCTAAAGGTCAAAATATCTTGTCGGTCCCATGGCTGGTAGACCCAATTATATACAACCCTTCCCTTCGCATCTTGGTGGTTGATGTCGTCATGTGTTCCCTGACCTCGTGGGGGGACCCAGTAGGGGGCGGCCTCTTTGATGGGCATCATGGTATCAGTCCTTCCTTCCTGGGGCTTAGTCGCTATGGGGGTTTCTGCTTTGGTTGTCTGTCCGTGTTCTTTAAGGTGTCGATAGACCTCGAGTGTACGAGTGAAGAGGTTCATCACATCGCCCTCTCCTTCTTCCCCAATGTCTACCTTCCTATATAGGGCCGCTAAGCCTTCGGGACCTTTATCGCGGTACCTATCCTCATATGTATTCAGAGCGTGATAACAAAGTCGTACGACAAAGTGTCGTCTGCGGCTGTCTGCATACGAGTTATATACGTCTGTTATATACTCCTCACTTTCCTTACGCTCCACCAGTGTCTTTACTATCTTGTCGATTCCTGCTCGTTCATCCTTTGTTAGTCGATTCATTCTGGTGGAATCTTTCTTTCTCATCTCAGGGTCATCCAACGTTACTGCCGACGTTGTGTTCAGTACAAGAGGCTCGGCCGGCGCGGAGGCCGTGAGGACCGAGGCCCCTGTACTGCTTTCGCTCGTGTTTAGGGGTTGTGGGTGTTGCACTATTGATTGGGAGGGTGCGTATGGAGGGGGCATGTAAATAATCGGGGGACCTAATAGTAATTCGTCATTCGTTCGTTGCTTAGAGGACAACTCAGGGTAGAGCATAGAGGGGGTCCTAACAGCGTACTGGCCTGATGTTTCGGGCTCCTGTCTTAGTTTAGTTTCCCTTCTCTCCTTTATTTCTTCTTCTAACTTTCTAGCGGCAAGGTGAGCTGCCTTTCGTAATTCCTTTTCTGCTTTTACTTCTTTCCTCTTTTTCCGTTGCGTTGCTTCTTTGCGCCACATGCCGATACTGTCGAGCATAGTAGGAGTCGTTTTATTACTACGCAGAGCTATTTCTAGCATTTCTATCTTATGGTCGTCGAAGGATCCCATCAGTGGCCACTGACTCTCGGGGTCCTTCCTTGTATATTTATGCCATAGCTTGCTATAAGCTACGGCGACTAGTCCATATTTAGTGAACATGTCCTTATTAGGGGTGCCTTCCAGTGGAGCCGGATGGTCCACCTCTAATAAGCGGTCCGGGCAGAACCAACTACCAATCAGTGGGGAGAAGATAGGCATGACGGGTTTCAACGGGGACAAAAGTCAGCACTACCTATCTTTTCACTGCTTGCAAAGACTAGACAGAATATCTCTATTCCTCGTTATTTGTAAGCAGAGAATACCTCCAAAGAACCAATATCGAACAACTAGTGTTCGGACAATCAATCAATCAATCAATCAATGGGGAGATAAAGATAGGCACGACGGGTTACAACGGGGAC
Organism: Triturus cristatus; assembly: GCF_964204655.1. NCBI lineage: Eukaryota > Metazoa > Chordata > Amphibia > Caudata > Salamandridae > Triturus > Triturus cristatus. The sequence goes on along the minus strand of NC_140592.1, from coordinate 1,270,346,504 downwards.
AAAAGTCTGCGTTACCTACCCTTCACTATTTGCAAAGACTAGACAGAATATTTCTATTCTACGTTATTTGCAAACAGAGAATATCTCAAAGAGCACTATTCTTCAAAACAATCAATGTTCGGACAATCAATCAGTGGGGAGATAAAGATAGGCACGACGGGTTTCAACGGGGACAAAAGTCTGCGTTACCTACCCTTCACTATCTGCAAAAGGAGAGAGAGAGAGTATTTCTACTCCTCCCCGTTTGTAGACAGCGAATATCTCAAAGAGAACAATCAATGAGCAATACTAGTATTTCAAAACTTCAAACAATCAATCAATTATTTCGCAATTTGTCGTGTATCACGACCTTACCCGGACCGCGTGGACAGTTTCTCGTCTTCCGCCTCCAGCGCCCGATCGTCCTCTACTCTCCGTTATTGCCGCGGCACTCCTGATGGTTCCCAGTCAGGACCGTAGATCACTCGAGAGAGGTCTGCTCGGAACCAGTGAAGTTCGGATGATCGGCTGCCAGACGAGGGTCTATTGGGCAGGAGCTCTCCCGATCGTTGCAGTCGTTCACTCTGTCGTCAGGACCTCTCCCACTGGATCCACGTGTCTCTGATGGGCCCCACGCTTGGGACGCCAATTGTTAAATGGTAGCGGCAGTTTCAGTCGATAACCCTTCAAGTATTGCCCGGCGGTAATCGCCTCTCATACCATTCGATAATTTACCAATGAAAGAGGCAGGCGCCGGAGACTGGAAGGCAGGAAACAAAGTTTTTATTCCGTCGGAGCAGAACACATCAGATCAGACCGCAAGGTATCGTCACGAGGTGCTCTAACTGCATCTCTGAGGCCTGGCCTCTTATACACAGGTTTATGACTTTATTGCAGGTTTATCATACATGGCACATTCTTGAGATTATTTTGGAACATGAAAGAACATCCTCGGAATCCCCACTTCGAGCTCGTTCCCACACATATCTACAGTGGAAGTCCCCACCCCATCCACAGTAGGAGATGGCTATCACACAGCTGGACATTCCGCCAATTCCCGGGGGTGGGTGCGACCGGCCGGGTCTCAGGGGGTAGGGGCTTTGATCTACTGTAATCCCTTTGATGTGGGGTGTTTCCCTTACAGTAGGGGTAATAAACTGCATCCGCAGGGCTAGGTGATGGCCTGGGATCGGTTCGGACAATGGGGCGCAGAGGTAGGGGGTTATCAAAGAGATGCATGACCATGTATGGGATGTCGGTCAGGCGTGGGATGTGGTTCTATGGCAGGGTCGCGCAGAAGGAGAGGGTTTATGGCCCGTGTATGAGAGAGCGGGGGTGGCCGGCACGCGGGGGATGCTTGCAGCGCCAGGGGAACGCGCTGGCGATCGGCAATGAGCAGGGAGAGACCAGGGTGCCTAAAATGGCTGCCGTGCGCTTTCCTGTGTGTCGCGCTGGGGAGAGACAAGATGGCGCAGATAATGTTCAGTTTGCAAGCTAAATTTCCACACCCCTACTAATCCGGAGGAAAGCTACCCCTCTTTCTGGGAACCCGTGCGCACCGCGAAACTCAGGGGACCGTAGGCCCAGATGAGCCCGACCTCCTGGAGCCCTGGCTGGGGTCCGGGAGGCAAATGAGCCCCCAGTGGGACTTCCAGGACAGCCCGGCCATCTGGTCCTCATCGGAAAGCATTGCGTGCGACTAGATGGCCGAGGGGAAAAGCGCGACCTGATGGCCAGGCCCGTAGGAGGTCAATCTGCCCGCCCCGAGCCTTCGTCGGAGGGCTCCTGCCTGCCCATACAGGGCTCTGCGACCCCCGGCTGGGCCTCAGGCACGGGGAGGTTCACAGGAGCTCCCGGGGCCCGGCCGCCCGGCCGCCCGCTGGAGGACTGCCCAGGACCGATGGAGCCTGTCCCGTTCTCCATCTCCACGCCACGGGCCGAAGGAGGGAACCCTGGACTGTTGGGAGGTGTTCCGGCATACCCTGCCCCTAGTAATCCGGAGGAAAGCTACCCCTCATTCTGGTAACCCGTGCGCACCCCGAGACTGAGGTGACCCCACGGCGCGGACGTGCCCGACCTACTGGAGCCCTGGCTGGGATCGGGGAGGTACATGAGCCCTCATTGGGACTTCAAGGGCGGCCCGGCCATCTGGTCTCCCCATTGGAAAGCATTGCGCGCTACTAATCCAACACCTTCCCTACTGGACTTGCTCTAGATGGCGCTCCAACCTAAGGAATATTCCAACACTTTCCCTACTGGACTTGCTCTAGATGGCGCTCCAACATAAGGAATATTCCAACACCTTCCCTACTGGACTTGCTCTAGATGGCGCTCATCATAAGGAATATTCCAACACCTTCCCCACTGGACTTGCTCTAGATGGCGCTCCAACCTAAGGAATATCCCAACACCTTACCTACTGGACTTGCTCTAGATGGCGCTCCAACCTAAGAAATATCCCAACACCTTCTCTACTGGACTTGCTTTAGATGACGCTCCAACCTAAGGAATATCCCAACATCTTCCCTACTGGACTTGCTCTAGATGGCGCTCCAACCTAAGGAAAGAATAGTTTTGGAATTCTCAAATTGTGATTCTCTAAAAATTGCTATTTGAGAATCGCAAAACTATTCTTTGATACATCTGGCCCAGAGTTTGTGCTTTGGTTAAACACTAGTCTCTAACGAGAGATTTGGAAATGAAGGCAGTGTTGATCAACCGTGCGCTGTATTGGGACACTCCTCTGCAAGACGAGCTGGAACCGGACTTACACTGACAGAGTTCGTATTGTCTCAACTTGCTCACGACAAATTAGACGAGAAACACTGAGGAAGAGAGTTTCCAAACAGGAACCAGGTGAGCACTAAGAGTACTATGCTATTCTGGAATCTTGGAAATAACTGTGACGGAGAGTACGAAAACGCTACTCTCTTTAGGAATTTTCTTGTTGAAGTGCGCAGAGAGTAGCTCGCGTGTCTCTGATATTAGGGTTCTATCTTGCGAGAGTTTGTTAAAATCGAGAGTAGTGTAAGTTTAAGCTAAATGTGAGCCATCTTGAAGTGGTCTTTTGAGCATCCAATTTAGAGATCTCTTCCAGTGATTAGAAACTGAACATTTGCCCACCCTCTTATACCTTACCTTATGACTCAACACACAATCTCTAGGGCATATTAGAGCAATTGTGGCCCCATTCCTGACACACACCAATTGCGCTGTCTCAACCAAAAGGTGCAAGTCCTTACTGATGACAATAGACTTGAATCTCACAGAACTTGGAAGTGGGTCTGTTAGCTGAAGGTCTCTTCTATGGGGACACATTTGTTAATGATGTGTCCAAGTATGTGGGCACTTTTACGTCCCTCGCTAAGGCCCAAACCAACATCAAAAGAGCTGGGCCAGGCAGGGGACGCTGGCCAGGCCGATATTACTATCAAGGTCCCCCAAGAGGTGGCTTTGGTCGTGGCAGATTAGAATGGCAGGATACCATCAGAGGTGGCACCTTTTACCCCACCAGGAAGAGGTTCTCTCGCCGCCGCTTCAATCGAGGCGGTCACAGAGCAGGCTTCCAGCCACAAATTACCTCAGGTAAGGATCCTTGGTATCTCTTCCATTCCTCTGGGGGTTGTATCCAATGTTTTCTACACAAGTGGATGTCTGTTACAAAAGATGCATGGGTCCTGCAAACAGTGCAGGGTTTCCACATAGACTTCTATCAGACTCCACGTCAGGAGTTCCTTCCCCATACAGTACATTTTTCCCAACAAGACAGTGTTTTTATAGATGCGGAAAAAGGAGACTTGCTGCAGAAAAACGCTGTGGCGTACTGCAACAACAAAGCCGGGGGTTTCTGCAGTAATGTTTTCCTGGTACAGAAGAGAGGGGGTGGACACAGATTGGTCTTGAATTTGAGGGACTTCAATCATTTAGTCACTTACGAGCAGTTCAAGATGGCGGGCATCCATCTGTTGGCTGATTTACTGCGGGGAGGAGATTGGATGGTTTGGTTGGACCTCAAGGATGCATACCTGCTCGATCTTCCCTCAACACCGGCGTTTTCTGCAATTCCGGTGGAAGGGCAGGTGGCTGGAATATTTGGTCCTTCCATTCAGGCTTTCTTCAGCTCCATGGTGCTTCACCAAGCTGATGAAGCTGGTAGTGGCCAATCTCAGGGAACAGGGAATACGCTTGAAAATTTATCTAGACAATATTCTTATCATGGCTCCATCACTGTCCATGGCCTCCCTTCATCTGCAGATTACAATGTCCCTACTGTAGGAACTGGGGTTCATCATCAATGAGTCCAAGCCAGTCCCCTGCCCCTCTCAGTCAATAGAGTTTCCCGGGCTTCGTGATCGACTCTCAGGCAGCACAGTTGAAACTTCCCAAATCCAAGTTGCACGACCTGAAGGAGAAACTGAAGTTAGAGCTGTCCAAGCAGGTGATTTCAATGCGGGCTATTGCTCGCCTGTTCTGTCTTTTGGTCTCCTCAATCCAGGCCATTTTCCCGGGTCCCCTTCATTATCGGGCCTTACAGTGTTTAAAGATACGCAATCTTCAGTAGGGCTTGTCATACACAGATCAGGTTCTCCTGACGGAGGCAGTCAGGGAGCTGAAACAGCAGAACTATCTTCGAATCTCTTCCGGAAATGGTGATATAGTCAGATGCCAGTCGTTGGAGCTGGGGGGCTTGTTGTGGAGAGGGGCAGATGGTGTCTTCAAGAACTGTCCCTCCACATCAATTGCCTCTCCCAAGTCGGTATCTTGTTGCATCCTTCTTTGGATGCACAACATATTGGCAGTGCGCTACATCAACAAGCTGGGGGGCACGGGGTCCCTGATGTTGGTGGAGATTGCCAAGGATTTCTGGCAATATTGTCTCACTCACCAGATTTCAGTGATAGTGCAGTACATTCCGGGTCAGTCCAACACTGTAGTGGACTGGAACTCCTGACACCCGAAAGATTACAGCAATTGGCAGCTCCATCGATCACTGTTCCAGATAATTCACTCAATTTGGCCTCCAGATTGGATCGCCAGTTGGAGATTTTCTTCAGCTGGAGGCCAGATCTTCTAGCGAGGACCATGGATACTTTTTCGCAAGATTGGTCTGTGACTCTGAATTACGCGTATGAGAAGCTGGCTTGGTATATGATGCACACTTATGTAATCGAGCACCCGTACCAATCCAGACAACCCTTATGGTGATTTAAGAGGTCTTAGACAACCTTAGAAAGCTCTGTAAGTGGTAGCTGTGGAGAGCAGCCTTCAGGCTTAGTCCAGAAGGAGTGTAAAGCAGCTTGTTTTACCAGGACATGATCTTATTGATATAGATTAAGTGAAAAAGAACCACACAGTGTATTTATAAAATTATACATTTATTATAAGACACTCACTAACACATACAGATATCTCCTAGCCGGACATACACACAATACTTTTCAATAGAAACAGGTAAGTAGCACGTAATACACAGTGCAAACCACTACTTGAGTCAAGACTATACCCAGAAGATGTAGAAGTGCATTGATCGTATTTTATTATTGTGGTTCCCGCAGTGTTTAAAGACCATGGTCTAAATAAACAAAGAGTTTCAGTCAGTCAGAAGTGCCGAGGACCCAAGGAACCACCCGAGGTAAGTAACCAGGAGCCCAACTTAGGCCGGGTGCTAAGTGGGAACACGACCGCGTGATCAATGCAAGTCAAAGGGTAAGTCGCAGTTGCAATTTTAAAGAAGAAGGACCCTTCCCAGTGGACCATGAAGAAACCCCATGGAAGACAGAAGGTTGGATAGGACACCCCACCCGTGGATATCTTAGGAACCAGGATACATGCACCAGGGAAGCCGGGTGAATAGTTGTGAAGTGGCGTCGGAAACCGTTGTCGATTCCAGTGGATGCTGGAGAAGGTGAAACTTTCCAGCGAAACACAAAGGTGGATTCAAGATGTGAAGAATCTGCAAGCAGATGGGACAGAGTTTATGCCACTCAGGAGTGACCAGGAGGTACGGAAGACGAATGTCCACCGATGTCGGGTGTTGCAGGAGAGATGATGGTGACCTTAGGACTGCAGCTGTGTAGACCAGGTGATGCTGTGGAAGACCAGGAGCTGTACACGAGCCGTTCCACACCGGATATCAAGAGTTAAGGGGTCGGTGTCCGGCGGGAGCACCAACAAGCCTTGGCAACTGCTACCAACGTGGAAGTTGCAAAAGGTGCAATGTTGAGACCAGCAAGATCCAGGAGACTCACCACAAGCAGGGGAGTCAGGGCAGGCCCCGAGCAATCAGGAGAGCCCAAAGAATTCAAAGATTACCCTCAAGAGGATCCACAGACCGGAAGCACTGGAGTCTCGAGAGGAACTCGAGCAGCTCACCAAAGATGCAGGCCCACGGTGCAAGTGATGTGGTGAGGACAAAGATCATGGTCACCGGAGATGCTTGAGGTTGGGACTACTTGGAGCCCGAAGATCTTGGTGGAAGGAAGCCAACAAGGCTTTGCAACTGCAAGTCGACGCGGTGCACAGGGGTTCATTTGCTGCAGCTCCGACGAGTGATACTAGCCTCAAACTTGGTGAGAGGACAGGGCAGGCCTTTCGGAGTCCGTGGGAGCCCAGGAGCAGCAGACCGGTCAGCTTGGTTGCGGGGCCTGCAGATGTAGGGAATTGACTCCTTCACTTTAAGGGAGATTCCTTCAGGTGTCTTGGAAGCCCACAGGGCTTGGAGGGTTCCTGTATGGTGCACAGGTGTGGATGTTGCAGCAGACGATCAGGGCAACTAGTTCAGATCAGGAGTAGCAGGAGTCTTCCTGGTTGCAGCCTTGATGCCAAGAGCTAAGTCCAGCGAAGTCAAGAGCGTCCAGATGGTAGAAGAGGAAGTGGTGTCTGAAATGAATCTTTTCCCGCGATGAATTTAGCGACCAGGGCCAGGGGTCAGCAATATGGGCCCCCTGTAACAAAATCGGCCGAAATCGGCCCTCACAAACTGCTCGGCTGCACCTCCCCTCACCCCAGGGGTGAGGGGGGCAGCTGAGCAGTTTGCCAGGGCCGGTTTCGGTTCCCAGTCCGGCCCTGCTAGGGACCTACCCACAGGTAAGCCCTTAAATACCCTAAGGAAAGGGTTGGGACGATTCAGGGGTTCCTCCCTAAGGAGGGGCTGGACAAGGGGGATGATACTCCCCTGTCCTTTGTTCAGTTTCATGTCAGAGCGGGAGCCAACGAATCCATGAACTGGTTTGAACTGGACTATGCATGGAGGGCCCCAAGTGTGCCCTGCATGCAGATTATGTGGCGCGGGCAGGCGCTCCCACCCTGCCCCAATACACTAAACGTTCTCTGGAGGTGGTCACACCTCCTTGTGACAGGATACCTATTGTTCTGCCTTCCTCTGCCCGAGCTTGGCTCCTCAGCAGGAGGGCAGAAACGTGCCTCTGGCCGGCAGCAGCCCTGGCTTGCTGTCTGGGTTTGGAAAACTGGTACCGAGAGCACCGAGGGCCCCCCAAAGGAGCTTTACGGTGCCCACACCGTTCATGGTGTGGGGGTATGATTCCAACATGGTTGATACCAAACATGACAGGATTCGTAACAGCCAGTTTCGAGATGGTCACTGCGTAATGATGTGGTGCCACTCTATATGTCATATGGCTGTCTCACATACAACCCGGGAGAATGGACTCCGTATGCTGGAGTGGTGTCCTGCTCATGCAAGGGCACCTTCACACTTAGAACCAAGCACCCTGCCTTCAGGATTGAAAGGCCTGCCTTAGGGGTGACTTATAGGTTTTAAGTGCAGTGACCTTAGATATAGGCAAACCTATATCTTTCGTAAGTGGTGTTAGCACCAGTTTACACAGGCGGCAATGGCAGGCCAGTAGTTGCAAACTGAGTGGTCTCCAATGGGTGTATTCAGCCCATGGGGGACCCCTGGTGTACCTATGCCCTGGGTACCTTATACCATATACTAGGGACTGAGAAGTCTACACCTGTGTCAAATCTGAGATGTACCCAAGTACTGACCAAAGCAATTTTGGGGAGAAAGCACAGAGACTGGGTCCTGATTAGCAGGATCCCAGTCAGACTAGCCAGGAAAAAAAGTGTGGGTAACCATAAAAGCAGATCCTACTTTCCTACAAAGCGTTTCCCCCATATGTCCTTATCCCCGGGGTGGCGACTCGGATATCCCACCAGTTGGCAGAGGTGGTTTTGGTCGCCCCCCCCACCCCCCGTGGAAAACGGAAAACGCAGTCTTGGTTCCCTGATGCCCTTGGAACTAGCGTGCAATTACCTTCTTCTTCCTTGGTCCCCGATAATTCTCTAGGGCCCTCAGGGGGAGTTGCATCCACTGATACTGTCGGGGCAGCTGTCCCTGATGGCCTGGAGGCTTTCAGGCAACAATGGACATTGCCAGGTATTTCGGAAGCAGCTTCAGGTTGCATTCAACAGGCCTGAGCACCTTCCAACAGGAAATGGTACTCATCGGCATGGCGATGCTGGATGGGTTGGTGCCTGGAGCGGCACTTGGATCCCGTGGAGTTATCTCAAGTGATACATTTTCTTTTGCACAAGGCTTCTGAGGGTCTCACTTACAGGTCAGTAAATAACTTTTGATCTGCCATTTCTTCAGGACATACCCAGATTGACGGGAGACCGGTAGGTATGCATCCTTTGATATGCAAACTCCTTAAAGTATTCAAGTGGGGAATCCTCATAAGGATAAGTATTCCTTTTTGTGGGATGTCTTGAGGGTGTTGGCTTTGTCGAACCGATGGCCGATTAATTCTCAGTTATTTAGGAAACAGTTGTCAGCCAAATTGGCTATGGTTTTGTGTCTGTCTGTTTGTCATTGCACTTATGATGTGAGAGTTCTCGACTTGACAGGTAGAGGATTTATTCTGGAAGGAGTTTTGTTTACTATTTCTGCAAGAATTAAAACTTTTTAATGTTGTATTGAATATAATGCTTTTCCTTCTATTGAGAAATTATGTGTAGTTCAATGTTTAAACGGGTATGAAGATTGCACCCATCCTGTGAGGCTGGAAGGTTGCAAACCTAACACATCGGCCACAATTGCTAGATGAGTGAGATCGGTCATGACAGAGTCCAGAGCGCAGGGGTTTGGTGCTCATTCTGTTAGAGGTGCAATGGCGTCTAAATCCTATAATTTGGGTTCCAGTATTCAAGATACAATGAAATCACCTGATCGGTCATCTGAAACTACTTTTTTTTTTTACATTTTTGTATAGAATTTTTTTTATTGTTTTCACACAAAACGGTACAGTACAGTCGATGAGAATAACTAAATCGTTCCCCAACAGACATCAGCGCCTCCCCTAGCCCTACATCCAATCCTCCCGCAGCGCCTCCGCCCTGGTTTCCAAATCCGGCATCCCTACCACCGATAGTTGCTCCCAAGTCCTTATCATCAGTCAGTGTCGGAGGCTTCATCTTCCTGTGCTGGCGGTGGTTCACATATGCCCCCTCTGTATTTGTTCCATGCCCCCCACACTTTATTCCATTTTTGTGGACACCTCCGCCCGATGTACACCGATCTCTCAGCCAGCATAGCCCTATCCATGTCTCTTCCCCATACAGACAGCAGCGGTGCCTCTCCCGATCCCCATTTCTGAGCTATGTTCCGCTTAGCAAGCACAATCCCCAGCGTGGCCCAGCTCTGAGCCTGTCGGCTAAGGTCGTTGGGTTCCCACATGTTTAGGAGACAACGCCTGGGCTCTGGCACCAGCGACACTCCCCCCGACTGGGACACTGAAACTACTTTTAAACAGTTTTACTATAAGCCTGTGGGCGATATTACTTCTGTTGTTTTTCAAAAGCGTTAAACTAGCAATAATATGAAGCCTCCGGTCCTGTAATAAAATAAAAAATTTGCTAGCATTCACACCAAGAATTTTCAATTCTACTAAGGACACAGAGGCAAGGATTATGCTGCCCATTATGTCATTATTATGACTGCTATGATGTAATTACCTGCCCTTAAACTGGGTGGTTTCCATGGATATTCCTGGTTCCGATTTTCGTTTCAGGTTCGGAGCAAAAAGAAGAGTGGTCCTGCTCCAGGTTTCTGGTCAAGTGTGGCACTTCGTGTTCTGGTTCAAGTTTGAGCTGTTGCTGTCGTCAAAGAGGTCTGCTGAGATGGTGGTCGCTGGGGAATTATCGATGTTGGTGTTGATGATCGTCTTGACGCAAAGAAAGAGCCTCGCAATATGGTAATTGTTACTCTTATAAGGATTGAGAGACTGTGATTCTATGTCAGGATCGGAGGCTCGAATATGCTTCTCTCTCTTTATTGTTAAAATCACAGCAGCCAAATAAAACAATACAGAAGAAAAAACTACATAGCCCTTGAACCTTCAGTAGCCACATGCACCAATCACAGGTAATCCAGTCCTTCAATACCCGTAACCTCCATTTTAGAATCCTCTTTCTTTGCTGCTTCGCAGCTAGTTAAGTACCAAATATTTTTCTTCATATATCTTTATGCTATATGATAGGTTTCAGCACTGCTGATGGTACCAGTTAGGTTGTTCAAGTATTTCTAACAACCCACTACATACGTGCAGGTTGAAAAAAATCGTGCAGCTACATGGTGATCTGCCACACATATCCTTTGCTGCACTATACAACATTTAGTGAACCAGTTACATGGTTTCATTTAGACAGTGTGGGAATACTGAAAATATTTGTGAATACCCACAGTTACCACTGACCATCTTCGGAGTTCAATGGGCTATTTGTACCACGGTGCAATTGTTTGAAATTTATGCTGCTGAATGGCCATAATGACTGAAGTATACATTCAACATGTCTGCAAAAATGCACAATTTAAATAACACACCATTCAGATCACTGGCCCCAAAGGTGCATCCAAAATAATTTGATGGATTTCAATTCTAGGCTTGTACTACATGATAGTGTTGAATGCCCTCTGCTCATATCACAGATTGGAAAACCCCCATATACAACCCACTCGCACACCTTTAGACCCTTAAGGGACACTCTTGAAATCTCTGGAAACTGTTCACTGTGCTAGATTCTATTCAGGAAGCATAGCAATTCAAATGTTGAGACAATTGAGAAATATGAAAACTACAATCACTATACTTCTTCCAGTGGATAAATGAAAAGGGAATAAAAAATGTAGTTCCTCTAAAGCACAGTATGAATGCAATTGGAATACTAATGGCCCTAAATACAGTTCCCATTTAACCCAGACAGCACAGCTGTGGGCTTATATCCCTTATTGCTTCCGCTCAGAACCCTACCGTTGCTTCTGCTACTGCTCTCAGTGACGTCACCGGCACTACCGGTGCGGTCTGCACCTGGAAAGGTTCAGAACAGATGTGATCCAGGGGGCTGCATCGCTTTCAAAAAGATGCAGAACGGAAACTTTTGTTTTCTGGACATAAGCGTTTAGATCTCGCTTTTGTCGCTAACAAAAAACACTTTCCCGCTATCCCGGGGGGCAATAAATTAATAGAATGATCTGAACGGGTGCAAAGGTCACGGCTTCAGTTGGAAGATTCCATTCCTCACTGCATGTTATTTGAAGTTTGGGGATAGACCATGCTTTTAAAAGGACTCATTCAAACTACAGTCTGTATTGTGTTAAAGCTCAGAATAGGTCATGTGCCAACAGGTCTTGGGACCTTATAAGTACTTAGCTATGCAGCACAATATCCTTGGTGCAACAACATGAACTATTGCATGGCTAAACACTTATAAGGTACAAGGTTTAGCCATGCAACAGGTTATGTTGTTGCACCAATGATATTGTGCTGCATAACTAAATACTTATAAGGTCCCAAAAAGAGACCTATTGGCTATGCCAATGCTTGTTTCTAGTAGGGGCGCTCGTCTGCCTCCAAGCCCGGTGGTCTCCTCCATGGCCTCTGTTTGTGGAGCGGGGTACGGCGGTCCCATTTCTGGCCCTTCGGGGCAGGGCACATGCGTGCATGCGCGTGGCCGCCAGCTGGGTGAAATTGATGCGTCCAGCGGCGCGTTTTACCACAAGTGACCCAGTGTTCAGTTTTTGGACATCACTTGTGCCCTCTAACTTGCCAAATTCACGCTCCCACTACGCCCTGGTGCATCTGGGTTGCCAAGGATGGTAAAATTTTGCATAGGCTCTGCCTAGACTGCATTGCAGGCGCCTCCCTCCACGTTTTATAGTTTGTTCATTCACCTGCTGGGGTTCTGCACTCCCCCTACCTGTAGCCTAAGACTACCCTGATTTTGGGGCTTTGCTGCCTTTTTGGCCCCAGTGAGTGTTCATAATGGCCAACTATGAACTCTTTGAGTAGGGTATTACAACCAGGACAACATGCAGACCTCTTTAGAAGAGAACCTTGGTGATGCCCTGGATAACAGGGTCTGTCACTGGATAAGGCCCTGGCCAGGGCTCTGGCCCCCTCACCCACCAGTTTAAGGATGTTGCCCGTCAGCAGGGGTGGCTTCCTCCTCGTGAACCTGGGGATCTACAGGCACCTCTTGGCAATCCTGGTAAAGGGAAGGCGATCGTAAAACGGTGGGCGCACACAGGCACCTTGAAATGATATCCTCTGCAATCAGGGGGGACCATGGTTATAGCGCCAATCAACCCCGGGACGCTGATGACTCCATTAATGCTTCCAGCCTGACAGACTCGGACCCTTCGTCCACCAATTCCAGTGATGATGATGACACTACGACTCAAGACACCGAAGGCGCTTACCTTCAATCTGAGGGATATCGTTCGCCTTCGGTCTTCTAGCAGGACCCCCTCCCAAGAGGTGGCTGATTACGTGCAGGAGCACATCTGGCAGGGTTTTGATAAGAAGGTGCGCGCCAGGTTGCTCTCTGAATGCCCCAGGCCTGACCTAGCAGGGAAAGTCGCTGAGACTCCAGAGGTGAAACCCGCCATGGTGACTTTTATGAAAAATGGGATAAGAACCCCAATAAGGGCCTAGATAGTGCCTGGCGTAACTGCCAGGACAAGCTTCTGGACGTCATAGGCCCCTTACAAAGATACTAGAGCTCGCTTTTCAGGCTAAGGAATCCAGCACGCTCATTGACCCTGATCTCCTTGTTGCATGGGCACAACGGGCGATTTGCCAACTGGGAAACGTTAATGTGGCCATCTCCATCGAGAGCTGCTGTTCCATCCTGATGCGGATCGATCTGCAGTTCAATGAGTTGGCTTCGTTGGAGGTGGACCCAGTGGTGCAGGGTCTCCTTTTTGGTGCCCCCTTTGTTAAAGATTTGGTGAACTCCGCAGCTACCTTAAATTCCATGGACAAAGCACAACTGTCCCTTAAGAAGGTTTTCCAAAACGGTCTTTTTCACTCTCTTTTTCGCAGGGCTGAACGATTCGGGTGCCAATTGTCAGGCCATATTTCCTACCAGAGCTCCCAGAGAGATTTTTCCTACCGCAGATGTGGGTATGCGCAGGGCCAGTCTGCCGACAACAGCTTCTGTCCCACCCAAGCTCGTGGGGGATGACAACGTTTCCACAAGGGATGCAACAGAGGTCACCAAGGAGCCTCCCAGGTCAGAAGTTATACAGGTGAGAATTATCCCTCTCTCCGAGGTGGCATATAGGAGCAGGACAAGATTGTTTTTACAGAACTGGAAAGGTCTTACCCAGGACTCTTGGGTTCTCGAGGTGGTCCAGGGATAAAAAAATAGAGTTTTACAGCACTCCAACCCAACTACGGCTCCTTCAGGAATTTTATTTTTTCCTTATGAGATCAAGAGGTCATCTTGGCAGAAATTCATGCACTCTTGGAAAGGAAAGCCATAGGTCATGCTTCCCCTCACCCGGGGGGATTTCTCAGCACCATTTTCTTGGTCGAAAAGAGAGGGGGTGGGTCCTGCTTGGTGATAAACCTGAGAGACTTCAACGCTTGGATAGTATACAGACATTTCAAGATGGAGGGCAACCATCTACTACAGGATATTCTACAAGAAGGCGATTGAATGGTCCGATTGGATCTGAATGAGGCATACTTGACATTCTGCATTTCTCCCCCCACAGACATTTCCTCAAATTCACTTGACTCGGTTACTGTTTCGAATTCAAGGCCCCTTCCCTTCGGTCTCTCATCAGCTCCTTGGTGATTCACCAAGTTAATGAGACCCTTAGTTGATGCCCTTCGCGCCAAAGGGGTGAAGTTGATCGTCTACATTGACAATCTCCTCATTCTGGCTCAAGACCCCCAAACTGTGACCAAGCATCCGAACTGGGCAGTTCAGCCCCTGGGATTTATCATCAACCAACCGAAATCTTGCATGATCTTGTCACAGCGCATGGAATTTTTGGGGTTCCAGATAGATTCAGTGTTATCCCAATTGGTCCCTCCGGCTTCCAAAATACGGAATATCAAGAAGGAGTTGAGAGCTGCGTTAGCCAGCCCGACAATCTCGTTGAGATCTGTGGCTCGGATTGTGTGTCTCCCAGCCTCATCCACTCAAGCCATTTTTATGGTTCCTCTCCACTACTGGGCCATGCAGAGGCTCAAGATACAACACTTGCAGAAGGGCCTGTCCTATGCAGATCAATCAATCAATCAGGTGTTTCTTAAGGGAGACTGCTCACCCATAAGTGTCTCAAGGCGGTGGGGGGGGGGGGGGGGGGAGAGGGGGGGGCAGGTTCCAGTCCATCAAGGAGGGGGTCTGTCGAATAGCCAGGTTTTGAGGTTTCTCGCGAAGATGGGGAGTGATGTTGTCTGTCTGAGGTGGAGCGGAAGGGCGTTCCAGGCTCTGGCCGCGAGGAAGGAGAAGGAGCGGCCTCCCGATCTGGTCTTTCTGGTGCGGGGGACCACGGCGTAGGAGAGCTGGGCTGATCGTAGGGTACTTTGGGGTACGTGAAATTTGAGTCGGCTGTTCAGGTATGCTGGTCCAGTGTCGTGGAGGGCCTTGTGTGGGTGAGAATCTTGAAGGTGATTCTAGCCTCAATGGGGAGCCAGTGGAGTGTGCGCAGGTGCTGGGAGATGTGGCAGTGTCTTGGCAGGTTGAGGACCAGTCTTGCGGTGGCGTTCTGGATGTTATGTAGCTTGCGGGTGAGGTTTTTGTTTATTCCGGCATAGAGTGCGTTGCCGTAGTTGAGTCTGCTGGTGACAAGGGTGTGAGTAACAGTCTTTCTGTGCTGTAGGGGGATCCATTTGAAGGTCTTACGTAGGAGGTGGAGGGTGTGGAAGCAGGGGGATGCGTCAGAGTTGATCTGGCAGTCCATTTTGAGCTCTGAGTCCAGGATGATTCCAAGGTTGCGTGTTTGGTCCATGGGGGTGGGTGGGCTTCCGAGGGTGGGGGCCACCAGGTGTCATTCCAGGCGTCGTGGTTTGGGCCCATGATGAGTACTTCTGTTTTGTCGATGTTGAGTTGTTGCTTTTCATCCATTTGGCGATGGCTTCCATGCCTTCTTGAAAGTTGTGTCTGGCAGTGTTGGGTTTGTTGGATAAGGAGAGGATGAGTTGGGTGTCGTCTGCGTATGACACAATGTTGAGTCCATAGGTTCTGATGATGGGGGCGAGCGGGGCCATGTAGACGATTAAGAGCGTGCGGCGAAGGGAGGACCCCTGGGGGACTCTGCAGGAGGTTGGTGTAGGGTCTGAGAGGAAAGGGGGGAGTCTGACCCACTGCATTCTGCTGGAGAGGAAGGAGTGCATCCAGTCGAGGGCCTTGTCCTTGATTCCTGCGTCATGGAGTCTGCGTATTAGGGTGCGGTGAGAGACTGTGTCGAACGCCGCTGATAGGTCGAGGAGGATGAGGGCTACTGTTTCTCCTCGGTCCAGTAGGGAGCGGAGGTTGTCTGTTGCGGCAAGGAGGGCGGTTTCTGAGCTGTGTTTTTTTCTGAAGCCGGATTGGGAGGAGTCGAGGATGTTGTACTCTTCGATGAAGGTGGCGAGTTGGCTGTTGATGGCTTTCTCAATGACTTTCGCTGGGAACGGGAGCAGGGAGATGGGTCTGTAGTTCTTGAGGTTGGGGGGGGTCACCCGAGGGTTTCTGCAGGAGGGGGTTGATCTCGGCGTGTTTCCAGTCCTTGGGGAACAAGGCGTTCGTCAGGGAGCGGTCGATGGTGTGGCGGAGCATGGGTGCGATGGTGTTGGCGGCTTTGTTGAAGATGTGGTGGGGGCAGGGGTCCATGGGGGCCCAGGAGTGGATTGACTTCATCGTCTTGTGTGTGTTTTTGTGGTGAGGGCTGTCCAGTTGTCAATCGTTGGCTTCAGGGTGTCGGGGTGGCAGGTGAGGGTTCATTGTGTTGGTTGCCTTAGTCGAAGTTGCCGTAGATGTTCTTGATTTTGTGGTGGAAGAAGGTGCTGAGTTTGTTGCAGAGGTCTTGTGAGGGAGGGATGTCAGTAGACTCGCTGGTGGGTTGGGCGAACTCCTTGAAGATGCTGAAGAGTTCTTTGCTGTTGTGCACGTGGGTGGAGATTCTGTCTTCAATTGATCTTTTTTTCGTTTTTCTGATGAGTTGGTGCTGGGCGTTGGTGGCGGCTCTGAAGTCGTTGTGGGCCTCTGTGGATTTGGAGTTCCTCCAGGCCTTTTTGATGCAGCAGCATGCACGTCCGGACAAAACTGTGTGTGGTACATTGTCTTTAGGGCCTACAAGGTAGCCACCAGTGAATTCCGAGCAGACCCTGGTGGGCAAGTGCTCAATGCATTGAGAAACCTTTCAAGCCCGTGGCAGCTGCTACGTTGGCAAGATGGATGCGGTGTTGTAGGAGAGTAGGATCTGCTTTTATGGTTACCCCCACTTTTTGCCTGGTGTTATGCTGTTTCTGACTAATTTAACTGGGATCCTGCTAACCAGGACCCCAGTCTCTGTGCTTTTTCCCCTAAATTGGTTATGGCGAGTACTTATACATCCCAAAATGGCTACTGGTGTATCCTTGTAAATCCCTCATATCTGGTACTGAGGTACCCAGGTCATAGGTACACCAGGGGTCCCCCATGGGCGGAAGTATGTATTATACCACCCATGGGAGACCACTCAAACTGTTACTACAGACCTGGCATTGCAGCTGGTGCTAGAACCACTTACAACAGATATAAATTTGCTTATATCTGAGGTCACTGCACTTAAAACCTACAAGTCACCCCGAAAGCAGGCCTTTCAATCCTAAAGGCAGGGTGCTCGGTTCTAAGTGTGAGGGTGCCCCTTACCATTGCCATTTACGTTTGTAATTTACCACATAGCCATATCGACCACTAATAATGACATGTTAATCCATAATCTCATTAGATTACCATAAGGGGAATGTAATACATAATGAACGCAATTAATCTGAAAATTGTAGGTTCAACATAGTCACCATTGTGAAACATCTTACAACCTATATATACCAATCGGGTTGAGAAACAAGCTCTGAACAACAATACAGAACAACAGTCTTTTTCCGAGTAGAACACAATACTTATCTGTTAATTGCAGAATCCAGTTCTCCGAGTCCAAAAGTCAATGTAAGGAACTTCCCATAATTCCCCCCCAGGGTGAGATAGCATAGAGAAAGCACACTAGGGGGGATAATCCTCACCTCTGCGTTCTTAATAGAATTGAAAGTTTCCTTTATGCTAACTCGGAAATGATTCATTCTATGTCAGGACCGGAGGCAAAGATTATACATGTTTAAAGCTTACTTACCACCAGTGCGGCTGAGTTGTAGATTGGCTTAAAATAAAACCTTTTGCCACAATCTGCCGCATTCATGACATCTTCCAGTCTGCCCCCTACCTGGACAGCTGTGGAAGCCATATGCCCCCTGGTAGAATGAGCCCCAAAGTCAGTGGTATCAATGCTGGCCTCTGCCATGACCCATCTCACCCATCTGGCAATAGTCGGAGAGAGAACACAGCCTTGAAAGGCTTTTTGATGGCAATCAACAGTTGCTGTTCTCCTGAGGGTCGAACCTCCATTGTCGTATCCTCGTATGCCTTCAGGCACCTGACCACACACAGTTTGGGGTTATCTGAAAAATCTGGATATGATACCGACCTGGTACTTGTCTTCGTTCTCCTGGAAATGTTGAAGGGGACCCCTCAGGGGTAAAAAGCCTAGCTGACGGGTCTAAAGCCTGTACATCCGAAGCTCTCTTACAAGAAATGAGACAGAGCAACATTACCAGCTTCGCTGATATTTCCTTCCTTGAAAGGTATTGATTGTCTTGCCAAGATGGAAATAGACGCAGGACCAGATTCGACGTCCCATAGGCCTGCGTATTGGGGCTTGAGGGGGACGGGACATCCTGATACCCTTGAGGAGTTTACTTACCCAGGGATGTTCACCTATGGGAACATTGTTCATCGGGATATGGCCCGCTGGGATAGCCGACCTGAAGGAGTTGAATGTGCAGTATGCCAACCCCTCCTGGAAAAGTTCTGCCAGGAAATTTACGACGTTGGCAACGCTGGTGGCCACTAGATACAGGTGTTTCTCCACACACCAACAAACCAATCTCCTCCAAGCTGATCTGTGACTCTTGGTAAGTCGCTGGGTCCCATGTCTGTTGGATGAGGAGTTCAGCTCCCTGCGAAAGTCTGACGTTTTGCCAACGTCGCCTGAAATATGCTATGCCATGAGAACCAGAGGATCTGTCAGGATCTCGACAAACGATGGTAGACGTACCAGAGCGGCCCATGCAAGCTCCAGGAGAGAAGGGAACCATGCTTATGAGCGCCATACCGGAGTGATCAACATAAGAGAGGCCCGTTGACGCCTGACCTCAGCCACAACTTGCTGGATAAATAGGAAGGGAGGAAAGGCATAGGATTGATCCATCGACCAGTCCTGTAGGAAGGCATCCACCGACTCCACCCCCGGATCCGGTCTCCTGCTGTCACACACAGAGGATGGTTAACACTAACCTTACAGCCGGATACAGCAGGAACAATGGTTGAAGCTAATTAATCCCTTCCCCTATATGGAGATACCCATGAGTAGATATACCTAACACTCCACAGATAACACCACCATAGGGGAAAGGGAAAAAAGGGACAAAAGAAACAATAACGTTGCCGCTGCTAGATTCAGAATAGGGATGTCGTCAGAAGATGTAGACCTCTCTCTCCTACAGTCCACCCCATCTGCCCTGTAAGTGGAAACACAGTACACACATGAGATTACGCCCCCATATCCGTGGCCCCCCTATGTCTGATTTACTTATAGCTGTGCTTCTCCCAAGTTAAAAAGGCACAAAAGAGAACAATAAAGAAAATGGAAAAAAACATAGTTCTGTTTCACAAGAATTGAGGTTCTTATCTTATCGCAGATAATCCTCTCTTTGCTGGTGAATATTCCCTCGTTTGGCTGCTCTGAGCCTCCTGTAAATACAGATATGTCAATGCCCACCTTGATCACCACACTGAGACGCTTGAAGCAACCTCTCTCGTGGAGGTTGTCGGAAAAGAATAACAATAGCCCAGCGCTTCCTCACTTTTCTGGGTGAGTTACTGTGATGAACAAAAACAAATATAGAAGCGCTTCACCAGCGCGGAGGCTCGTCCTCTGTATGCTCGAGGAAAAATAGAAGCAATTTCAATATCGCTGAGATGTTGTTTTCCGCGTAAACCACAACCTTCTGTCAGGAAGCACGAAACGCTCGGGATTTTTGAAAGTTCCGTTTGGCTTGAAGCAATCAAGCGCGCCTTGAACGCGGCCACCTGAACGCAGGGAGGCGTTCAGAGAGTCTCAAACGATTGCCGCAGCAGCGCGCTGAGACGCCGGCATGCAGCGGTTTAGCAGGAAGGAGTGTCCCGGACCAAATAAGAATGGAGTCGTCCTTCAGGCGGAAGCATTTGGGATTCCAAGAAACACCGAGTTCAGCAGCATATCAGATGCGCAGGTATCACGTAGTCTCTTCGTTACAGGAAGTTTGCTCGACTGACAAGCACCGAGCACAGAAAGGGCGGGGCTTAAGTACCCACAGTCTTCTCAGAGGACTGTGGGAGTCGTAGTTTTTGTGCCCCATCATTCATACAGTGTAATGTAATCGTGCTCAGTGTACCTATCTCGTCTTAGGCATGACACCTGCTGACATAGCGCTGAAGTTGTGTGTTCCATCTGGAGGGAACCAGGTCCACCTGGACAGGATCAACTGCATCATTAGAGCCTGAAATACCCCCCAGCAAAGTCTCCAATCGCTGGCGTCCCTGAGGTACCTGGAGTTCCAGTGTGCCACTGAATTCACCGCTCCTGGGAGGTATTCCGCCATCACTGAAATCTGTCGTTGGAGGCAGTAGTGGCAGAAGTAATTGGCTAGTTCCTCCAGAGCGATCCTCACAGTACAGTGTAGGATACCTTGACCCTTGTAAGGGATTGAAGAGCAAACAAGCCCACCAGTAGCTCGAGACAATTAATGTGGAGGGTTAATTCCTCTTCCGTCCACCTGCCTCCCATGGAGATTGAGCTGCATCTGGCTCCCCAACCCAGACGACTGGCGTCTGATTCTATCACCAGGTCTGGGTGGGATACGAAGATCGCTCGCCCTTTCCATGCCTCCATGTGGTCTATCCACCACTGCATCTCCGTCCTGGCCTCTGACGTCAAAGTCACCAGCATGAATATGTAAAGCCCCTCCGAAGGTGCGCTGCCTTCAGCCTCTGTAAGGCTCTGCAGTGTAATTGTCCCAGGAAGATAGCCTGTATCGAGGATGATAATAAACCAACAACCCTGGCCAGTTGCTGCAGGAAGAGACTGTCCCTCTTGAGGACATTCTTCAGTTCCTTCTTGATCTTGGCTATTTTCTGGCCTGGCAAGCTCAGGGTCGCCCCCCTGGAGTCTATTCGGAACCCTAGAAAGGCCATGTTCTGTTGTGGCGTCAAATCCAACTTCTATTGGTTTATGACAAACCCCAAGTCCTGAAGAAGAGATATGGTGGTGTTGAGGTGGGCTACTACAAGATCTCGCGACTGGTCCATCAGTCGGATGTCACCCAGGTAGATGATTAACCTAATGCCCAGCGTCCAGAGGTGCTCCACAACCGGTTTGAGGAGCTTTGTGAAGCACCAAGGTGCTGATGACATGCCGAACGGGAGAGTCCGGAACTCAAAGATCTGCCCTCTCCATTCGAACTGGAGAAACCTGCAATGTGGAGGAAAAATGGGGACCATCATGTAGGCGTCCGTGAGGTCTAGATGCGCTAACCAGTTGTCCTGTAATAATCGATCACGGATCTTGACGTGGCGATAAACCAGCCACTCATTGAAGGACCTATGGTTGATCACCGGATGGAACCCCTTGTCCTTCTTCTCGACCAGAAACAGATTGCTGAGTAACCTTCTGGGATGAAGGTCTGAAATGCATATCGCGCCCTTGGCCAAAAGGTCCTGCAGTTCTTGGTCTATCAGAAACATCTCCTGTGCGGAAAAGAACAGTGGACGGGGTGTTACTGTCTGCACTGGAGTTCCATAGAACTCGATGTGGTACCCGTGGACGGGGGGCTTTCTGTTGTATCCGTTGCTGCTGTTGGCCCCTCCCCAGGCCGGCTGATCTTTCCTCTTCCACTGCCACAGGAGGATAGAAGGTCTCTTGACGGCCATCGGATCATCCGTTGTTCCTTTTTCCTTGGGCTCTGTTAGGGCCTTGGTAGGACTGGTGGCCAGAGGAGTGACCCCTGCCTCTTCCGGCCCCTCCAAAAACCTTCCCCGGGAAGATCTTCTTCATTGATGACTGGGCCTTGTCAAGGGATGAAAAAGTGGAGACAAACTTTCCCAATTCTTTTTACAAAAGGGTGCCCTGCGCTATCGGACTTGCCTCCGAAGATGAAAGCTCCCCCAGCTTGGGATTGATCTTGATTAGGAGGGAACCACGACGTTCTGCAGAGAGGGCGCAGTTGGCGTTGCCAAGGAGGCAGATTGCCATCTGCGCCCAGGCAGCTACATCGTCCGCGGGGAGTGGCCTCCCCGACTGTTTAGCCTGTTCTGCCAGCTCAATGATCTTAGTTAAGGACCCCACTATGTCCAGACGTTTGTCCTGGCACCCCCTCCAGGACTGGTCTATCCCCTTCTTGGGGTCCCTCATGTATTTGGTGAAGAAAGTACACAGTTTGGGTCAATATCAGAGGTCAGGCAGGCTCTCGACTCCTTGCTAAGAGGTTGGCGGATCTTACTCGCCACATACTCTGCTACCTTTCTCTCAGGGACCCACTCCGCGGAGCATCGTCAATATATTCCCTCAGGGTCAAACATATCACCAGGGGCATGATCCCCCTCAGGTGATACGGAATGTGGACACCAGAATCTGCTCGAGTCCTGGGTCTCTTCGGAAGAAACGTCGTCATCCTCTAAGTCACCCTTCCCCAAATCTGTGAACTCCTACTCGGGGTCAAAGTCCGTTGCGACGTTGTCGCCCATTACCTTGGGTGTGTCTTCCTCCCGGGGGGGAGGGGTTGCTTCCTTCAGCGTACGCGCGCTCTTATGGAAGACCTCAGCCAAGCGGTCAAACCAAACAAAAAATGGACTAAGCCTTTCTAGTCGTACCGCCCATGCGTTGTCAAGCGAGGGTTGGAGGGAAATAAGGCACAAAGCGGGACAGAACCGCTCTAATGCCCTCAGCGCTATGCGAACGCCAGAGCCCTGACAGAGCTGCTCCAAGGCACGAAGGAATGCGTTAGGAAGTGCGAAAGAGCACCACCTAGTGCACCCGCCCAATATAAAGAGACACGTTCGGATGGTTTGTTTACTGCTGAAATAAAGAGTGAGTGCTCGCAGGATAACCAATACCAGTTATGCAAGGATATGCCAGACAGCCCAATTATCCCACTAACTATACAGTCAGGAAAGGAATGAAAAGGCGACTTACCTGACATAGAGCAGTGAAGAAAGATGAAGGACTAGGGCATGGAATGTTTTATATAAACTTACGGACTGTTACTGGATTGGTGGATGGTTGTCATGGTTACTCCCTGTGGTTCATGGGAGTTGTAGTATTGTTTGGTGCTATTTTTCACTTTTACCTTTGAACGTGCTATTTAATAAAGGTGAAGAAAGTAATGCATAATGAAAACTTTCCTAGCTAACAAGAAGGAAAGTTTCAATTCTATTAAGGACTAGGAAGCGAGGATTATGCATATCTTTCTTCACTTTATTTGCATAGCAGTATTTAAAGAACATTAAATAAAAAACCAGTAAAAACATTACAGACTATACTTCCCATGAACCATAGGGGAGCAGTCTCCATGGTAACCACAGTCCAATCATATAACAGTCCATAACATATACTCATGTAACATCCCTATCGTTTCCTTTTCTTTACTGGAGGATGTTATGCTGGGATTGCTGACTTTTTCAAACTTTTGGTCATTCCCTGCTATACAAAAAGAGTCCCCGTTATCAAACTCTTCAGTATACTGGGATGGCAACACTATTCATAAAAAGAGAAAACCATTAAGAGTGCAAAATTCCAACTGTATAAAATTTCAATGACATTAAAATTTCATCAAAGACATCAGCATTGAAGAAAAGTACTTACTGATAACGAATCATCCTGGGCGGGTTGAGATAGAGAGTAATCTCAGGGTGGGATAATCCTCGCCTCCTAGTCCTTAATAGAATTGAAACTTTCCTTCTCGTTAGCTAGGAAATGTTTCATTCTATGTCAGGACAGAGGCGAGGATTATGCATGTTCAAAGCTTACTTACGACCAGATACGCCACCTCCGAAAAGGGCTTGAAGTAGAACCTCTTAAAGGTAGAATCAGACGACCAATCAGCCGCATTCATAATATCTTCCAGCCTACCACCTCCCCGAATGGCTTTCGATGCCATAGCTCCTCTTGTGGAATGTGCACCATATTTACTCACATCCACACCTGCCTCTGACATGATCCATCGTACCCACCTGCCAATGGAAGGAGAGGAAACCGCTTTGAAACGTTTCTGCATGGCGATAAGTAATTGCCTTTCCCCAGGGGGCGAAGCTCCAAGGTCATCTCCTCCTATGCCTTACTGCACCTCACCACGCACAACTTAGGATATTCCAGAAAGGAAGGATAAGATACCAACCTGGTATTGATCTTTGTCCTCCTTGATATGGTAAAGGTGACCCCTTCCGGTGTAAAACCTCTCGCTGAAATGTCCAGTGCTGTGACATCTGAAACCCGCTTACATGAAATGAGACATTGCAGGATGGCTAGTTTAGCCGACAGCTCCTTGCGAGACAGATATTGATTATCCTGCCAGCCAAGAAGAAGTCTCAGCACTAGATTAACTTCCCACTGGCCCGATATCTAGGCTCTGGAGGCTTAGAGAGCCGCATGCCTCGCATTAACTTACAAACCCTGGGATGTTCCTCTGCCGGTGTGCCATCAATCTCACAGTGCCCTGCTGAGACGGCCGAACAAAAATATTTAACTGTTCGATAGGCCAGACCAGCTTGGGTCAATTCAGCAAAGAAGTTTAGAATGTGAGTAACCTTTGCCCCCATGGGATCCATGTGTCTCTCCAGATACCAATGGTGCCGTCGTCTCCAAGTGGAGCGATACCTCTTGACTGTACCTGTTGCCCATGCTTGCTGGATGAGGTTTGCAGCGTCTGACGAAAGTTGTTTGTCCTTCCAGCATCCCCTGAAATCCTCCATGCCATGAGTTGCAAATGACCCTGAAGTACCAATAGATGAAGGCCGCCCTGGGGGTCCTTGTGAATTGAAGGGAATGAGGGCAGCTGTATCGGGCAATCCCACGACAGCCTCATCAACGTTGGGAACCAGGCTTGTGCTCTCCAAATCGGCGTGATAAATACTAAGGTAAGGACGCTGCCTGACACCAAACTTGGGCAGCTATTCGGGGTAATATCATGAACGGGGGAAATGCATAAGGGTACTCCATCGACTGATGAAATGAAAATGTTTAGCTATTTTGTTTGTGCTTTGTTCTTGTGTTAAGTTAGCATTCGCTGCACCATTTTATGTTCAGCCGCCATTTTGAATCATGTTGTCAGCTACGTATTCCCTGACTCGAGAAACAGGCTATGGAAATGTTCATTTCTCCAAGGTTAGGCCTTGCTCTTCTAATGAATGCACTGTTCTTATTAACGCATTCCTTTCCCATAGATAGAGGCTCTATCCCACCAGCCTAGCGATAGTCGTGAACAGAATGACCTTGGCATAAAGATAATGTGTGCCCTGTCTCAGAGTCGAGATTCGTCTTATTGGACTTCTTTGTTTTAGCTGCACCGGCTAGTAGAATTCCATTATGGCCGGGACATTCTTGGCTCAGAAACGTACATAATGTATCTCTATGTTTTCTGAAGTCAGTCCCTCTACAGCAATCCTAGGAGACTGGTCAGACTGGACTCCGCTTGAGTGTACCTGAATAAAATATACTTGGTTTGTATTCTCTACTGTCTGACTGACTCTTCATTTGTATGGAAGGCTGAGAGGTGGTCGCGAGTGACCCGGGTGGCCCTAATTGGGTCCCTTCTTTCAATTGGCAGCCGAACAGGGACTCCATTGGGTAACCCATCCTTGCCTGTGGACAGGTGTGGAGGTTGGGGTCATCGTCGGGTCGGACGGATGGACCAGGGATCCCTGCACAAGAGAGTCCTGAACTCGCAGCTGCCCCGTCTGTCTGGCCGGGCGGTGCCTTGACCAGTGGTCATCCTGACTGGGGTCCTGAACACTGTTCCCAGTAAGGTGCGTGCCTGCGCGCCCGAGCACCTCTGTTCTCCAGAGCGCGCAGTGCAGTGTGTGAAGCGCGCACACACAGCACATCCCGGGAGAGCTTTCCTGGGCAGAAAATGCTTATGCACTTCCTGCCTTTCTATTCTAATTAGAGCGTGGCTGCCGGGCTGATTGTGGGCCTTTTGAAAGTATTTATGTTAATCACAGCGCCCATCAAGGGCTGCATTTAACAAATACTTTCAAAAGACAAACCATCAGCCCCACAACTGCGCTCTATTTAGAAAAGAAATGCAGCAAGTTTACAAACAATCATCTGAAAGCACACGTTCGTGCTTTCAAACTTGCTGCATTTCTTTTCTAAATAGAGCGCAGCTGTGGGGCTGATGGTTTGCCTTTTGAAAGTATTTATGTTAAATGCAGCCCTTGATGGGCGCCATGTTTAACAAATACTTTCAAAAGGCCCACAATCAGCCCCGCAGTTGCGCTGCATTAAGAAAAGAAATGCAGCAAGTTTAAAAGCACAACGTGTGCTTTCAGATGATCCTGGATCCTGAAAGCACGTTATGCTTTTAAACTTGCTGCAACGCCCATAGGGCTAAAACCGTTAACCTCTTTGGTAGCACAACATGTAGGTGCAACTCTAGTTCACTGACAGGGCTGGGATAAGGTGGTCGGTGGTTGGTTATTGGGCGCCTCTCTTGACACACAAGCACTCCATTATTTCCATGCACGTCTGTGAGCAGGACTAGCGGCCTGGTCCCCATAGCACAGCAACTAACTCCTGCACAGCAAAGCGAGGCAGGTGGAGAACAACGCTAAGCACTAGTTTTCACTATCTCTGTTTCCACACAAGTCTGCAGAGCATGATTGGTGCACTGGCCCCTTTAGCACAGCAGCTAACTCCTGCACAGCAGCTATCCCATGCACTGCATAGCAGAGTGGGGCAGGTGCAGCGAAAGGCCGGAGCACTACTTTACACTACATCTGTTTTCACACTAGCCTACAGAGCACTATTAGCACCCTGGTTCCATTAGCACAGCAGCTAAAACCTGCACAGCAGCTAAAACCTGCACAGCAGCTCACCTCTGCACAGCAGAGCGAGAGAGGTACAATGCAAGTCGGAGCACTAGTTTTCACCACCTGTTTTTCCACACAAGTCCACAGAGCACAACTAGTGCCCTTCTCTCTTTAGCACAGCAGCTAAACCCTGCACAAAAGCTAGATCCTGCACAGCAGCTAACCCTTTCAAACTAGAGAGAGGCAAGTGTAACGCAAGACCGGGGCCCTAGTTTTCACTACCTCTGTTTCCTGAAAAGATTCTGTCACGTCCGCCGTCGTTCCTGTAGATTCGAGCGAAGCACAATGGTTCCACCTCCCGATGTTCCCGGCTCTGGTTATAGAAACACAGAGTACCAGAGCAATCAGGCGAGGGAATAAGGACAGGTAATAGTCAGCGGTGATAGGGAGATCTGGAATGACAAGAAATGGCAGAACCACCTACTCTCATTTAGGTCTCACTAAGTGTCTAGAACATGTATCAACTCAGGCATACCGCTGCACCATCAGCTTTAACCACAAAACGAGCTGACACTCCCCCTGTTCACCTTTCCCCTCTGTTGCTATTGACCCCACAGAGCGCCTTTGAATTAAGCTCCACCTCCCCTGGTAGCGACTCCAGTTTATCTCAAGTCGAGGTGCAGGGTTTCTGTTTACTTAATTTGAATGGCGCCAACATGACAATGTCTTGCAAATCCAAATGAAGCCTAACGCTCTTTCTCTTGTGTACAACGAGAGCGCAGGTAACCAAAATGTCTCGCTCCCCCTGAACGCTCCTTCTCTCTTTCGCAACACTAACGTAAATCACAGCAATGTCTCGCAAGCCTCAGAGCGCAACGCTCCTACTTACGAGCTACCTCTCTCTCTCTCTCTTTCGGATGCCTTGGTGAGTTTCCACGGAATCAGTCTCGAAGTCCGCTGATTCGACCCTGCCTCTCACTGCACCCCTCGATAATCCTTTGGTCATGAAAACGCGGCGACGCTTACGTCAGCGTCCCACGTCGAAGTTCCAGTAAGATGGAACCACTCAATCCTCCGAAATGCTCACGGCGTTTTCCGCTCCCGACGAAGCCCCCAGTCCTCCGTAAAGCTGCAGACGCTAGAACACGCGTCTTCCTTGCTCTGCGCTGCGCGTCGGCACCAACATGAATCACTCTCCAGTATTATGCGCCTCGATTGGCTCCTGAGCCGCGTATTTACCCGGTTTTGGCCCCTCCTCCGTACAGCCGAGGATTCTGGTTGTTGTAGTCCTCCAACGACTGTACATTCGGTAGGCGCTCTTGATCAGCGCCAGACAGTATGCCCCCCCGTCCGAGCGCCTCCTAGGACCTGGCTTGGCCGGGAAGCGGACGTGAAACGAACGCACAGCCTCCGGTGCGTGGATATCCGAGGCAGGCACCCAGGAATCCTCCTCCGCTGAATAGCCCTTCCAGGCCAGCAGGTACCACAGTTTCCCTCTCCGAAATCGGGAATCCAACACCTTCCCCACCTCGTATTCCATATGGCCGTCGCGGAATATCGGCGGAGCCGCCATCCTCCGAGCCCCGGCCGCCGGCTTCAACAGGCTGCAATGGAACACCGGATGGATGCGTAACGAGGCGGGCAACGCCAACCTATACGCCACCGAGCCCACACGGCGAACCACGGGGTACGGACCAATGAATCGAGGATGGAAAATACTGCGCAACTTGAAACGGAGACATCTCGTAGACAACCATACTCGATCGCCCGGTTGATAGGAAGGACCGTCCTGCCGGTGGCGGTCTGCCCAGGTTTTGTATACGCTTTTTGCATGCTCCAGATTCGTCCTTAGGTGTTTATGTAGTCTCCCCAGTACCTGCAACTGGGCCGCCAGCGCCGGCTGATCCTGGACATCCGCCGGGAAGGACAACGGAAGAACTTTGGCATGATAACCGTAGTTAGCCCAAAAGGGTGCTTCTTTGATGGAACAATGCCATGCATTGTTGTATGAGATCTCCGCCAGCCAGAGCAGCGACACCCACGAAGCGCTTGCCTCCTTGGAGTAACAGCGAAGATACGTCTTGAGTGTTTGATTAAGACGCTCCGTCTGACCATCCGTCTGAGGGTGGAAACTGGTGGACGTGGCCACCTCCACTTGCAGAGCCGTACACCAGGTTTTCCAAAAACGTGCGATAAACTGCGGGCCTCTGGCCGACACGATTACTCTCGGAAAGCCATGCAGTCGCACCACATGAGACAACAACAGCTGGGCGGTCTGGCTGGCCGAGGGAAGATTCTTGCATGGTATAGAATGGCCCATCTTCGTGAGACTGTCCACCACGACCATGATCGCGTCGCATCCTTGGTCCATCGGCAGACCCACCACGAAGTCGACACTGATGTTTTGCCAGGGCCCAGCGGGAGTAGGCAGCGGCACCAACTTGCCTTTAGCTTTCGAGCGGTCTCCCTTGGCTCGGGCGCACACGTCGCACTGTTGTATCCATCTTCTGACATCCTCTTTCATGTGTTCCCACCAAAAGTGTCGTTGCAGAAGCTGAAGAGTTTTTGCGCACCCGGGATGACCTACCATCAGTGACTCATGACACCACCTGAATGCTTGACGCTGTAGCGCCCCTTACGGCACGAACAAACGGTTGCGGAAAAACGGCAATCCTCCCTTAATTCGCCGATCAACCCCCTGTTCTTCCCAGTGAAGCCACTGCTCGATGGTGTAATGTGTTCGGACTGCATGCAAATACGTATCCGCCCGGATAACACATATCACTTTTGCCGGGGAGATGATCGCCTCGGGGACTTCCCTGTGAGACATGTGTTCTCCGCCTTGTCGAGATAGCGAATCAGCTTTCTTGTTTTCCGACCCTGGTCGAAAGGTGATGACAAAGTCATATCCTGCAAAAAACAGCATCCAGCGCATCTGTCTTTGCGTAAGGTGTCTGGCAGTTTTTAGAAATTGCAGATTCCTGTGGTCAGTATAAACAGTTACCAGATGTTTGGCTCCCCACAGGTAATGCCTCCATTCCTGAAACGCCTTTCGGACGGCGAGCAACTCTTTCTCCGCGATGGTGTAGTTTGCTTCCGCGGGTGTCAGTTTCCTAGAGAGAAAGGCTATGGGATGCAGTTGTCCTGATTGCGCCTCTCGCTGTGAGAGTACCGCCCCCACTGCTATGTCGGAAGCATCGGCTTCCACTATGAAAGGCGCTTCTGAGCGGGGATGTTGCAGGATCGGGGCTGTAGTGAACGCATGTTTTAACTCGCTGAATGCCTGCATTGCTTCTTGAGTCCATGAAAACGGGTGTCCTTTTCTCAGCAAACGAGTAAGAGGGGATACCAACTGTGAGAAGTGAGAGATGAATCTCCGGTAATAATTTGAGAATCCCAAAAAACACTGGACGTCTCTCACTGTCTTTGGGATTGGCCACTCCTGCACTGCTGTCACTTTTCTCTCAGCCATACTCAACCCTGCTGGACTCAGAACCACCCCCAGGAATTCCACCCTCTCTACATCAAATTCGAACTTGCTCAACTTGCAAAACAATTTGTTCTCTCTCAATTTCTGCAGGATTTGTGACACGTGTGTGTGGTGTGCGCTAGGGTTCATGGAGTAAATTAGTATATCGTCTATATATACCACAGCTGTTTTATCGATATACTCCTTGAGCACGTCATCTAGGAAGTATTGGAACGCCGCCGGGGCGTTACACAGCCCAAACGGCATTACCCTATACTCAAAAAGACCATATCGCGTTTTGAACGCCGTCTTCCACTCATCTCCCTCTCTTATCCGAACCAGGTGATAGGCGCCCCTCAAGTCCAGTCTGGTGTAAATGGCGGCCTCCTTCACCTGGTCCAGCAAGACCGGGATGAGTGGAAGAGGGTACCTGTTCCGCACCGTGTTTTTATTCAAAACGCGATAATCGATGCATGTTCTCAAATCACCATTAGCTTTCTTGATAAAGAACAGGGGCGAAGCGGCAGGAGAACGGGAAGGCCTGATGAACCCTATGTCCACATAGTGCTCCAAATAGTGTCGCAGATGTTCTGTCTCCAGTTCAGAGAGGGCATACACTCGACAAGCAGGCATCTGAGCCCCTGGGATCTAGTCTATTTGGCAGTCATACACACGATGTGGTGGTAGGATTTCCGCCTCGCTCTCGCTAAACACATCCCTATACTCTTCATACGTTGCGGGGAGGACCGTTTCTTTCTCAGCTGCGGTGAGAACGTGATACCCCTGGGAAAGTGCTAGAAGATGGGTTCGGTGAGCGTTCGCGCACTCCTCTTTGCAGAAGGTGGTTTCGAATTCCACTGTTTTGCTTTTCCAATCTATAGTGGGATTATGGGTGGTTAACCAAGGCATTCTCAGTATTAACTCATACTGGGGAGCCTCAATGATGTTGAAGGCGACTTCTTCCACATGATCCCAAAAACACCCTGTTTTCGTTAGGGTCAAAGATTCCGTGACTTCGGTGATGGGTCCTGATTTAAGAGGTTTCCCATCTACTGCCCATATTTTTTCCGGACTCTGTCTCGGGCAGCGCCTTAACCCGAGCATCCTCACAACCCACTATCCACGAAATTCCCGGTGGCTCCGGAATCAATCATCACTCTGACCATGTGTTCATATGAACCCACCCTTAAGTTCATATTTATCATAACGTGGGATTCAGAAGCTATTGAATCTATGATCGCCAAAGATGGCAGCTGTAATGTATGATCGTCGGACCTCTTGCCTCCCTCTCCTCTGGTCGGAGTCTCTGGGGGAGATGCCTGTAACGCGGCTACCGCCACTTTCTTCATACCGGCATACCCACTCTTTTTCGGTTTTACGGGACACTCCCTAACATAGTGCCCCTTTTTTCCGCAGTACATGCATAAGCCTGCACTCCTGCGGCTTTCTCTTTCGGCCCTAGATAACGGGGCTCGGATTGCACCCACCTCCATGGGTTCTGCCTGACCCTCCGAAGAGGCCCCGACCCGTCGGGATTCTCTCTCTATTTTATCGACAGGAGAATACACCCTTTCTCCCTTGCGTTCTGCTAATCTATGGTCTAGCCTTAACGTGAGATTCATTAAATCCATGTAGGTGGTGGGCTGTGGGTCAATTTGGGCCAGCACGTCCTTCATGTCATCGCTTAAGCCCTGGTAATAAAGGGACATTCTTTTTTCCTCTGGCCATGCGGTTTCCGCAATGAGCCGGTTGAATTGGGTCAGATAAGTCACTAGGTCTTGCTTACCCTGTCGAAGCTTCAACAATTCTCGGTCCGCCGAGAATGTGGTGGCCCTTCTATCGAACACCCTCTCGAACTCTGTACGAAAGGTGTTCCAATCTGATAGTAGGGGATCGTCGTATTTGACCAAGGGCATCGCCCAATTGGCGGCGTCCCCCGTCATATACGAAATTGCAAAAGCCACTCGTGAATGGTTGGAAGGAAAGGAAGCGGGTTTGCAGGAAAAGTGCAAGGCAATTTGCGTCAAAAAGGTTTGGATCTTTAGAGGATCCCCTGAGAACCTCTCCGGGCTAGCCAGGGGAATGGGTGGAGACACATTCACCTGTATGGGTGACGAAGATAGTGTGGCGTCAAACGGGTTCCTGCCCTGTCGATCTAACCTTTCTTTCAGGGCGGCTGTCTCTGCCCTTGAGGCAGCCAATTCCTGTTGCACCACCAGGAGAGCCTGCAACACCTCGTCTAATGAGGCCATATTCGTGCGTCACTCGAATCCCCAGGGAATATTTTGTGGGCGCGTAATTCTGTCACGTCCGCCGTCGTTCCTGTAGATTCGAGCGAAGCACAATGGTTCCACCTCCCGACGTCCCCGGCTCTGGTTATAGAAACACAGAGTACCAGAGCAATCAGGCGAGGGAATAAGGACAGGTAATAGTCAGCGGTGATAGGGAGATCTGGAATGACAAGAAATGACAGAACCACCTACTCTCATTTAGGTCTCACTAAGTGTCTAGAACATGTATCAACTCAGGCATACCGCTGCACCATCAGCTTTAACCACAAAACGAGCTGACACTCCCCCTGTTCACCTTTCCCCTCTGTTGCTATTGACCCCACAGAGCGCCTTTGAATTAAGCTCCACCTCCCCTGGTAGCGACTCCAGTTTATCTCAAGTCGAGGTGCAGGGTTTCTGTTTACTTAATTTGAATGGCGCCAACATGACAATGTCTTGCAAATCCAAATGAAGCCTAACACTCTTTCTCTTGTGTACAACGAGAGCGCAGGTAACCAAAATGTCTCACTCCCCCTGAACGCTCCTTCTCTCTTTCGCAACACTAACGTAAATCACAGCAATGTCTCGCAAGCCTCAGAGCGCAACGCTCGTACTTACGAGCTACCGAACTGTCTCTCTCTCCCTCTCTCTTTCGGATGCCTTGGTGAGTTTCCACGGAATCAGTCTCGTAGTCCGCTGATTCGACCCTGCCTCTCACTGCACCCCTCGATAATCCTTTGGTCATGAAAACGCGGCGACGCTTACGTCAGCGTCCCACGTCGAAGTTCCAGTAAGATGGAACCACTCAATCCTCCGAAATGCCCACGGCGTTTTCCACTCCCGACGAAGCCCCCAGTCCTCCGTAAAGCTGCAGACGCTAGAACACGCGTCTTCCTTGCTCTGCGCTGGGCGTCGGCACCAACATGAATCACTCTCCAGTATTACGCGCCTCGATTGGCTCCTGAGCCGCGTATTTACCCGGTTTTGGCCCCTCCTCCGTACAGCCGAGGATTCTGGTTGTTGTAGTCCTCCAACGACTGTACATTCGGTAGGCGCTCTTGATCAGCGCCTGACAGATTCTGCAGAGTATGACTGGTGTCCTGGTTCCTTTAGAACAGCAGCTAACCTCCACATAGCAGCTAAACTCTGCACAGCAGAGTGAGGCAGGTGAAGCACAAGGCTAGGGCACTAGTTTCCACACAAACACACCATCTATTTCCACACAAGTGTGCAGTGCACTGCCATCTTCCAATCCCTATCTGACATTTAACCCCGACAGCAGCACAGTGAGTCTAGATTAGTGCTTTGTGCTTTATGATGGTTGGAACATAGTTCCACATAAACCCGACTCCAATGTTTCCACGGATATGCTCCTGTCCTTATGACAGTGCACATCTCAGATGGGCTAGGGAAACTGCAGCTGGTGCATGAATAGTTATAAGAGTGCCAGGGGGCCTGGTGATAAGATGGTCTGTGGTTAATAGTGACCATTTTTGCAAAGCATGGCTTTCTCAGACCCTTAGGACAGGATTAGTCCCTGGGGTTGGGTGGAGGAGGAATAAGGTGAGTTTGTGGTGAGCGGTACTGTTTTCACACCATTACAAACCTGTGATGCATGGCTACCTCAAGACCAAACACAAGTTAACCCCTTCAGCACACAGTGATGCTGTGCAGAATAACCCCCGGCTGGTGCCTCATTAGTTTACTAGATCACGAGGGGCCTGGCGACAGGATGGTCAGTGGCTGACAGTGGTCGACTATGTTCTCATAAACACCCCCCGATGCTTCCACACAAGCATCTCCTCAATCAGCTCCTCACAGCTGTATAAATAATACATGATGGGAAAATTAACCCTCGCAGCTGAGCCCAGCATGCTGCTAGCCAGACAATAACCTGCTGGTTACTCGGAGACAGCTAGGACTTCAGAGACAAGAAGTCATCTCTGCTTAGTCACTCAAGCTGCAGCTAAAAGCTTTCATTGATTGCAGCTCTGCTGTGTCCTTCTGAAAACCATGCAGCGTATATTGTTTCTACAATCAGGGTGCTCTCTCTATTGGTCAGTGTACAATACAGCCAAAATATCGTAGGCATAGAAAAGGGGTAGACACCGCTAAACTCCGCTACGCAGAGGCAGGCAGAGTTTTTGTCGAAATGTGGAGTGGCAAAACTGCTGGTGGGGCAGAGTTTAGGGTTTGTCCATGGGTACTCATCGTGCAACTATCTCAACATGCTGGCGCATGTATTGTGTTCAGCGAGGGACCTCCGCGAAGCAGCTCTCGCCCTCTCCATGGACCCACACAGCGCAGAGGGTCAGTGTGCCTGCTACAAAAAACATGTACCATGCAGATCACAGAACTGAGTGCGAGTAAACTAGGAGCAGCACTATTAAAAAATTAAATGTTTGTCAGAAAGGTGCTATAGAGAGATGAGGTGCATTGTTGGTGAGTGGTAGTGAGGGAATTCATGGAGGAGAAGGAAATTGGGGAGAGGGCGCAACTGTTGCAGTGTACAACCAGTGCTAGGGCAATTTTGGCTGGGAGTGTAAACCCCCCCCCCCCCCGAAAGTTCGGGTCTATTTGCTCCCCTGATCACAGCGTCCGTCATGGGCTGCATTTAACATAAATTCTATCAAAAGGCAAACCATCATCCCCGCATTTAGAAAAGAAATGCAGCAAGTTTTATATATTGCAAACTCAACCCCAAGGTATTGGAGCGATTTACATGATTTATTGATTTATTTTTATGCATGGGGAGATTCATTGATTTTGCTGAGAATCACAGGATGTTAATCTAACCCGAGACTTAAAACCCATCTCCTAAATCAGCAGCTCGAGCATTAAGCCACAACCTCTACCACAAGAGCAGAATTATTTTCAATATTATATACCACTTTAAGCCACAAACAACCCTTGGAAAAGCCAATAGTCCTGGCTTCTTGTAGGTGTAATGTTACTTGTATTATATATCTGGATGCAATGACAGAGGAAGCAAAATATCAGTCGGGGGGCACACTATGCTAAGCACAGATTTTTAGCTTAATTGCTTTTAAGCCACGCCCTTAATTGCATCGGTCACGCCCCTTTGAGAGACCCCCAGTTTTTTCATCCCACTTAAAGCCCTGGTCTACAAGAGCGGTCGGGTTCTTGGCGCACATAGCCTTCGCTGCAGCGCACAGAGACCTTACTCTGCCGCACACAGAGGAAAACAATTAGAGGAAACAATGGTCCTGAACGGCGAAACATTTGACCGTTTGGCCCAAAGAGTCGGCAGTGTAAAATAAATTTTTTGAACTGTGTGCACCAGGTGAGTTTGTTTTGGTTCTTTGTGGATATGGTATCATTTTGGTTTGTCTCTGGTACGGTCTGAGGACCGATTTTGGTTTGCATTTGGTATGGTCTGGGACCGATTTGGATACAAAGTGTTTGTGAACACTTTGCCCGGCAACATAACTTTTGAAAATGCCGGTGTCCAGTCGCTTTTTGTTTTTTTGTTGTCGTTGTTGTTCTGCTAATGCTCGACTGGAAGAAAGTCAGCCAGCACCTCCGGAAGGCACTCCGAATTTTGATATGTATGTAAAACATGGCCTTGGCCCTATTATGTTTAGTACGTTATGGCATAAATATACGAGGGACAATACCGAGTTGCAGTGGCCATTGACAGACAGTTTTGATGAACAAAAAATTGGGGTTTTACAGGAGAAGTTGTTGGCGACAGGAAGCAGGGGGTCTATGTTTGATTCCCTCAGAACTTGGTAAAAAAGAGGCTAAACAGAGGCGAATAAAAGCAGAGAAAGAGGCCCGGAAGGGGAGAATGCAAAGATTGAC
Source organism: Triturus cristatus (assembly GCF_964204655.1). NCBI lineage: Eukaryota > Metazoa > Chordata > Amphibia > Caudata > Salamandridae > Triturus > Triturus cristatus. Next base: position 1,270,310,345 of record NC_140592.1, on the reverse strand, counting down.
TCAGAAAGCTGTAGTGCATGAAAGAGGAAAGCAGAAGATATGAAATGCACGTGAAGATAGGAGTTTTCAACTGACTATTGATAAATCGTATGTAGCCCCAGAAGAAAATTATGCTTTTGTGGAAGAATTGCTAGATGCTCGACCCCCACCTCCATATGCCACGCAGAGGGTATATCCTGCTCTTCCCCCACAGGCCAAACTACCCGGTTCTTCTGTCTCTGCTGTTTCTGCTTCTATTACTGTTGATCAGACTGCCTTGGCCACAGCACCTCCTGTCCTTTCTTTGTCTCCGCCGACATTACAGAGTGGTGGGACACCAGTACGCGGCCCTGAGGATAGAGACTGGACGAAATTTAAGGAACAATTGGGACGAACGTTGGTGCGATCTGATATTGGAGAGGCAGAGAAACAGGTAGTGACTAATCAGGCAGCGCAGTGGGCCCGAAACCCCATTTATGGTGTGGAGGATGTGTGGAGTGTGATGAAAGATTGAGCCTTTTGTACAACAGCATGCCCTCAAGCACATGTCGGCTACTTTGATCGGACTTTGGGAGCAGTGTTTCAATGATGCAGCGCCACAGATTACATATGATATTAAGGATCACGTATACGTTGCTGACATGGCGCCTAGTCAAGTTTTTAGTAATGTTGCGATGTTGGTTGCTGATCGGGGTAGGCTGTTTGAGAAGAGCCTGAAGACAGTATTGCAGTTTCCAATGGGGGAGGTCCACCCCATATATCACCCTGAAAAACCAGAGCTGCGGGATCAGCATAATGTTGTTACTAGCGGGTAGCGGCCTGGTTCCAGGAACAGTGGGTTTATACTCCATGGAAAAGGAGTGAGGTCTTGTCCCTTAAGACTCAGTTACCTGACCCTAAGAAAAATCCTAATGCGTATTACAAAGAATTGACTGAGGCTGTAATGAAACTTGCGGATATTGAAATGATCTTTGGTTTTTTGGTTCCGGTTGATATTTGGAGACAGGTACAGACACAGGATCATGTTGCGGAATTGGGTGGTACCTGGGATCAAATTAAAGTATGGGACCAGGAGAGGAAGCCTGGTGGCAAGCCTAAAGCAGAAATACTTGCTTTGCCCGGTCGTATCATTACGTACATGCATTCTCTTATCCCGCCCAGAAAGGATGATTGGGACCAGCTCTAAGCTTGTCGTCAGAAGAAAGATGAGTGTGTGTCTGATTTTTTCACTCAGTTTAAAGGTGTGCTTCTAGATTATAGTGGGCAGGACTTGTCGATCGAAGTGGTGTGTATTTGTTTGTTAATAGATTTGTTTCAAACTTGCTCCCCGAGATTGTGACTCGATTGCAGGCTTCCGAGAGTACCTGGTCCACATCTACTCCCTCTGTTATCTTGAATATGGCGCAGTATTCTGGCACAGGGACAATGAGGATAAGGAAAAGGCGGAAAAGAAGCATAAGGATTTGAAGACGAAGGTGTTGTTGCAGCAGGCTTCTGGAGGTATTGTAGAAGACGTGGTGGTATGGCCCGACAGCTTCCCCGTACTAGCAGGAATACTACGCCGGTGGGGCCAAATCAGTGTGTGTATTGTAAGGAGGAGGGACACTGGCGCAGTGAGTGTCCTGTACATTTGCAGAAAGTGGGGGTCCCAAGAGGACGAGGGTCTCATGGATGGGATCGTGAAGATCATGGCCAGGACAGGGCCACAATGCTGTGGCATCTCAGGGTCGTACTGACCAGAACTACTTTGACAACCCTCGGGGCAAACAGTATTATCATGATGACAATGATACGGATGAGGTGACTGGGATGTCTTACAGCTAGGGCAGCCGGGGGCAGGGTGAGGGGCCAGTTTTGATACCTGTAGACCAGCGAGGTCAGTATGTTAGTGCGGATGTGAATGGTTCGACTAAGGAGTTTTTGGTGGATACAGGTGCAATGAACAGCTCTATTTCTCATTCCTTGGCCCCTGGGGCGACGCTGTCTGGCCATAACAATGTTTTGGTAGGATTTTCTGGTGTACCGGTTGTGAGCCCCAATTCAAAGCTTCTTGTGTTGACTATTGGTCCTTTTATCGTGGATTCGCCATTCTTGTTGATGTCCAATTGTGGAGAGAATTTGATGGATTTGGACTTGTTGAAGAAATTGCATGCTACAATTGACTGCTCCCCAGCCGGCGTCTATATGACGATGGGTCTTGATGTGGTGTGCGCTAAGCAGTGTCTGTCCAAAGATGCGTCCCTCCCTGCTGAATTTAAAGATGTGCTACCCACATTGTAGGCAATGGGCGACACAGATGTGGGTTTGTTGCAGATATCACCTGGTTCGATTCGTGTCAAGGAATGTGTTATTTTACCCCGTATTCCTCAGCATAAGATACCGCAGGCAGGTGAGCGAGCTTTGATAAAGATTGTGTAGGATTTGATTGAGAAAGGAGTGGTTGAGGAGACGACTGCTAATTTTTGCAATAGCCCTATTCTTCCCATTCTTAAAAGGATGCCTTCGGGTCGCTCTGAGTATCAAGAAGATGTTTATCGTTTTGTGATGGATTTGCATGAAATTAATAAAATAGTGATTCCCCAGTTTCCGGTGGTCCCTGACATTACGACTCTCTTGACGATTCCTTCTTCTGCTAAATCATTTTCTGTCATTGACTTTAAAAATGCATTTTCAATATTCCCAATCAGCTTGATAACAGATATCTGTTCGGGTTCACCCTCGCCGGTAGAAGCTTTAGATTCTGTCGCGCTCCTCAAGGCTATACAGAGAGTCCGAGTATCTATATTCAGGCATTAAAAGGTCAGCTGGATTCCTTGTCACTCCCTACAGGTAATGTATTGCTTCAGTATGTCGATGACTTGCTCATCGCCTCGGATACAGAACAAGGTTGCTGCTACATTTAGCTGAACATGGCCATAACGTATCCCTTTCTAAATTTCAGTATTGTCGACAGGAGGTCACCAACTTAAGTAACCTACTTTCGAAAGAGGGTAGGAGATTGACCCGTGAGCGCATCAGTACCATTGTTAAAATTTCTCTCCCGCAAACTCAGAAAGACGTGCGTGCTTTCATAGGTATCACTTCCTATTGCAGGCAGTGGATGCCTGGCTATGCAGTGTTTATTAAGCCCCTGCTTGCGCTAACACTTAAGGATGTGCATGAACCCTTGCCTTGGATGCCAGAGTGTCAGCAGTCTTTTGAGCAATTAAAAACTGCGCTTTGCTCTGCTCCAGTGCTTGGTACCCATAACTATGCTAAATGCTTTGTATTGTACGTCCATGAGATGGGTGGTTGTGCGCTTTCTGTTTTAACACAATAATTTGGAGATAAGCAACGTCTATGTGCTTATTTCTCTGCTGTGCTTGACCCTGTCGCCCGAGCCCTCCCGAGCTGTTTAAGAGCGGTCGCGGCTGTGGCCTTCTCAATAAGACAATCGGCGGGACTCGTGCTCGATAATGACCTCACAGTTATGGTACCCCATGCTGTGGATACACTTTTGAATAAGACAAGGACACAGCACCTCACCAGTGCACGTCTGACCGGTTACGAGCTAACGCTCTTTCAAAAGCACATTACGATCAAACGCTGTGCCACTCTGAATCCAGCCACGTTACTACCCCTCCCTTCTGATAATGATGAAATTGACATACATGATTGTATCTTCCAGACGGAAGAAGAGACGAAAGGACGGGTAGACCTGACTGATGTTCCCTTATCTGACCCCCATGGGGAATTATATGTCGATGGCTCTCGTTCTAAATTACCAGATGGCACCACAACAGCTGCGTATGCGATTACTACGCTGCGCACAGTAGTTGAGACATCACAAGTTCCCTATCAGTCGGCCCAAGCTGCAGTTAGTGGCCCTAATAGGAGCCTGTGAATTGAGTGTTGGACTGATTGTCAATATTTATACTAACAGCCAGTGTTCCTTCGGGGTCGCGCATAATTTTGGGCGACTCTGGGCAGAAAGAGTGTTCCTTACTTCCCATGGGACGAGAATACAGCACAGCCCTCTCCTACATAGGCTTTTGTCTGCTTTGACCCTCCCTAAGAAATTGGCGATAGTAAAGTGCAGCGCCCATAAGAAAGTAACTGACAATGTGGGTAAGGGGAACGCTTTTGCAGATCAGACAGCTAAGGAAATAGCCCAAACTAAGATGAAAAGAATGTTTGTAGCAGGTCCCGCCAGGTGGGTGCCCAGGTTCTCCATGTTTGAGGATACACTTGACAACGTGAAGGAAATACAGAGTGAGGCCACGGTGGAGGAATTAGCAGTGTGGCAAGAAAGTACAGCAAACTTGATTGATGAGAGATGTTGGATTGATAAAACAGGGAAGCAAAGATGGATGTTGCCAGATGCACATCGCATGTTCTTCCTGTAGTGACAATGGCCCATGGCCCGGCTCATATCAGTGCTAAGGGTATTTGCAAGTTGTTAGATCCCGTATGGCAAAATGACAACATCCCAAAGACAGCTGCACATTTAGTGAAATACTGCATGGTGTGCATGATGCACAATCCTGGCAAGAGTACCCTGTAATTTTGCACCTCCCACTTTCCCTTTTGAGGTTCTGCAAATGGAATTCATAGAGATGGGCAGGGTCAATAATTTGAAGTATGTGTTGGTGGTTGTCTGTGCGTTCAGTAAATGGTTTGAGGACTACCCCACTTAAGAGAACACAGCCATTGCGACTGCAAAGATACTTCTGAAGAAGTTCTTTCCTCGCATCGGCTTGCCCCGTTTGATCTGGAGTGATAACGGAAATCATTTCAATGCCAAGGTTATTCAGTTAGTTTGTGAGGGACGACACATCAGACAGAAGTTTCATGCTGCGAATCATCCCGAGTCAGCAGGTTTGGTTGAGAAGTACAATGGTACTCTCAAACTGAAATTGGCAAAGATTTAGGAGACCACCGGGTTGCAGTGGCCAGATGCTTTACCACTAGCTTTTTCATTCACAAGAACTACAGCACATTGTAGAACAGGATTGGCACCCTACAAAGTCGTGTTCGGACGCCCAGCGAATGTCTGGGGCGTCCTGCGCCCGAGCAGGTTCTCAGAGATTGAGTACCCTTTATTGACCGATTACCTGTGTCAGTTAACTGAAAATTTGTGTTCTATTCACCAACAGATTCGAGAATGTCTTCCGCCCACACCAGAGGGGCCCGGTCATAACATCCAGCCGGGGGACTGGGTGTTGCTTCGCAATTTTCAGCAGAAGAAGAGCTTGGAGCCCCATTGGAAGGGGCTCGAGTTAGTCCTCCTCGCTACCAGGACCGCTGTGAAAGTCACTGGGCGTAATAATTGGATTCATTCCAGACATTGCCGCAGAGTACCCTTTCCCTTACCCTTTGACCAGTGGGTGAGGGATGGTATTGGGGATGCTGACAGAGAAAAGATACCTCAGTTCGTCCCTTTCAGTGATGCACAGCTTACATGGACCCAAACGGATGCTGAGAAGGATGATGTACTAAATGCAGCAGTCCCCCCGGAGATCCGAGCAATAAATGAGCCCCTCTTCGTTGAACCGTCTGTGCCTGGAGTCACCAGGTACAATTGGCGCCCTCAGTTGAAGAACGGTGCACCAAAGGAGAAGTCAGATTAGTTAGGAATGAACTGTGCAAGTCAGGGTGAACTTTGACATAGTACCAACGGTGTTAGTTTAGGATGAGGCGAGATTGGTGAATTGTTCTGACATTGGGAGGAATAGATCAAACTTGCTCGCTTGGAGGGGGTACATTATCCTCTGCGATTCCTCGAGAGCTAGGACTGAGCAGCTCCACCGCCGGTGCTCAAGAGCGCCAACGTTGATGAACAATAGGAGCCTGTACCAGTGAGGCTTAGACGGACACTGGGAACAATTGCCTTTGTTATTACTTTTTACTGCATTCCCCTTTTTGCTTCATAATGTATCGTTTGGTCAGCCTATTAATGAGGAGGAACAGCCATTTGCACCACTGCGTCCATAACAGGATTGGTACACAAAGAGTAAAATAGTTTTTGCAATAATAGTTGGGATTGCCCAAGTAGCAATACTTGGAATATCTTGGTTTCTAGAGGAGAAGTATCCTGTACATTCCTTGGTTGGTACAACGCCCATTCCCCCTGAACGTTACTTTGGCTCATCACAAAGGGGAGCACCGAATGACTTACACTGATAATGTTTTCATACAAATGCTGCATCAAGCTCATGATGTGTCCTATACAACAAATTGTTAGGTTTGTGGATTTCTCCCCTCAGTTACTCATAAAAGTGATAATTTGTTGTCCATGCCTTTTTCATATCTAGGAAGTTGTGAGGGATGGTTTGCATTGTTTGTCATGGTACACTACCATTTCCACCACTCCGCGCAGGTTATGACACCTGCTGATTCTCGCACTGTGATTGATTATATACGTTTTCATCATGGGTTCACTCCTATAGGTAAGGCAGGACTAAACATCTCTGGTACTTTGTCCCCAAACTCCTGTATGAGCAAATATGACAAGGTGAAGAACAACACATGGCTTTTGAGTGGAAATGGCTGATTTCCAGAAGTTTACCACATCAAAGTATTTCAAATCTTTCCAAGATCGTAATGTCACTAAGCACAAACCAATACCGGTGTCTGTAGTCAGCTCAGCAGATGCTTTCTGTGTCCGGTGGGGGATAGAGGTGGGGAAAGTAAATGCAATATCACCTACCACTCAGCACGATTAACAGTCCTCCTTTGATCTTACCCCCTCATGTCTATTTTGTCTATGAATCCCAAGCTTATGCCTGATTTCCCAGGCAGATGGCACCTCTCTTTTCTTCTTCCCCCGGTGTATGTTGCTCCGCCCAATTACCATAAGGTTCATCAGCTGAAGCGTAGGAGTGTATACTTGTCCCGAGTCAGAAGTGTCATTGACACGAAGGATACAGATCAGACGGATACCACCTTACAAAAGTTTGAGGATGCTATGAAGGGTATCATACCCTTTTGGGACCCCATGTCCAATAGCCTTAACATTTGTAGGTTATCAAGCGTTGTTGAACAGCTGGTATACATCACTACTGAGCTTCAGACTACGCGGTTAGTTACCTTGCAGAGCCGGATGGTGTTAGACGTCATACTTGCAGATAGGGGTGGGGCCTGTCACGTCATTGGCAGTAGCTGTTGTGTGTACATACCTGACCACGCCCCCAATGTGTATGCTGCCATACAGAAATTGCATAGACTTTCATCAGACATACACCAAGAAAATAGTACTTGGACTCTCTCTGGGTGGTTCTGGGGTATGCTCACGTCCTGGGGTTGGAAGATACTTATCTTTCTCGCTGTGATTGCTGGTATTATCTTGTCTTTGCATACACTGTCTCCCGACCTGCTGCACTTATTGTATAAACGTTCTCACCCCTAAACAGAAAAAGCCAGCTCATGAGTGTTATGTTATGTTTATTTATAGAGCACACAGCTACACCAGGGAGTGTCCTGGCACTATGAAAGACCATGTAATACAAGACAGAGTGCTGCCATCATGTTGCAAAAGGACATTAATGACATGATGCAGATCGATGAGGGCATTTTTTTTATGTTCCACATCATCCCTTGCTACTTCTATTCCTGATAGTGAGTATATGGATTGCTCCAAGTGTTGATGTCCTTTGCTTCTCAGAATACTACCCCTTTTTTCCTTCACAATATCAAATGGTTCAGCGAATGCTAAAAGGAGGGTCTAATGAAATTAAAATGTTTTGCTATTTTGTTTGTGCTTTGTTCTCGTGTTAAATTAGCATTTGCGGCAACATTTTATGTTCAGCCGACATTTTGAATCATGTTGTCAGCTACGTATTTTCTGACTCTAGAAGCAAGCTGTGGAAATGTTGATTTCTTCAAGGTTAGGCCTTGCTCTGCTAATGAATACACTGTTCTTATTAACGCATTCCTTTCCCATAGATAGAGGCTCTCTCCCACCAGCCTAGCGATAGACACGAACAGAACGACCTTGGCATAAATATAATGTGTGCCCGGTCTCAGAGTCGAGACTCGTCTTATTGTACTTCTTTGTTTTAGCTGCACCTGCTTGTAGATTTCCATTATGGGCGGGACATTCTTGTTTCAGAAACTTAAATAATGTATCTCTATGTTTGCTTAAGTCAGTCTCTCTGCAGCAATCCTAGGAGGCTGGTCAGACTGGACTCCGCTCGAGTGTACCTGAAGAAAATATACTTGGTTTGCATTCTCTACTGTCTGACCGACTCTTCATTTGTATGGAAGCTTGAGAGGTGGTCGAAAGTGACCCGGGTTGCCCTAATCAGGTCACTTCCTTCACGACCAGTCTTGGAGAAAGGTGTCCACTGCAGTGGCTACCGGGTCTGGTCTCCAGCTCACAAATCATGGAAGTAGGTGGTTTAATCGTGAGGCAAAAAGGTCCAGATTGCAGGCGCCCAATCTGTCTATCAAAGCCAGGAAGACTGCATGATCTAGTTGCCAATCACTGTAGTCAGAGAAGTTCCTGGAATTCCAATCCACTACCACGTTCTGCAGGCTGGGAAGATACTCCGCTGTTACTGTGATCTGTTTCTGGAGGCAATAGTGCCAAAAGTCCTTTGCCAGGTTGGATAAGACCTTCGATCGAGGGCCACCCAGGCGGTTGATGTACTGGACCGCCAAGATGCTGTTCGTCCTCAACAGGATGCAACACGAGACTCTGTCCTCGGTGAGGGATTTCACCGCAAAGGATCCCGCCAGCAACTATAGACAGTTGATGTGCAATTGTAACTCCTCCTCTGACCATCTGCCTCCCTATGAGACTTCTCCGCATCTGCTCCCCAGCCCAATCTGCTGGCGTCCGACTCTATCACCATGTCCGAGGTCAAGCCGAAGATCGCCCTCCTATTCCAGGCTGCCATGTGGTCGATCCACCACTGGAGTTCCGTCCTGGCTTTCTCCGTCAGGGAGATGATTTCCAAGTAGGTAAGACCCCTCTGTAGATGCTTAGCTTTTAGTCTCTGGAGGGCCCTGTAGTGTAATGGGCCCGGGAATATGGCCTGGATAGAAGTGGAGAGAAAACTCACTAGCCTTTCCAGCTGGCGTAGCGAGATTCTGTCCCTCCGGAGGACTTGCGAGAGTTCTTTCCTTATCTTGGTCAACTTTGAAGTTGGCAAGCTCAGGGACGCTGAGACTGAATCTATGAGAAATCCCAGGAAGATCATCTGCTGCGCCGGGCGCAGTTCCGACTTTTGTTCGTTGATGACAAAGCCCAGATCCTGGAGCAATGCAATACTCATGTTCACATTGCGGGTAAGATGCACCAAAGACTGATCCATATTAAGGATATCGTCCAGGTAGATGATCATTCTCACCCCCCTCTCGCGGAGCATCACCACCGCTGGGCGCAACAGCTTTGTGAAGATGAAGAGAGGCCGAAGGGTAGAGCCCGATATTAAAAGATTTGGTAATTCCAAGCGAACTGGAGAAATCTCCGGAGAGGAGGGAAGATGTGGACTGCTAGGTAAGCGTCCTTCAGGTATAGTCTGACCATCCAATCCCCTGACAGGAGGAGGTCCCGGAGCAAGTGTATCCCCTCCATCTTGAAGTGGTGATAGACCAGCCACTCGTTGAATTATTTTAAATTGGTAACTGGTTGGAAGCCTTTGTCCTTCTTCTGTACTAGGAAGAGGTTGCTTAGAAACCCGTTTGGGTGGAGTACCCTCCTGCAAATAGCTCCTTTCTTTAGGAGTTCTGAAATCTCGGATTCTATCAGACCCTCTTCTTCTGCTGAAAAGACTAAGGGTTTGGGGCGTACCTCCTGAGTAGGGGCACTGTAAAACTCTATGTGAAAGCCCCTCACAGTCTGCAACACCCACAGGTCTGTTGTGATCCTTCCCCAATAGTGTGAGAAGCGTAGGAGCCTCCCCCCTAGATCTTGTGGGAAAGAAAGGGTAATTCTTACCAGAGGATCCCCCTGGAGCATTGGCGCCTCCTCTGTTATTCCGTCCTTTCCCTCTGCCGGAACCTCTGCTGGATAGGTTACTTAGCGGCCATCGTTCCAGCCATTATTCCTTCATTGCTGACCTCTGTTGGAGAGGCCTTGCTGATGGATGCGGCCAGAAGAGTGACACCTGCCTCTTAGAACCCCGGCAAAAACCTGCCCCGGAAAAATCTTTTTTATCGAGGCCTGAACCTTATCCAGGGCTAAAAAGGTGGTAACAAACTTGTTCAGTTCTTTACCAAAAGGCTAGCCAAACAGCTTACCCTGAGGTATGGGCCCCGTCTCAGAGGTAACTAGGTCTCCTAACTTGGGGCAATCTTTATAAGGAGAGACATTCTTCTTTCAGCTGCAAGGGCACAATTCGCATTGCTGAGAAGGCATATCGCCATTTGCGCCCAACCAGCAACTATGTCAGTAGACAAAGGGTATCCAGAAGCTTTTGAATGTTCCGCCAGTTGTATAATTTGGGTCAAGGGGCCCACCACATCCAGGAGTTTGTCCTGGCAATTTCTCCAGGATCTATCTATTCCTTTTCTGTGATCCCTCATGTATTTCGAAAACAAATTGCATAGTTTCTCATCTATCTCTGGTGTGTTTGCCACTTTCCCCTTGAGGGAGGGCCTGGGGCATTCTCCCCTCATCTTAGTCCTGAATTCCTTCTCTAGGGTTTGATGGATTTTCCCAGCCATATAATCCGCCACTTTGGCGTCAGGGATCCACTCTGCCTACCTAGGATGGTAGATCTGAGATGGGTCGAACATATCGGAGTGGCCCCGTCCCCTTCTGTGGACTCAGAGGAGTGGGAACCTGGCCACCAGGGGCGACCCAAGTCCGACCCAGTCCGTATCATCGTCGTCGGAGAACTCTACCTCCGACACACACTCCCCCTCAAAGGGAAGCCCACCATTGGGGTCAGAATTTGGGACGACCGTGTCACAATTTTCTCCGGGATCATCTTCCTCCCGGCAGGGTGCATGTTTTGGCGTTCGCACACTTTTAAGGAAGGTTTCCCTGAGTTTGTCAACCCCTTCCAAGTGCCCGGTGTGGCCCTTTTATTCCCCAGCTGGGAGTCACTGGGACCGTCCTCCACATGGTCAGGATTGCTGAATACCCCTGGGATGCTTTTTGCCAGCCTATCCACTTGATTCCTAAGGGGAGCCAGCGCCCTAGAAATAGCCTGGTCTACCGCGGGTAGACGGCATTTGGGGGGGCCATTCCGCTTCAACCTCCTGGAATGAGGAATAAAAATGAGAAAGTGAGCACAAAGAAACGCCCTTTAGATTTATTTGGCAGCCCCCTTGCCGGTGCTCTAACAGCTGAGCTGAAACTGCCTTAAGAAAGATGCCAAATTGCACTAATTTAGCAGTCACCACCAGGTAGCTCTGAAGTCATCCGATCGTGACCGTGTGGGGAGGAATCACCGCGTTGCGGTGTGAGTGCGACGAGGGTTGCTTAGGGATAGGACCCGTCACAGCTCAGAGTCCTTTTTCTGTTTAAAACGCTTTATTGAAATTATATGGAGAAACAAATATAAAGTAAACACAATGTTCAAAACAATACAATTCAAGCATGGTGAATAAAAGAAATATATGCAAGCAATTCAATATAACCAAACTCGGATTGAACAATATAAACTATTTACAAAACAATATGCATTTTTAGGAGATTTTGTAAGAGAAGAAAAGCGAGAGAAGGAAAAAGAAAGAGAAAAGGAGAAAGAGAGAAAAAGGAAATGATAACCAATAACATCATTGCAATAATAGCCATACTAACTTAATGAAGATTTACCGACATTTATGGAGGTTAATAACTAGTGACCATAGATTTGGATGGAACAGCTCGTCTGGATAGAAATGTGTATTAATCTTATTTGTTGTAATATCTTTTAAATTGCAACTGCTTCCTCGCATGAAATTCTTAAATTGTGCTATATTTGTCTTTCTATTTATAATTGCAGTCATCTATTTCTCTATATTGAAAAGCATCTTAAAATCTGTTTTCTTGTATTTATTGAAATGCTAATAAAAAATTACAACACAAAAAGAAATGTTGTGAGTGGCAACCATAATAAATCTTTTTTAATTAGAAAAGGAGTGGAGGTGGCATATGCGGGATCCAATCTGTGATGATGAAATAAAAGATTCCACCAGGCAATAAAAGTAATTTTAGTGGTATCTTTCCAATTTGTGGTGATAGTCTGCAGGGCAATAGCTATAGCCAAATCAATAAACTTTCCTATATTCCCTTGAGAACGCCACAGAAAGGATGAGCTGCCTAAAACATATGTGAAAGATCAAAAGAGAACGCTGTGGACAGAATTTCATTAAGTTTCTTCCAAATGAGCTGACAGAGCCTATTAACGAAAGGACAAAGAAATAATGTGTAAAAAATCACTTTCATCGTGAGAACAAGACCAGCAATTCGCATTGTTTGTCAGTTGGAACTTATGGAGGTCCTCAGGGGTCAAGAAGAGCCTGTTATGAGGCACAGAGTCCTAATCCCTAAACGTGCGCAGAGTGCTGGCGAGAGCGCTCAACGGAGCTGCCTCGTTCGGGCTATGCACGCCTCACAGAATTCTATGTCAGGACCGGAGGCTCCGATTATGCTTCTCATTTTCTTTACTGAAAATCTCAGCAGCCAATCAGAAGTAGAAAAAACACAATAAGTACTACAATACCCATAAACCTAGTGGGTATCACGTCACAACCATAGAGTAGTCCCCTATAAATGGAGCACAAGAATACCACTTCCTCTTTCTTTGCTGCTCCGCAGCCAGTTAAGTACTTTCACCTTTTTTCTCTGATGAGTGTTTTAAAAAAATTGCTTACTTATTGTGGCTTTGTAGTTGCGGTGTGCGCTGCTCGCATTGCCGTCTATTCTTGAACTTTGTAGCTTCGGCGGTAAACGCCTGCTTTGCCCCGCGCTCTTTCGCACTTCGGGCAGAGTGTCTGAGCTTCCCGCTTTGTTTCTTACGGCCGCTTCGGTTGCCTTGGGAGCGCGTTTTTCGCCTCCCGCTTACGGGCGCTTCTCGCCCGTTTAGCTTAATAGTGGAGTGGGAGCAGGGGGAGTGAGGACGCGCGCGCGTTGAGAGCGCAGTCCTTCTTCTGGCTTGTTTTGGCCATCCGCGCATGCGTGGCGGCCATATTTACATATTTACATTACCGGCGACTTTCTCCTCACACAGCACCGGTGTTTGAACGCAGGGGCAGCGTTTAAGTGCTCTATACCCACAAAACTTGCCAGTTTTTTCTCCCCAGTGACGTCCAAGTCCACCAGAGGGCTTGGGCTGTATAATTTGCATAGGCTCTGCCTAGAGTGGCATTATTTGGCAAGCCCTCCCTCCACATTTTAAAAATTTACATATTTTCACATTGGAATCTCCTCATTCCTATGTTGTTCGGCTTGCCTGGGGTTTGGCCACTCCCCTTATTTATCACTGTCATTATTTTTACAGCTTGATACCTCTGACAGTGCATTTTACTCCATTTATTTCCTCCTGTGGGTAGATTTTGTCACTTTTTAGTGATTACAATGTCCGAGTTTTATTATGATGAGGCGAACTATTTTGAGGAGGAACCCTCTGGGTCTTTGGAGTATGAGCTTGTCAAAGCTCTTGATGTGGGAGTTCAGCACTCCGTTAATAAAGCGATGGTCAGGGCTATTGAACCCTTGAAGCGCCATTTATGTAACTATGCCTTACAGCAGGGATGGCTTCCAGCCTCATCGCCCCGCACTTCTTCTGGGGTTAAACGCAAGAACCCACACTCTTCAGACTTTGAGAAACTCGCTAAAACCATGGCTTCAGACCATTCTTATGGATCTACGTCCAAAATTACTCCTTCTAGCTCCCCTCCCGGAGATGATGGTAATACCTCCTCTGGTACTTCGTCGGAGTCCGAGTCTTCTCCTCCTCCAGCAAAGAAATCGCGCAAGCAGCGATTTGTGGACGCCCCCTCGCATCCCTCTTTATTGACCTTTGAGCCTTCTACAATTGTCCATCTGAACTCTTCTTCATGGCTCCCCTCAGATGAAGTTGCGACCTACGTCCATTCCCACTTACGTCAACCTTTTGACAAGGATGTTAGAGCGCGTTTGCGTTCTGAATGTCCACGCCCAGACCTAGCGGACAAGGTAGCGGATACTCCTGATGTGGATCCTTCCATGCTTACATATCTTAAAAAATATACAAAGGATCCGAAGAGAGGTCTTGATCGGGCATGGAGATCCTGCCAGGATAAGTTGCTGGATTTGTCTGGCCCCCTCACAAAGATTTTGGATTTGGGTTATATTGCCAAAGCCTCAGGGCAGATTATCAACCCAGATGATTTAATTGGTTGGGCCCAACGGGCAATATGTTTATTAGGCAATGCAAACTGTGCCATGTCCAGTGAGCGCCGCCGCTCTATCCTTTTAAAACTTGATCCCAAACTAGCTGAGTTATCTTCCTCGGAGTCCAGCCCTTTGGCTCAGGGTCTCTGTAAGGATGCTCGAGGGCAGAGTAGTGGTACAGAAGGACAAGCAGTCAGAATATACGTGTATGAGAGGGATGTATGACGTTACAACGCACACTTTTACAACGCATGCACTTACAACGCATTTTTTACAACGCATAATCCATTACAACGCATGACATTACAACGCATGACACTACAACGCATTTTTAAAAAATACCTTTACAACGCATTTCCATTACAACGCATACTACCTTTACAACGCATACCATTACAACGCATAATATTAAATTACATTTAAGGTAAGTATTAGATAGTATAGGGGTAAAAGTTACTTTTCTAACTCCAGGGGGTGCAACAGTAGGGTAAATGTTGGATAGTATAGGGGTAAAAATTACTATTCTAACTCCAGGGGGTGCAACAGTGGGGTAATTGTTGGATAGTATAGGGGTAAAAATTACTATTCTAACTCCAGGGGGTGCAACAGTAGGGTAAGTGTTGGATAGTATAGGGGTAAAAATTACTATTCTAACTCCAGGGGGTGCAACAGTAGGGTAAGTGTTGGATAGTATAGGGGTAAAAATTACTATTCTAACTCCAGGGGGTGCAACAGTAGGGTAAGTGTTGGATAGTATAGGGGTAAAAATTACTATTCTAACTCCAGGGGGTGCAACAGTAGGGTAAGTGTTGGATAGAATAGGGGTAAAAATTACTATTCTAACTCCAGGGGGTGCAACAGTAGGGTAAGTGTTGGATAGTATAGGGGTAAAAATTACTATTCTAACTCCAGGGGGTGCAACAGTAGGGTAAGTGTTGGATAGTATAGGGGTAAAAATTACTATTCTAACTCCAGGGGGTGCAACAGTAGGGTAAGTGTTGGATAGTATAGGGGTAAAAATTACTATTCTAACTCCAGGGGGTGCATCAGTAGGGTAAGTGTTGGATAGTATAGGGGTAAAAATTACTATTCTAACTCCAGGGGGTGCATCAGTAGGGTAAGTGTTGGATAGTATGGGGGTAAAAATTACTATTCTAACTCCAGGGGGTGCAACAGTAGGGTAAGTGTTGGATAGTATAGGGGTAAAAATTACTATTCTAACTCCAGGGGGTGCAACAGTAGGGTAAGTGTTGGATAGTATAGGGGTAAAAATTACTATTCTAACTCCAGGGGGTGCATCAGTAGGGTAAGTGTTGGATAGTATAGGGGTAAAAATTACTATTCTAACTCCAGGGGGTGCATCAGTAGGGTAAGTGTTGGATAGTATGGGGGTAAAAATTACTATTCTAACTCCAGGGGGTGCAACAGTAGGGTAAGTGTTGGATAGTGTAGTGTAATATTATGCGTTGTAATGGTATGCGCTGTAATGGTAGTATGCGTTGTAATGGAATGCGTTGTAAAGGTAGTTTTTAAAAATGCGTTGTAGTGTCATGCGTTGTAATATCATGCGTTGTAATGGATTATGCGTTGTAAAAAATGCGTTGTAAAGGTAGTGCGTTGTAAAAGTTGCGTTGTAAAGGTTGTTCCCCGTATGAGAGGGATACTGTTTATTCGCCACAGTAAGAGGAAGACAGTCGGTGTTACAAAATAGGCTCAAAGGGAAAATAAGAATCGCTTCCAAGAAGTTAGGATTGTGTCCTCTCCTTGTTGCAAAGGGATATATGTCCCTCTACCACTCTTTACTCTTGGTTGTCCTGGTTCTCCCTCCTCGGGATCTGGCTGTCTCCAGGGTTCTCCTCACCAGGGTTGAAAAAGAAACAAAGAACAGAAAACACTCGGGTTAGGCTTTACCCTTCCTATTCTTTAAGTTGTGCCACCTTCACCATAACGACGTGAGGGAGGGAATGGGGATGTCAGGGAGGGAACCTTTCAAAAGGTTCGTGAGGGAATAGTGGGCTCCGGTAGGTTGTGCCTTCTAATAGGTATTCCAGCTACCCCACCAAAAAGACCCTCTAAGCGGCACTTGCCTGAGGCCACGACCCGTGTACCGGGCCGCGGCAGCCGGACCCGGGGCATCCTCTCCTTCTCGTGAGCCGCCGGGCTTGAAAGCAGTAAACTCCTTTTCTGTCGTCGCTGCGGGCTCTGGGACACCTGCGCTGGGGTCTCCGTCCTTCTTCTGTCGTCCCGTCCGCTGTTGCTCTCCGGCAGCGCCTCCGGTCCTCCTCTCTCCAACTTCGCTGTCCTCTGCTCTGGATACCCGTTGCTCCGTTGTCCATTCACCTTCGATCCACTCGCTCCCCGTCCTGCTCCTCTCGACCTCCTTCCTGATTCCGCCCCTCTTGTGCTCCATTGGCGGCTGCGTCCTGACGTCACGTGTTCCAAGGGAGACTAGAACGCGGTTGATATCCGGTGTTTTCCTCATGGCTCCGTCCGGGTTTTCCGACTTCCGCTGAGCCGAGCCGTCCTCCCTCTTACAGTCTCCTTTTTGGTCAACCCTTTTTAAAAGAGTTAACTAAGTTTGTCGCGACCTTCAGTGGTCTGGATAAAGCACAAGGCTCCTTAAAGCGGGCTTTCCGCCCGGTTTTTGGAAGGGCCGGACGATACAGGGGGCGGTCGTTCGGCCGAGGTTTCCAAAGAGGCACCCAGTCAGGCTATGATGCTCACCGTGGAAAATATCAGGAGTCCACTTCATCCGCCAATTCCTACCCCACACGGGGATCCCGTAATTCCAGCAAAAAAGGACGTTTTGGAGGCAACCAAGGAGGTCACCGCAATGCCACTCCTTCAGGTGAGCTTAATTCCCTTTTCAGAGGTTCTATTGGGGGGCCGTCTCCAGTTTTTTCTCCACAAATGGCAAGAGATCTCGCAGGATGCGTGGATCCTGGATACGGTGCAGGGCTACAGAATAGAATTTCTTCATTCTCCCTCTCAGAGTCTTGCCCCACGTCCAATGGTTTTTTCCCATCTAGATCGGGTCTTCATTTCCAGCTAGATAGATTCGCTTATCCAAAAAGGGGCCATAGAGCAGACGGTTCGTCACCCTCAGGGCTTTGTCAGCAACGTCTTCCTAGTTCAGAAGAAGGGGGGTGGATCCAGGCTTGTTTTAAATCTCAAGGACTTCAATGGATGGGTCGCATATCGTCACTTCAAGATGGAGGGGATCCATCTTCTTCGCGATCTTCTTCAGGAAGGGGACTGGATGGTCCGTCTAGATCTGAAAGATGCTTATCTGTCAGTACCCATCTTCGGACCTCATCGTCGTTTTCTCCAATTCCAATGGCAGAATCTATGGTACGAGTACAAAGTCCTTCCTTTGGGCCTCTCGTTAGCACCTTGGTGATTCACGAAGCTTCTGAGGCCTGTGGTCGAGTTTCTTCGGGTCAGGAGCGTTCACCTCATTATTTACCTGGACGACATCCTCATCATGGGTCAATGTCCTCGTCTTGTTTTACAACATCTTGCCTGGACCACAGATCTCTTGCAGGATCTAGGATTCTTGATCAACCCTCAAAAGTCAATGTTGATTCCATCTCAGTCGGTGGAGTTTCTGGGCTTTCTTGTCAACTCCCTATCTTGTCAACTCCTCTTACCCCAACAGAAGATCAGATCGATCAAGAGAGAGTTGAGGTTGATTTTGAACAAGCAGACTGTGTCCTTGAGGTCAGTAGCCCGGGTCGTAGGGTTGTTGGCTTCTTCTATACAAGCGATTTTTCCGGGTCCTCTTCATTACAGAGCGCTTCAACGCCTAAAAATCCGCCATCTCCAGAAAGGCCTCAAGTATTCCGATCAGATTCCTCTTTCAGAGGAGGCGAGGTGGGAGATGTTATGGTGGCTGGAACATATGGAATCTTGGAACGGTCGAGCCCTATTCGGCACCACTCCGGAGGTAGTAATCGAATCCGATGCCAGTCGGTGGGGTTGGGGAGCCCGATGCGGTCAAGTGTCGACGGGCGGCCGTTGGTCTCCGGAAGAATTGAACCTTCACATCAATTGTCTGGAGCTATTAGCGGGCTCCTTTGCGATTCGTTGTCTCTCTCCCCGCCAGACAAATTGTTGCATCCTTCTCCTCATGGACAATGTGTCGGCGGTTCTGTATGTCAACAAGCTGGGGGGGGGACTCGGTCCCGTCTTCTGCCAGAAATTGCCAAGGACTTTTGGCACTTTTGCCTTCAGAACAGTCTTTTTGTAGTGGCGGAGTACCTTCCAGGGTGCAGCAACCAAGTTGCGGATTGGAATTCCAGACATCTCCGAGATTTCAGCGATTGGCGGCTTCACCCTCGAATGTTTCGATTGTTGGACAGGTTATGGGGCCCTTGTCGGATCGATCTGTTTGCCTCCCGACTCAACAAACAAATTCCGGAGTTTTTCAGCTGGCATCCGTATCCGGAGGCTCTTGCCACGGATGCTTTTCTGCAAATATGGCCTCCAGTGATGTGTTATTCGTTCCCTCCGTTTGTAATGATTCCCAGGGTACTAGCCAGAACCAAATGTTATCGCTCAGAATTGATTCTGATCACTCCTCTTTGGAGGGCACAAGCATGGTTCCCAGTAATTCTAGAAATGTTATGTGCAGTTCCGGTTCTTCTTCCCCTTCGTTGGAATCTATTGTTAGACCCTCTCCAATCTCCACATCCGTTGATAACATCAGGTCAACTACGGCTGGTCGCTTGGCGAATTTCGGGGATCGTTGGAAAGTCCCTGGCCTTTCGGGAGACGCTACCAGATTTATCAATGAGGCTTGGTCGCCCAACACACACAAACGTTATGCTTCAGCATGGAAACAATGGTGTGATTGGTGCTCTTCACGGGATGTGGATCCCTCTGCAGCAGATGTCTCCTTGGTAGTGAACTTCTTAGCGTCCTTAGCCGCTTCAGGTCTTGCTTATCGTACTGTTAATAATTTTCGATCAGCCATCTCGGCAGGTCACGTGGCCCTTTAGGGCAAACCGATTGGTGATCATCCTTTGGTGTGTAAATTACTTAGGGGTATCCGGTTGGTAAAACCTCTGTGTCCTAAGTATTCCGAGCTCTGGGATGTCTCCATTATACTACGTTTCTTGGATTCCTGGCCTGTCAATCAGAGTTTGTCTCGCAAACAGCTTTCTGCCAAACTAGCGATGCTACTTTGTTTGGTATCATGTAAACGCGTATCGGTCATTCGCGCTCTCGATCTAGCGGGTCGTAGATTTTCCCCTGAGGGTGTTGCTTTTTTGGTCACAAGACGCACTAAAACTAACACCACTTCTGTCACATATCCCGCGTTTCCTGACAATCCCAAACTGTGTGTGGTACAATGTATCCAAGATTATGAGGTAATGTAGGAGAGTGGAATCTGACTAATGGTTGCCCCCAACTTTTTGCCTGGTATTTAAGTGGTTTTTGACTAGTCTGGCTGGGATCCTGCTATCCAGGACCCCAGCCTATCTGCTTTCTCCCTAAAACTGTTGTGAGTACTCTAGGTACAAACATAATTGGATGCTGGGCGTGCCCTACCAGTCCCTTGTAGATGGTACCCTAGGTACCCAGGGCATGGGGCCCCCAGTAGGCCTACCAGGGCTGCAGCACTTGTTGTGCCACCCTGGGACAGCCACCCCAACTGACACCACCAGGCCACTACTGTAGCCTGGGTAAGGTGGTGCTAGCACCCCTTACAGGGATGTAGGTACCCTATGTCCCATACCATACAACACATATACTCTCATAGGTCACCCCTATGGCAGGCCCTGGTAATCCTACAGGGCTGGGTGCTGAGGTATGTGTGAGGGGGGACCCCTACGTGAGTAGGACCTCTCTGCAACCTTCGTAAAATCGTTACTGGGTTGTTTGTAGTGTAGCCATACCATATACTCTTAACCGCATTATAAGTTATTGCGTCATCGCTGTAACTTAGGAATGGCTACACAGAACCATATCGTGTTTGGTGTCAAACATGAAGGAATCATACCCCCAGTCCAGCCATGGGCATGGGGGCACGATTCCCCCTTGCTAGGAGGGTGATATGGGAAAAGCGGTAGAATTTGGAAACCAATTTAAAAGTGCACATGTACCACAAAATGGCTACTGTTCGCCACCTACACGACTCTGGCTGGCTGTTGCTGGGGAAAACCCCAGCCTCGCCATCTGGACAATAGGGCTCCTGTGGCAGGGAGGTGCCAGCACCTCCCCAGACAGGATATGTGGATTGGAACAGGGTGGGTGCACCAAAAGTCCATTCAGAGTTGCACGTAGGCAGCTGCAGAGCCCCAATTCTGCATACACCGCCTGGAACCGGTTCAGGGGCATCCTGCCCCTCGCCCAGGCGGGAAACACACAAAGGGGAGTGGGTGTAGCCACCCTTTCCCGCCTCTACTCTGATTGGTAGGCTCTATTTTGGACCATCCCCTAATCTTGGGGATATATGGGAATAACTTTGCCCTAGAGCCTTAGATTCGGACAGGACTTCACAGAACTGACCTTCGACGAGCTGCTGCCCAGCTGACTGAAGAAATCTCCCTTGGGATAAAGGAGTTATCCCCCTGCTTGGCAGGCACCTAAAAGACTACAAGATACCCGGTTGGAACTTCGTTGCTCTCACGACCTTCGACGCCTTCCAGCAACCTCGAGGTGGGTCTCCAGTGCATCCCAGCGTCCTGTGAGCGTGCCCAGCAAGTCTGAGCACCCTGGACCACGTGGGTGTCGAGATCCCCGCATACCCCGAGACACCGGCCACCTCTTGTCCAGCACACGACCCCGACCAGTGGGGAAGTTGTGCTTTGGCCCATTCTTGAGCCAACCTTCAAGCAGCATTTGTGCCGACCCTCAGCTCCCTGGCCCGCTCCGGTGGCCCGTGGGAGCCCTTTTACGCACTCCATTTTGCTGCCTTCCGCGGTCCCTTGTCTCTCGACTTGTGGGCCCTGACGGAGGACAATCTTCTTTTCTAAGAGTTCCCCTGGTTGCTCCAGGCCTGCTCTACGCTCCCTGCAAAGGAGAGCACCCTCAGACCACGTGGGTCTGCACCAGCAGCTACTTTGTTCATCTTGCGTGGGTTGCGGTTGCCAATGCTTAGTGGATCCAATCGGGACACTAACACCGCAGCGACCATCAGCCGACGTGGGACAGTCGCCCTCCAGAAGCTGGCCTTCCTTGAAGCCTCCCGGAGCCCGTGACTGCAGAGCCCAGCTGTACCTTCCACACCTGAAGCACCCGACATCCACGAGCTCCTTCCTGTGAGCTCCCTGGTCACTCTGCTGTGACCCAGACTCTGTCCCCTCTGCTTTCAGGTTCATCTTTGTCTTTTCTTCAACTTCAATCTTCACGACTTCAGCGACACTTCCAGCTAGCAGCAGTTTGGACTCCTTTTCCATAGAAAATCAGCCCGCGAC
Organism: Triturus cristatus; assembly: GCF_964204655.1. Classification (NCBI taxonomy): domain Eukaryota; kingdom Metazoa; phylum Chordata; class Amphibia; order Caudata; family Salamandridae; genus Triturus; species Triturus cristatus. Next base: position 1,270,288,655 of record NC_140592.1, on the reverse strand, counting down.
CCGACACCAGAATCGACCTATGCACCCGGCTTCCCTGGGGCAGGTAACAGTGGTACTTCGGTACTTCCGTGGTGGTGGGCTCTCCAAAGCCTTAAGTCTCAAGCCTTAACTTTGTACTGTTGTTAGAAGTGTCCTTAAACCTTAATTATTCAACCGCGACATTCTCCATAGGCTAACATTGCGATCCCGACCGCAACTTCTCGCACTGCACACGCCTCCCGTGGGTCCCCTTCCTCTTAACTGTGGGTGGATTCTTAAGGGGCCAGCGATCCTGAATGCCCTAGGCATTGCCTGTAGAATTGTCGTGGTTCTTATACCACTATTTTAGTATATGGTTTGGTCCCCCCCTGGGGCCCATTGATTTCTGTGCTATTTATTGTGTTTAGAAATGCTTGTTTGAATTGTAACTTTGCCACTAGCCACATAAAGTGACTGTGGGATTCTGTCTAGAATAAATACATATATTTTATATATATACCTGTGTGGGCTACTCTTTCATTTGGTTATTCAAGAGGTTATTATGGTAAAACAATAAGCTTAACACTCCTTCAAGACTTAGCCTGAAGGCTGCTCTCCACAGCTACCACTAGGATAGCTTTCTTTAAAGGTTGTCTTAAACCTACCATCAATAGGAGTCGATTTGGACTGGTGCAAGGTGTCCCTATAACTAGGAACAGCATATGCCAGGCCAACTTCTCACATTGGTGTGCAGCGGTTGGATTCAAGCTTGCCATTGTTTTACCAGATAACAAATTGAATTTCTAAAGTGAAAGCCACAAGGTACCAAAGGTACATATAAATTCAAGCTAGAATACAATAAGTTCTACTGAACTTGGAGTTGTGTGTAGAGGGTTTAGCACACCTTGACTACAACTCAAGAGAGGGTTCAGTAGGCCACACTTAGTGTAGGTAGATACATCACTACACTAAACATGTCTTCAGGTGGCACTAAGGCTATGGAAGGACCCCAGAGGGTCCCAGTAGATAAGTATGATAATTTCACCTTTGCAGAGCTCAGGGAAATGTGCACCCTTAGGGGACTGAAGACAGAAAGAGGTGCCAACACAAAACGTCTCAAGGAGATCCTGCTCATAGCAGACTTTATGGAGTCCATAGGATCCAGAGGGACGGACAGAGTGGGTGGGCACCCCTCAGAAGAGGACACTCCCAGAGTGGAATCTGAAGAGGAACAGGAAGAGGATGAAAATCCTGACCTGGAAGAAACAAACCACTCACAGCATGGAGGTGATGGCCCAAGAGGCACTCCCTCCACCCTTAAAAGGGGAGTGGTGGGTCCAAGAAGGAACAGATCCCCCTCAGTGGGATCCAACAATTCTAAGGGATCCAAAGGGTCCTCTGCCTCTTCTCAGAGAAGAGAAACCTCTCATGAGAGGAAATGCAGACTGATCAAATTTGAGCAGGCTAAGCTTGAGCTTAAAAGAGAACAGTTAGCATTAGACAGGGAAACCCTGGAGCTTCAGAAAGCTTCAAGAAAGTGGGGTCTAGAGATCCCTGGTGGCAGTAATGAAACCCCTAGAGTTAGAGAGAGAGTCCCTGACAATAGGAACCTCCACAAGATTGTGCCCCCCTATCAGAATGGGGATGATATCCACAAATGGATATCTGCTCTTGAAAGGGCCTGTAGAGTACAGAGGGTCCCTGTAGAGCAGTGGGCAGCAATCCTGTGGCTCTCCTTTTCAGATAAAGGGAGAGACAAGCTCCTCTCTGTAAGAGAAGAGGATGCTGATGATTATTATATCTTGAAAGCTGCTTTAATAGATGGGTTTGGCTTAACCACTGATCAATACAGACTTAAGTTCAGAGACACCCAGAAAGCACAGAATCAAGATTGGGTAGACTTTGTGGATTGTGCAACCAAGGCACTGGAAGGTTGGTTAAATGGCAGTAAAGTTAATGATTATCAAGGATTGTATAATCTCATTATGAGGGAGCAGATTCTTAATAATTGTCAGAACCAACTTTTACACCAGCACCTGGTGGACTCTGATCTGACCTCTCCCCAAGAATTGGGAAAGAAGGCAGACAAATGGGTCAGAACCAGGATTAGGCCTAAGAACCAAGTTGGTGACCAGAAGAAGGATTCCACTAAGCCCAAAGAGAAAGGTGGGGATGATAAACAAGAAAAGTCCTCTGAAGGGCCCCAACAAACCAGTGCTGGGGGTGGGTCCCAAAATACTTCCTCTAATACCAAGAAACCATATTGCCATGTGTGTAAGAAACCTGGCCACTGGAAAACTGACTCCAGCTGTCCTAAGAATGGCAATAAAGAAAGTGTTCCTCCAAAACCAGCTCCAACACCTCCTGTTACTACTAGTAGTAATCCCCCAGGCGGTGGGAGTGCACCCAAAAACTTAGTTGGGTTCTCTTTGGGGACACCAGTGGACTCTGGCCTAGCCAGGTCCCCTGCATTAGCAACAATGGTCTGTGATGGTGGCATGGGGTTTGCCAACTTTACCATGAGCCCCAGTATTCTGGGCAGGTACAGACAAGAACCAATAATCAATGGTCAGAAGGCTGTGGCCTATAAGGACACAGGGGCCAGTGTCACCATGGTGACCAAGAGGCTAGTGCCCCTAGATCAGCTTTTACCTGGGTTTAGCTATCAGGTGACCAATATTGATGGAATCAGGACAGATCATCCCATGGCAGTGATAAATCTCAGCTGGGGAGGAGTCACTGGCCCCAAGAGAGTGGCAGTGTCCCCAAACTTGCCTGTAGATTGTCTACTGGGGAATGATCTAGAAATCTCAGCCTGGGCTGAGGTTGACCACAAGGCCCATTTGAAAATGGTAGGAATTCCTGAGAGAGTGGATGAGACCCTGAGGGCCTCACCTCCACCCCAGGAGGAAATAGAAAGAGTGAAGCCTGAAACTATGGATCACTCTACACAAACAGAGAGCATAGGGGAGGAAGAGCAGTCTTCCCCCCACCAGACTACAGGTAAAGGTCCAGTTTCTCAGGGAACTGACCCTGCCCCTTGTGAAGTAACTGCCCCAGAAGTGGACAGGCTTGGCCTGCCCACCTCTCTGATGGCAGGGGATCCTTCCAAGGTGGTACCCAGTCTGGAGCAGGTATCCTGCCCCTCTCTACCCTGCCTCAGTCAGCCCAGGGCTGCAGAGGTCAGGGAGGTCAGTGGACCCTTATTGGGCCCCTGCCCAGAGGAACCCCCTCATCAACAGATTAGGGACACCCAGCAGAGTAGTTTCAGCCAGGTGAATATTCCTCTACAAACTGAGGGATCCCCCTTACCCCTAGGTATAGGCACCCCTCAAATGGATGTTGTTGAGCACAGGGAAACCTGGGGCCTAGCTGCCCCAAACCTTCCAGTGCCCTCCACTATTCCAGCCAAAGGGATCCAACCCCCAGCTGTAGGCAGCCAGAGGTTGACCCTTAGGGCCAGATATGACACAGTCATGGGCAGAAAGGCTTCCATAGTGGCCAGTGATCTGAGGAGGTTGAGACCAACCCAAGTAGGGTCTCACTTCCAGACTCAGACACCCCACCAGCCCACCTCTGACCCAAAAACCAATACAGGTAATTTCCCTAGACTTTGGAGAAACTCTAGAACCCCTTGGGGTAGGATTTCCCAAGTGGACCATGACACAGGGAGCAACCATGTTAGTACAGGTTCTTCCTTATATGGCCACTCAGGAAATAAAGGCTTATCTGGACAAGGTTAGCCTTATCTCCTTTCGTTTGGGGGGGGGGTTATGTAGGAGAGTGGAATCTGACTAATGGTTGCCCCCAACTTTTTGCCTGGTATTTAAGTGGTTTTTGACTAGTCTGGCTGGGATCCTGCTATCCAGGACCCCAGCCTATCTGCTTTCTCCCTAAAACTGTTGTGAGTACTCTAGGTACAAACATAATTGGATGCTGGGCGTGCCCTACCAGTCCCTTGTAGATGGTACCCTAGGTACCCAGGGCATGGGGCCCCCAGTAGGCCTACCAGGGCTGCAGCACTTGTTGTGCCACCCTGGGACAGCCACCCCAACTGACACCACCAGGCCACTACTGTAGCCTGGGTAAGGTGGTGCTAGCACCCCTTACAGGGATGTAGGTACCCTATGTCCCATACCATACAACACATATACTCTCATAGGTCACCCCTATGGCAGGCCCTGGTAATCCTACAGGGCTGGGTGCTGAGGTATGTGTGAGGGGGGACCCCTACGTGAGTAGGACCTCTCTGCAACCTTCGTAAAATCGTTACTGGGTTGTTTGTAGTGTAGCCATACCATATACTCTTAACCGCATTATAAGTTATTGCGTCATCGCTGTAACTTAGGAATGGCTACACAGAACCATATCGTGTTTGGTGTCAAACATGAAGGAATCATACCCCCAGTCCAGCCATGGGCATGGGGGCACGATTCCCCCTTGCTAGGAGGGTGATATGGGAAAAGCGGTAGAATTTGGAAACCAATTTAAAAGTGCACATGTACCACAAAATGGCTACTGTTCGCCACCTACACGACTCTGGCTGGCTGTTGCTGGGGAAAACCCCAGCCTCGCCATCTGGACAATAGGGCTCCTGTGGCAGGGAGGTGCCAGCACCTCCCCAGACAGGATATGTGGATTGGAACAGGGTGGGTGCACCAAAAGTCCATTCAGAGTTGCACGTAGGCAGCTGCAGAGCCCCAATTCTGCATACACCGCCTGGAACCGGTTCAGGGGCATCCTGCCCCTCGCCCAGGCGGGAAACACACAAAGGGGAGTGGGTGTAGCCACCCTTTCCCGCCTCTACTCTGATTGGTAGGCTCTATTTTGGACCATCCCCTAATCTTGGGGATATATGGGAATAACTTTGCCCTAGAGCCTTAGATTCGGACAGGACTTCACAGAACTGACCTTCGACGAGCTGCTGCCCAGCTGACTGAAGAAATCTCCCTTGGGATAAAGGAGTTATCCCCCTGCTTGGCAGGCACCTAAAAGACTACAAGATACCCGGTTGGAACTTCGTTGCTCTCACGACCTTCGACACCTTCCAGCAACCTCGAGGTGGGTCTCCAGTGCATTCCAGCGTCCTGTGAGCGTGCCCAGCAAGTCTGAGCACCCTGGACCACGTGGGTGTCGAGATCCCCGCATACCCCGAGACACCGGCCACCTCTTGTCCAGCACACGACCCCGACCAGTGGGGAAGTTGTGCTTTGGCCCATTCTTGAGCCAACCTTCAAGCAGCATTTGTGCCGACCCTCAGCTCCCTGGCCCGCTCCGGTGGCCCGTGGGAGCCCTTTTACGCACTCCATTTTGCTGCCTTCCGCGGTCCCTTGTCTCTCGACTTGTGGGCCCTGACGGAGGACAATCTTCTTTTCTAAGAGTTCCCCTGGTTGCTCCAGGCCTGCTCTACGCTCCCTGCAAAGGAGAGCACCCTCAGACCACGTGGGTCTGCACCAGCAGCTACTTTGTTCATCTTGCGTGGGTTGCGGTTGCCAATGCTTAGTGGATCCAATCGGGACACTAACACCGCAGCGACCATCAGCCGACGTGGGACAGTCGCCCTCCAGAAGCTGGCCTTCCTTGAAGCCTCCCGGAGCCCGTGACTGCAGAGCCCAGCTGTACCTTCCACACCTGAAGCACCCGACATCCACGAGCTCCTTCCTGTGAGCTCCTTGGTCACTCTGCTGTGACCCAGACTCTGTCCCCTCTGCTTTCAGGTTCATCTTTGTCTTTTCTTCAACTTCAATCTTCACGACTTCAGCGACACTTCCAGCTAGCAGCAGTTTGGACTCCTTTTCCATAGAAAATCAGCCCGCGACCCGACACCAGAATCGACCTATGCACCCGGCTTCCCTGGGGCAGGTAACAGTGGTACTTCGGTACTTCCGTGGTGGTGGGCTCTCCAAAGCCTTAAGTCTCAAGCCTTAACTTTGTACTGTTGTTAGAAGTGTCCTTAAACCTTAATTATTCAACCGCGACATTCTCCATAGGCTAACATTGCGATCCCGACCGCAACTTCTCGCACTGCACACGCCTCCCGTGGGTCCCCTTCCTCTTAACTGTGGGTGGATTCTTAAGGGGCCAGCGATCCTGAATGCCCTAGGCATTGCCTGTAGAATTGTCGTGGTTCTTATACCACTATTTTAGTATATGGTTTGGTCCCCCCCTGGGGCCCATTGATTTCTGTGCTATTTATTGTGTTTAGAAATGCTTGTTTGAATTGTAACTTTGCCACTAGCCACATAAAGTGACTGTGGGATTCTGTCTAGAATAAATACATATATTTTATATATATACCTGTGTGGGCTACTCTTTCATTTGGTTATTCAAGAGGTTATTATGGTAAAACAATAAGCTTAACACTCCTTCAAGACTTAGCCTGAAGGCTGCTCTCCACAGCTACCACTAGGATAGCTTTCTTTAAAGGTTGTCTTAAACCTACCATCAATAGGAGTCGATTTGGACTGGTGCAAGGTGTCCCTATAACTAGGAACAGCATATGCCAGGCCAACTTCTCACAGGTAAGTACTGCAGGTTTTCGTCAAGATTTGACAGGTCAACTGTTGATTGCTCTCCAGAAACCTTTTCGTCCAGTGACCCCAGCTACACTGGCACGTTGGGTGCGTTGGCTCATGAGCGAAGCTGGTATTGATGTTTCCAAATTTGGTGCTCATTCTGCTCGTGGTGCTATGGCATCCAAGGCCTTTTCTAGGGGAGTCACTTTAGTGGACATTATGAAGACTGCTGATTGGTCTTCTGAATCTACATTTAAAACTTTTTATTATAAACCTATTGTAAATGTTGCATCTGTTGTGGTGGCACAGCTTTGAACAAGCATAATCGGAGCCTCCGGTCCTGACATAGAATTAAAAATTTGCAAACATTTGTGACAAGAATTTTCAATTCTATGAAGGACACGGAGGCGAGGATTATCCCACCCATACTCAGTACTGTACTGTTTGATTTGCACTGTTTTATAATGAAATGTATATTTATGCTCATGTTTTTCCCCTCCCTTTTTTGCTATATCCCTTCTTGGGAATATGGTATTACGGCTTTATATTTCTATTTCCAGGTTCTGATCTCAAGTGAGCTCTGCTGCCTTTTCATCTTAAGGAAGGCTCTTCGTCGTCTTCCAGGACATGCTGTTCCTTTGAAGTTGTCTTCACGTTTTCATTGCTGCCTTTGGCTTTTGGATTCCTTTGGTTGAATGGACTTTTCCAGTTTCCTCGCATTCCAGACTGTGACTATATTTTGACTTAACTTTTCACACAAAGAAAGAGGAAGTGGTATTCTTGTGCTCCATTTATAGGGGACTACTCTATGGTTGTGACGTGATACCCACTAGGTTTATGGGTACTGTAGTACTTATTGTGTTTTTTCTACTTCTGATTGGCTGCTGAGATTTTCAGTAAAGAAAATGAGAAGCATAATCCTCGCCTCCGTGTCCTTAATAGAATTGAATATTCTTGTCACGAATGTTTGCAAATTTTTAATTCCCACAGTGCACGTGCGCACACTGGAGGTCCGCGACAGCGGGAAGAAAGCGCTCGGGCAAAAGCGTGCTGCGCAATGAATAAAGTTGTAATATATTATCACAGAGCAAAAAAATGCTACACACAATACAATAAAGTACACCAGATAAGAGAAGAATGCTAGGGGTGTCACTTAACTGACGAACAGTGAAGAAAGATGAAACGGAAGAGACGTCACTTGATTATATGTTCTGGACTGTTATATGATCGGACTATGTGCTCCCCTGTGGGTCATATGATGTGTAGTCTGTGATGTTTTAACTGTTTTTTTTATTTAATGTTCTTTAAATACTGCTATGCAAAAAAAGGGAAGAAAGATGTGCATAATCCTCGCCTCTAGTCCTGACATGTTTTTCTGTGGCTTCTAGTCCTCTTTGAAAGCTCTTGTCGAGTCCTTCTTCTGTGTTTTCAGCCACACTGTTTACAGTCCTTTCTTTGTTTCCAGCGCCCCGGTTGTGTTGGCAGTCCATCTTCAGTGTTTAGCCTACTGTTTACAGTCCTTTCTTTGTTTTCAGCTTCCCGGTTGCGCTTGCAGTCCTTCGTCAGTGTCAGTCTTTCCTCCGGGTGCCTTCCCAAGTCCGCTTACTGTTTTCGGGCGGTGGCTGTATCGGGACTCTGGTCTCGGGACTCTGGTCTCCGGTCTCCGTTCCGGCCCCCGAGGGTGGTTTGTGGAGAACAGATAGCTCATGTCGTAGCACGAGAAGCGTGTCCGGTAGTGACGTCAGACAGGCATCGCGACCCGGAAGTGTAGTTGCCATGGAGCCTGGGGTCCCGCTGCCCACCCTGAGCCGCCTCCTGCGGGACTCGGACCCCTATGAGCTGGAAGAGCCCAGTGACGAGGAGCGGGGGCAGAGCAGGTGAGCCTACCCGCACGACGAGGAGAGGCCGGGGGAGAGTAGTGCGAGCCTCTCCTCCAGGGAGAGCCCCTGCACCCTGCTGAGAGGGTGGGGAGAGTACCGTGAGTCCCCTAAGGAGAGCCTACACCCAGGGAGAGCCCCTGCACCCCTGCTAAGAGGGCAGGGGAGAGTACTGTGCCTCCCCCCACCCTACAGGGAGAGCCCCTGCACACCTGAGAGGGTGGGGAGAATACTGTGAGTCCCATAAGAAGAGCCTACACCCAGGGAGAGCCCCTGCACATCTGAGAGGGTGGGGGAGAGTTCTGTGGGTCCCTTAAGGAGAGCCTACACCCAGGGAGAGCCCCTGCACCCCTGCTGAGAGGGCAGGGGAGAGTACTGTGCCTTCCCCCACCCTACAGGGACAGCCGCTGCACACCTGAGAGGGTGGGGAGGATACTGTGAGTCCCATAAGAAGAGCCTACACCCAGGGAGAGCCCCATGCACCCCTGCTGAGAGGGTGGGGAGAGTACTGTGAGCCACTCAAGGAGGGCCCACACCCAGGAAGAGCCCCTACACACCTTTTGACAGTGCAGGGGGGAGTACTGTGAGCCCCTCAAGGGGAGCCTACACACAGGGAGAGACCCTGCACCCCTGCTGAGAGGGTGGGGAGAGTACTGTGAGCCACTCAAGGAGGACCCACACCCAGGAAGAGCCCCTACACACCTTTTGACAGTGCAGGGGGGAGTACTGTGAGCCCCTCAAGGGGAGCCTACACACAGGGAGAGACCCTGCTGAGAGGGTGGGGTGGGGAGACTACTGTGAATCCCTCAAGCACAGCCTACACCCAGGGAGAACCCCTGCTGAGAGGGCGGGGAGTACTGTGGCCCCCACCTCCAGGGAGAGCCCCTGCACACCTGAGAGGGTGGGGAGAGTACTGTGAGTTCCCTAAGAAGAGCCTACACCCAGGGAGAGCCCCTGCACCCCTGCTGAGAGGGTGGGGAGAGTACTGTGAGCCCCTCAAGGAGGGCCCACACCCAGGAAGAGCCCCTACACACCTGCTGACAGTGCAGGGGGCGGGGGGAGTACTGTGAGCCCCTCAAGGGGAGCCTACACACAGGGAGAGCCCCTGCACACCTGAGAGATCGAGTGAGATGCTGTGAGTACATCAGGAAGAGCCGCTACACACTCAGTGAAGAGGGAGAGCACTTAGAGTACATCAGGGAGAGTACTGTGAGTATAACAGGGAGAGTGCTGCGAGTACACCAGGAAGAGCTTCTACACACTGAATGAGGAGGCAGTGGGAGCACTGTCAGTCCCATAAGGAGAGCCTACACCCAAGAGAACCCCCAACACTTAGTGAGGGGGCAGGGCTAACTAGAATTTTACCCAACGTATGCTTTTGTTGATTCGGTGTAAATCTGTACAATGATATTTGAGAAATACGCATTTGAAAGGTGCCAGGTAGGTTTGAAAGGGCGAAAACGTTTGTATGTCTCTGCCGTATAGAATCACTACTCCTGCGCTTGTAGATTTTTTGGCTCACATTTAACCGTTCAACCCTTAGAAGAGATCGTGGCTTCTTAATATATTCTATACGATCCCTTGCGTGAGACTTGTACGGTTATATGACTTAAAACAAGAGAATCCATAGCTGACTAATAGATGTGTGATCATTCCCTAGGTCATTAAGGTGGAGTTTCTCGCATAACATATGTAAACATAGTTGCTGATGATGTGGACTAACTACGCATAGTAACTATTGACATGATTCCTTCTACAGGCAGTCGTACTAAAACAGCTAATTCATTCCAACATCTCACCCACACTTATAGTACACCGGAAATAAACTAAGAATAAAATATAGGTGGATAAAAGAAACTTTCATCTCACTGACCCTCTGGGTTTTTTAAGAAGCCAAGGACTATGATGCCACAATGCGACAGAAAATGAGTGGTTAAAACGTGGTTCTTGAAAACCAATATCGATTTTACATATGAGTGTCCTGTAAAGTTATTGTAGGCATGGTTTCAGACCGCCTTGGGCACTGTAGGGAAAATTAACCTGCCAACACCACTGCCCAGTCTGTTTAGTATTCTCACTGTGCATCTTTGAATACACAGTGTGTGGTTATTTCTCCAGTAAAATAGGGGAGAGTAAAAACAACTTCTAGCCACTTCTTACTTAGTACTTTACAGGAATATGCACTAAGATCGATATCTCTGACTGGCATCCCTTTGTCAAGCCAAGCAATATTGACGGCTTTCAAGAGATATGGGCTTTAGCAGAACTTTTGTTGCACTGCTTCACAAAATCCTATCTCAACCACCAAACAAGGTGGCTCCTGGGACGGGGGCGCTTGTAACATGGGTTTCCGCTACACTGCACACTAAATCCCACCGGCTACCTGTTATAAATGCCCCCATGAACACTCTTGCGTGTAAGACTGACTGACAGCTACATCAACGGCAGAAGCTTTCGATAAATTGAATATTTATGTTCTACCGGTCAAAAATCCAATATGATGTCTATTATAAAAGCATTAGTACATGCTTTCTAACAATTTGGACGTGATCTAAATGTCTTCGAAAATCTCATTTTACTGATTTGTGGAGACTTTAATACTTCACCACCTAAAGAGCTCTAAAAAAAGGACATCATAGATAAGGATACAGTCTCAGGCTTTCCAGAACTGGTGCTGTGTTGGAGGCGAAAATCTCAGAAAGGGAAACGTTTTGCCCGAGAGCTGCTGAAGTGTCGCCTACATTAAAAAAAAAAAATCATTGCACAGCCTCAGATACCCCTGCCAGAAAACCTTTAGATCTGGAAATTGGACTAGCCTAATTTATTCTATTCTGATTAGTGTTGATGCCTGGACATAAACCCAGAACATGGAGGTGACCCATTAGGGGCCAGTTTAGTGATAGATTTTACAGTTTTATCCACCATACCTTTTGGCCAATCTGATCGCTGTTTAGAAAATGACTCATCAAACAGAAGGGCAGTGAAGTGGAAGCTGGAGAGCTGTTGTTTATGGGAGACATCCGTTGCAACGCGGTCTTTACATCGCGATACGTTTACAACGTGGCCATTACAACGAAAGTCGTTATGACTTGCTCTGGATGGCGCTATAGACTAAGGAATAGTATGATTTACTATTCCAGCACCTTCCCTACTGTTACGTAGGCTGGAGTTGGAATAGTAAATCATACTATTTCTAAGTCCAGCGCCCTCCAGCGCAAGTCGTTGTAAATGACTTGCGTTGTAATGACAGGGTTGTAAACGTATCGCGGTGTGAAGACCGCGATGTAACATCATACATTCGTTGTTTATAGACTGGCCATGATTTTGATGGCTGAACGAGCTTATAACTTAAATGCTATTTTTCTTTCGGGGTCTTCACTGTGTTATAACAATGACATTTTATTTGAAGTTGTGATACATAGATTCTCAACTCTTGTCAATCAAGTTTGTTTTTACACAAATATGATTGCTGGTGAATATCTCTATAGAATTTTATTTTGCCATCTTGAAAATTGTGAATCAAGTTTGATGACTTTCCCTGTGGAAAAAAAAAATCCACAGGAAAGAGATTCATTATAACAAGTGTCTGACCCTGTGATAGTGGTAGGTGAGAACCAGAGACTTGGAAAACTCTATTAATGGACCAGGAAAAAATATAGGAAACCGTGTGAGTCACAACTCAAAACAGTTGCGATCTTGACAGGCATCATTTTAAGTAATGGGTTTGACTACCATTTTGCGAAAAAATCGCTCCTCGGATTTCATTCACAACTTTCACAAAGTGTTAAATAAAAGGCCACAGGGGCAGAAATAAATTACACAGAAGTTAAGCTTAAGAGGATGTGCGTAGCGGGGTTGGCTGCACACAGTTTTTTTGGGACGTAGGCAATAGACAAACCCCTGCTGGCCACACCCATTGGCCCTGTCGTGCTGGACGCAGATGATGGCTGCCTTTAGTAGGTTGAGCGCAGGGCATGGCCGTAGACCAATGCCTGTGACAAACCTCGCTGTAGAGTTTAGTGGTGTTGTCAATAAAGTGTGGTTTTAAAAACGAAAACATGACTCCGTTTGTAATTGATGATTTTTTTGTTACAGATTTTGTTGAGCTGTTTCCCTTTGTAAAGCAAAACGTACATGCAATCTGTGATGCTATAACGTCAGTTTTGCTGTGTTGTGGGGCTACATTCAAATTTGAGCTTTGCACTGTAGTAGAAAACATGAATTTGAATTTATTACTACGGTTGCTCTTAATACTAGGTGTTGTTGGACCTGACTGTGTGTGTGTGTGTGTGTGTGTGTGTATATTGAACAAAGCAAAGGTTAAAGTTGTTATAGTTACGTGAACATGTCTGTTGAAACCTAACATTTTAAACTGCACTTAAATTCACCAGTTAAAGTATAGCGTGCTAACTAGAACTTGTACTACCACCATGCCTAGTGTTGTCATCAGTGATGTCATTTGAGATGTTATCAGTTATGTCATTGAACATATCATGAGTGATGCTATCTGTGAGATCATAAGCAGACCATAGTGGGGGCACAAGTTCTAGTTAGCTAAGTAAAGTAAAACTGGTGAATATCAGTGTCTTTTTTTGAGTTTATACTGTTACGTTTTAACTGACATGTTCAGCTAACTAACGTGAGTACTTACTTGCACCCACTGGGGTGAACCACTCAAGAACTTCATGTACCAGCTTCCCTTGGGGCGACCCGGAGGAGGAGCTAGCGGAGTGCGGTCCATTGCGGATGTTTATAAAGATGGCTCCTTTGAGCTTTGGGCTGACGAGCTCCTGGACGACGCACCTGCGTGCCTGTGCGGGCACTGAGGCCCTTGACGGTTGTTTGGCGGCCCTCTCTTCCACCCCTAACTATTTTCTCTACTGAGGAGGGAAGTTATCCCGAAACCCGAGCCATGTCTCGGGCGATATTTTAAAACCCGGGACATGTATCGGGTCTAGAGATCATCAGTTCAACAAGTACTTACTTGCACCCACTGGGGTGAACCACTCAAGAACTCCATCAGAGATCATCAGTTCAACAAGTACTTACTTGCACCCACTGGGGTGAACCACTCAAGAACTTCATGTACCAGCTTCCCTTGGGGCGACCCGGAGGAGGAGCTAGCGGAGTGCGGTCCATTGCGGTTGTTTATAAAGATGGCTCCTTTGAGCTTTGGGCTGACGAGCTCCTGGACGACGCACCTGCGTGCCTGTGCGGGCACTGAGGCCCTTGACGGTTGTTTGGCGGCCCTCTCTTCCACCCCTAACTATTTTCTCTACTGAGGAGGGAAGTTATCCCGAAACCCGAGCCATGTCTCGGGCGATATTTTAAAACCCGGGACATGTATCGGGTCTAGAGATCATCAGTTCAACAAGTACTTACTTGCACCCACTGGGGTGAACCACTCAAGAACTCCATCAGAGATCATCAGTTCAACAAGTACTTACTTGCACCCACTGGGGTGAACCACTCAAGAACTTCATGTACCAGCTTCCCTTGGGGCGACCCGGAGGAGGAGCTAGCGGAGTGCGGTCCATTGCGGTTGTTTATAAAGATGGCTCCTTTGAGCTTTGGGCTGACGAGCTCCTGGACGACGCACCTGCGTGCCTGTGCGGGCACTGAGGCCCTTGACGGTTGTTTGGCGGCCCTCTCTTCCACCCCTAACTATTTTCTCTACTGAGGAGGGAAGTTATCCCGAAACCCGAGCCATGTCTCGGGCGATATTTTAAAACCCGGGACATGTATCGGGTCTAGAGATCATCAGTTCAACAAGTACTAACTTGCACCCACTGGGGTGAACCACTCAAGAACTCCATCAGAGATCATCAGTTCAACAAGTACTTACTTGCACCCACTGGGGTGAACCACTCAAGAACTTCATGTACCAGCTTCCCTTGGGGCGACCCGGAGGAGGAGCTAGCGGAGTGCGGTCCATTGCGGTTGTTTATAAAGCTAACTAACGTGACTCTAATCTCTAGTTTTTTTCAGGGAATTCTGAGATTTTTTCTGTGTAAAGTAAGATATTGCCAAACAAAACTGTAACATTACATGCTCCTTTTGTTTTTTTCAGTGAATTCCTAGGGATTCCCCCCCCCACGCCCCCACCAACATAAAGTAAGATCTTATAGCCATACCCAAGTCTCCACTGGTGGCCAACCACCCTCATGGAGTTGGGCAAATGGCCTGGTTGCAGGCTAGGCGCTGTAACCCCACACTCTAAAATGTCCCTCCCCCTCACAAGGGCCAAAGGATCACAGTACCCCTATCCTGCCCCCTTATGGTATTTTTAAAACTTTTCAGTACATGTGGACCGAGTCTCTGTGTCCTGGAATGTCTGGTTCCATTTCTTCTTCTGATGTTGCAGCCCGCCAATTGGAGCGCTGGCTCCCACTGGACTGATCATGGTCCAGCAGGCGGCAAATGACTGATGGGAGAAAGAGCCTGCTCGGCCATTTACACTACACAAATTTTCGGTCCCGCAGGACTCCTGTTGGACCAACTGTCAGTGTACCTCTGCTTTCTAACCTAAATTTCTCCAAAGCTACTGAATGGATTTACACCAAATCACAAAAAAAGCACACATTCTGGGCAAAGATGTAGCTTTCCGCCAAATTTGGTGTAATTCTGTTTAGCTATTTTTTCTGCATCTCTAATTTTCTCTATGGAAATTGTATTTTGAGACTCTGCCCCTTACTCACTGGCAACCCAGCCACCCCCGTGATGGATCATTCCAAAACTTTCCAGGAAGGAGGTGAGGATGATGACATTTTTTTAAATGAAAGTTTTGTGAAAATTCATCAAATTGCACCAAAATTACTCACTACAAAAAACACTCTTCCTCTGGAAAGTGTGACTTAACTATAACTATACAGTAGCAACCGCCACTGTGTAATATATCTATATGTTATATCTTACAGTTTTGAGAACCATCAAGTGGGGGGGTCACTTCTCATTTTAATTCCCACTGGATTCTCTGCTCTTTGATTCAGAAAAAACGGCTGAACAGTGTCTCAATATATTTGGCATTAAGGTAGAACTTTACTCAAGATTGTGCTTTTGTTGGTTTGATGTAAATCCATTCAGTTTTTTTGAGGAAATTAAAACATAACCTCTTCATACACAACCAAGAATTTTTTAAAACACCAGAGCCATCTGAAACATTCATTTATGAATCCTTTGCAGATTTGCAAATCAACTGAAAATTTGCAACTCCATTAAAAATCGTTACCCCTTTGGACTAGGGAGCCTTTTTTCCCTTCATGCATTGCAGATTTGTGAATCCAGCCATGGGTTTTCAGATGCTATGTTCTGATATTGAAATCAAAAATGATTTTTGAGGGGAGGAGCCAAGATGGCGACCGGAGCAGACGCTTGAGCGCCCGGCTCCGTCGGTCCGTGGCCTCGGACTACTATCCTGATGCCCATCCTCGCCGAGTCTCGAGGTGCAACGTGTGCGAAGACGCGCTGACCGCGCTGCCGCTTTCCCGGAGTCTCAGCCCGCCCGGAGGCCCGAGTTCTGGGTGCTTTTGTCCTCTGCACTGAAACCCTGCGCCATTACGGCCGTTGCCGGCCCCCTGGACGCTCCGCAGTTACCGGACCAGCTAGCGCTAACCTGAGCCCCGCGGTCCAGATCTCACCTCGCACCACGGATCGTTGCCGGATGAGCCCGGGGAGGGACGGCCGGACACCTTCTTCACCCTGTGCCTGACGAGATGGAGCTGTGGGGTGAGCCCCGGTGCGGCGGGTCTCCTGCCCCGCTCTGAGGACCGCGCTGTGGGAGGCTGCGGCCCCCTTCACCTGTTGCCTAGCCAGCGGCGAAGGGAACCTGCGAGAAGAGAAGCGATTGTCGGCCTTTCCTGTTGCGGCGTAGACCTGAGGGGAATTGACTCCTTGCCATGACCCCCCCCCCTGGCCATTGCAACGTATAGCGGCGAAACATGGCGTTGAGTGCCTGCTCGTGGCTGGGGGGTGTTACTCCGGTCTCGCCCGCTGCCCACTTCGCCCTCCCTCTTCCGGACACCAGCTCCACAGTGCCGTCCCGGATTGCTGCCGATGTGGGGGCCCAGCTTCCGCTGACATGCGGCTCCGTTCTGGCTGTCCTGCGGGACTTCCAACTACAGATGTGCGCTGGCCTGCAGGCGCTGAGTGAGCGGTTTGACCCCATACTGTCGGTTGCGGGTCGCGAGCGCACTGTTTGTCATCCACAGGGCGTGGGTCTCCCGGTGCCTTTGTCCTCTTGTGGGGACGCAACGGCGGTGTATGATTGTGCTACACTGGTGCCTTCATCTGGCGCTCCCGGCGCCCAGGGTCCACCGCTCTCCACCTCAACTGCGGATACTTTGTCCCCCTGGTCATGGTTGCCTGCTTCATTGTTGCCTGCCTCACCGCGTCCGCAAGACTATCCTGCTGAGCGATACCTAACGGCTTCGAGGAACCGTCCGCAATGGCCCACTGCTTCCTTTTTGTGGAACTCCTGTACCTTACTTGCCAGGTTTGGATTTTATGTGGTGCAAAGAGGGACCTCAATCGATGGTCGGCGGCCATTTCGTGCTCCTACTTCACTATCCTCTCACAAGCGGCCATCTTGTCTTTGTCTGCTCGGGACACGGGGCCTTCATGCAGGGGCTGGTTTACTCCCAAGCCCGCGATCGGGCCAGGGCTAGACTGACTTCTATCGCCATGGTTTATGGACGGACTGGCCTGGGACTGGAACTGTATGTATGTTTTGCGCACACTCGTTGCGACTTGTATCCCTTCGCTTAAACTGTGGTGCCATGGTATCTTCGCATGCCGTTTTTTGGCGTAGTGGGCTCTCAGTGTGTGGGGGCCATAACTGGCTGATGGTTTGGGGCGCTCTGGTGTCCCGTGGGCTCCTCCCCACCTTCTTTTCTTGTTTTCTTACTTTCTTTACTCTATTCCTACTTTCTCTCTTCTCTATATTTCGGGTTCAGTGGGCGACAGGCACTATGCTGGGGGGGGGGAAGGCCGTAGCCTCCGCATTGGTGTAGGGTGGGGGGGTAATACGCTGTTCTTAATTAGTTCTATGGGCCTTTATTCTTCTCTGTCTCTGCGCTCTACTTTCTTCGATTCGGGGTCCGGGTGTGGGGTGGATCGAGTGGGGGCGGCTCTGGAGGGGTGCGTACTTGCTCATGTGACTATCCGGTTATATCTCTGCACCGCCTCACTGTTTGAGATTTTACTTCCCTTGTTGTTCTTACTGATGTTGCTGCTCTCCCGTGTGGTGAAGCTTTTTTGCGGACTCGAATCTCCTTTGTTCTTATCCTTCATTGACTTTTTTCTCTGATAAAATTATCTAAAAAACTCAAACTTAACCTTCACCTCTCCTTCCCCGGGTGTCAAAGATATCTCCAGTATGTGACTCATAACTCGTTGTTAATCCTGACCGTTGACGCACGGGGGATGTAATGTGGGTATCAGTGCTTTACTGTATCGTGGCCGGCCTGACGGTTGTAGGCCCGTATTTGTTCTTTTACGATGCACGAATAAAGGTTTTGGGGAAAAAAAAAAAAAAAAAAAAAAAAATGCTCCTTCCCTGAGGGACAAGGACCAGCTCAGGTCCTTTCTAGGTCTTGTTGAGTCCAAATTTGTGCGTGGCTTTGCAAATATTTCTGAGCCTCTTAGGAGACTTCTTCGCAAATGGTGCAAATTTGAGTGGGCCAGTGATCAGTCTGATGCTTTCTCAAAGATTAAAATGCAGATTTGTAATGCAGGAATCCTTGCGCCTTTTAATACCTCATGTAAATCGTTTCTTACGGTTGATGCAAGTCTAACTGGTATTGCCGTGGTCTTGTCCCAATTTCAGAGAGGTGTTGAGAGAACCATCGCATTTGCCTCGAGAACTCTCACCCAGTCTGAGAGGAATTATTCGGTAATAGAGCGTGAAGCTCTTGCTGCAGCTTGGGGTGTGGAATATTTCAGAGTATATTTGTGGGGTTCACGATTTGTGTTAAGGACTCATCACAAACCTTTAATGAAAATTTTGTCTGCAGGGGGTGAGGGTAAGGGATCAGCACGTCTAGCTAGGTTTTCCGCAAGATTACAGGAATACCTATATGATATTGAGTTTATTCAGGGTTGGAGAAACTTACAAGCTGGTTGCTTATCATGCATCTCACTTGATTGGGAAACTGTAGACAAGGAAATTGTCAACAAGCTGGAAAGTGGAGAGGCTGTTGCCTTTGTTTTTGATGTTTGTGAATGCAGTTTAGGTTCTTTTTCAAAGGCACAGTGGTCCGAAGCCATGACTGAAGATTCAGTTCTGCAAGATGTTTTAATTCTCATTAAGAAAGGTTCACCCCGTGAAAGTATGGTCTCAGCTCCACTTAGGCCCTACTGTAAGTTGCTAGATGAACTTTCCCTGAGTGGTAAGGATGTGATTATGAGAGGTGAGAGATTTGTTCCTCCGAGTGCCATTAGGTTACACATCTTTAAACTTGCCCATGAGGGTCATCTGGGCCAAGGTATGACCATCAAGCGCATAAAACAAGAATTTTGGTGGCCTGCCATGGATGATCAAATCAGAGAATGGGTGATTAATTGTACTCTCTGTAAAGAGAGCGAGAAGAGATTAAAAGTTGGTCCACAGAGTTGTATGGGTCACATTGTGGATCCTGGTGAACCATGGCATACCATTTGTCTTGATTTTATTGGGCCTCTTTCGGAATTGTCCTTGGATATGCGGTTTGCTGTTGTAGTTGTGGATGTGCACTCGCGATGGTTACATCTTGAGTTTTTGAAGGATGTTACAATGAAGTCCACAATTACAGTGTTGGAGACTTTGTTTTTACGTGAAGGTATTCCTCAAGTTCTCCTTACGGATAATGGGACTCAACTCACCTCCGGTGAAATGCGTTGTTTTTTGGAAAGGTCTGGTGTGAAACATTCATGTACTTCTCTTTACAATCCGATGGGTAATGGTATTGTGGAAAGGGCAAATAGACTCATCAAAGGTACTTTGCAACTTGCTTTAGCCAACGGATTGTCTCCCAGTCGTCTTGTTCAAGACATGACAGGATTATGTTAGATCATGAATATTTACTTTTGTGCATCTTATTTCTTTGGTCTCTCTCTTTCTTTATCTATTTGTTGTTTTCTCTTCTTCCTTCCTCTTCTTTTCTCTTTCTCTTTCCTGTTCTTATTTATCATTAAAGGGAGAGGATGTGTTGTGATGTATACTTATGTAGTTTGGTATACTTACCTTTGTTAGAGCCCTTTGGATACTCTTACCTTGTTTCGAGCGTTCATGCTCTTTGTGTTCTCTGTGCTCGTGCCTAGAATGTGAGGCTGACGGCACTCCACGGCTGACAGTTGCAGCTGGGTCGTGGAGGTAGACGGATGCCAGGTTGTGCTATGAGTAAACTTCGGTGCCTTAAAAAAAAAAAAAAAAAAAAAAAAAAATGATTTTTGAGGGATGTGCGGTTCCCCGACCTTCCCTGGGTCCTGCAGACCCTCCTGGGCCTCAAGATTTGCAAATCCAGCATGGTTACTGCAAATCCTACGAAACTTAAAAGAAATATTTAGAGCACTAATACTGATCTTGACTAAAAGCCACACGCATGGGTTGACTGCACATATCTGGGTCTGAGCACTGCCTGGCTGCGACCATGTGCTGCAGGGGTTGGCTGTCCAAAGCGAGAAGGTTCGGGCCTGGCTCAAGGGAAGGCCCTTGGGTCAACCCCACTGCAGATGGCTGAAGGCACTCTGCAGCAGGGGTTCGCCACCTGTGGTGGGTTGGGAACAGGACCTGCCCGAGGCCAGGCTCTCTAACAAGATTCCATTGTTCACAGCTTAAGGACATGTGCTGTGGTGTTTGGCCGCCTACGAAGAGTTTGACACAGTAGATGGCCGAAAGCAAAGACCTACTACCATCCTTCCAGGCCCATGGCTAAAGGCTGTGAGAAAAGGGGTTGGCTGCCTGTGGTGCGTTGGGCGCAATGCCTGTTTGGTGGCAAGGACCTGTGGTAAAGACCCACTGTCACAGGGCCAAAGGCCATATGCTGCAGGTTTTGGTGCACAGGGGTGGTTGACTGTTTGCAGAGGTTTTGGCATAGGGCCAGGAGGCCAGTCCCGCTGTGCACAACCTTCAACCGTGTGCAGCGAAGGTTGGCCATCCACATGTTGGGCGTCTGCCCAGGCCCTCTTGGCAACCCCTGCTGCTCACTGCCAAAGAGTTGTGCTGGGGTGGGCGGGGATTGCTGTCTGGGAGGGTTGGGCACAGGCCTGGCTCGAGGCCTGGCGTTGCAGCCAACCTCCCACTGTTCATGGCTCAAGCCTGCACACAGCTCGGGACGGCTGCCTGCCGAATGTTAGGTTCAGGGAAACCTTGGATGTTGTATATGATTGAAAAAACATATACAATTCACTGGAAAGAGGTTAAAGTGAAGTTATGGTTTGAGATGGTTAGAACTCCTTACTGCAGTGGTTTTCAAACTTTTTAATGCTGCCCCCCTCCCCTGTGAAAACATAAAATTCATTAGGGCCCCCCTTCAGAACTTTTCACAATTATTCTATTAAATTGGTAATGTTTAAATAAGTGTTGACTTATTTGAACACAAGACATATTTAAACATTGCAGTTACATTCTGTTACCGTTTTGAAAAAGCCAGTGAATACCTGATTGCCAAACATACTATTCTGGTCAGGCAGACATCACTGAAGTGTAAAAGTATTCACAGTGTGATTATAAGAAATGGGGGTGGGGGTTTTGAAGAATATTTGTAGTCCCTTCCCTTTTAACACATAAGCTCAGCTAGGATATAAATGACAAAAGATGTTAGTGATGACTTATTACAGAGTGGCTTACTGACGCTCACCCGCCGCTTTAAACAAAACACTTATCAGCATAATGCTGCTCTTAGCCAGAGCCTGACGCCTCTCTGGGATCACTTGAGGCTCCCCCAGTTTGAAGACCCCTGTCTTACTGTATGTTAAAATAAAAACAGAGAAATTCTCCTAAAACACAATTAAAATGTAATTAGAATTACAAATTAAAAACTGAAAAAAACACTGAAATTCATAAGTTATGGTTAGGAGCACACTCCATAACTTGCACAGCAGCCATGTAAACCACTATTCTCACACCAAATGCAATGTTCATTGCAGTCACTGACCTTCTACATACTAGAGTCACTCCTTTGAATCTGGCCAGGAAGTTACTTTCCCTTCCGGAATCTTTTAACTGTCAATGAATGCACTTTGATAATTCTGTGCTTGATCTTCTGTGTTTGCAGCTCTGAGGATGAGGTGGACGTGCTTCTGCATGGCACGCCTGATCAGAAGAGGAAGCTGATCCGGGAATGTCTGACGGGTGAGAGTGAATCTTCCAGTGATGACGAGTTTGAGAAAGAGATGGCGGCAGAGCTAAATTCCACCATGAAGGCTCTGGAGGGAAGCTGGAAGCCTCCAGGCACAGGTGAGTGTGCATTGACTTGATCAGCTGTAGTGAAGACTCTACACAGAAGTTCGTAGTAACTCTTTATTAGCGACTAGGCATGTAGTAGAACCGGCTGCTGGATTAACCAACCTGACATCCTCCCATCAGTGCAGACCCAGTCTCCATGCAGACCTACATTGTGACCCAAACAATTTATACAGCGTCGCATGATGCCACCAGGTCCTGCAAATACCCCACACTACCCACCTCTCCCCCCTTACAAACGAACAAAAACAAAATAACATTGAACATACAATTGAAGGTTGCATATTCCATTGAAGCACTACATATCCTTGCGAGAATGATACAGCATGAATAGTACCTATACCAAACCATGACTTAATCACACACATAATCATCCAGTGCAACACGTCGCTTGGTGACTCTTCTCGACCTTCTAGTAGCATCCTCACTCTTTTCCCCAGTATTCTCAACTATACTGCTTTCAGAAACGACCTCCTTAATTTTTCAGTCCTTTGTAATTTCATCAGCACTGTTTCCTGTGACTACACCATTAGTTTATTTTTTGGGAGTTTTATTTAACGCGACTTCGATCCGAAGGTATCAGAGCGCTTTATATGAGCACTAGTTGCGTTACACACAGACACATTAATTTTGTTAGGCAAGGGGAGATTGAGTGAGTTTTGCCCAGAATCATAGGATGTTGAGAGTCCCTGCCTAGACTCTAACCCGGTTCTGCAGCTTCGAGGTTGACCTCTGTAGCCGTTAGGCCACATCCTACCAATAGTCCCCTCCAGACTTTCCTGATTCGTATGCTGTCCTAAATTAGGCTCTAACTCTAACCATTTGTTGCTCCCGTTGTCTACTTGTCCTTGTCCCCACAGTGCTACTCTTTTAAGATTCCAGCATCTCCCATTTTCTAGTCTCACTGAATTTTTTATTACCTCCAGAATATGCAGAGGTTAAAAAAATGTACTTGTATTTAGATTTTTTTTTACTATTCCAGGTTTTTGAATCCTCACCCATTGTCCTACCTTAAGATCAGTGTGTTTTGAGTTGTACTTAGCATCATGATATTTTTTATATTTGTCGTGTTGTTGCAAAAGATTGTTTCTAATTTCTAACGATGACCAACATTTCATTACCTGGAGCGTTTAACCATAGAGGATTCCATTTTGATCTGGGCTTCCTTACTCTCATAAGTTCAAAAGGAGACAATTTTGTTCCTTCAACCTCCGTGACTCTGTATGACCACATTGTTTTAAAAACTTGAATTTCCCAGGGAATATTATTTTTGCATGCCAGTTGAATGTCCTCTTTCATGACCTCTTTCAATACTTCATTGTATCGCTCCACCATACCATTTCAACTGGGATTGTACAATGAGGTTGTTCTATGTATAATTCCACACTTGCTCAAATACTGTTTCATCCGATCTGACGTGAGTTGCACCCCATTGTCACTAATAATAATAGCGGGAGTACCTTAATTTAGGAAAATCTCATCAAAACAATTTATCACAGTATCAGTTTCTAATTTCTTAATGATTTTCACAATAGGCCACTTAGAAAACACATCCATAATAGAACTTATGTACTTTCCAGAACGTCGTACTGATCCTATAATGTCCACTGCTCCCACAGGGATTTGGGACATATAAAGGCACCCATAGGGGGCCTTAATGTCTTGAGAGTTTTGTCTGCAGACATGCATATGCCGCACTCTCGCTACTCTCACCAGTTTGGTGTCAATACCAGGCTACCAGTAGTCACTTTTCACATTCATCTTTGTCTTAATGATCCCTAAATGCCCTTCATGACAGAGGGAAGTTTTTTTTCTTAAAGATTCAGGGGAAACAATTATTTCTCCTTTCACGATATTCCGGGCATTGCATGTTAACTCATTGCTTACCTCCCAGAATGGTCTAAGTTCTTTCACCTCTACTTTTGGTGGCCAACCCTTACTTATGCCCTCGGTCACCTTCTTTAGTGTCGAATCCATGTTATATTCAACATCCCACTCCTCCTTTGTAAAAGCAATCATTCCATTGCCCTATACCCATGCAACCTGGATGTCATCCAACAATTACATCTTGGTTTTCTGAACTCAGAATAGGCAGCCCTGATAGAAAATCAGTCACCTCATTCTTTTTTCCAGGTAAATACTCCATTCTGTTAATGAAATCTAGTAATCTCAGAGAAATTCTGGCCAACCTTGAGGAAACATTGTTGTCAATACCGTAACCAAAGGCTTATTGTCACACTTGATATTAACCTCTCTTCCCCAAATAAATGAACGAAAATGTCCTAGAGCCCAGCACTCGCCAGCGCCTTTCAATTAATGCATACTTTTCTTCAGCTGCTGATAATGATTTTGAAGCCTAAGCTAGGATTCTTTTTTTACCGTTTTTATCGTATTGGGATAATACTGCCCCAAAACCTATGCTATTAGTATCCGTTTTGATCACACTTTTTCCCATGGGGTAAAATCCTTGCAATGCAAGAGCTGCAGCAATTGCATTTTTCGCATCTATAAATTTCGTTTCACTCTCCAAGACCATTCAAAACTTACTCTGCTTAATGTGGAAAGTTCTCATAGAAAAATTTCTGACAAATTTGGAAAAAAATTAGTTGAGCCCTAGATTAGATTTGCTTTTTTCCTTAATTTTAGGACTCTGAGCATCTTTAATAGCTTCCACTAGTTTAGTCTTAGGTTGGATCCCTACCACACTGATCTCATGACCTAAATAGGTCACCTGGCTTTCAGAAAATCTGCATTTAGCATATTCTACAGTTAAACCATGTTTGTTGAACAAAGATAAAACACATTTGAGTTTCTCCTCATGGTCATTGCTATCCTTTCCCATCACAAGAATATCATCTTGGAAAAACTATGACATGGTCCAATTTTCCAAAAATATTGAACACTAGCCGTTAAAAAACAGCTGCCTTGAAAGTCAATCTGATTGACTGTGAGAAAGTGGGTTTCTGTTGCAGTAACCCCCCCCCCTTTTTTGCCTAATAGCTGATGCACTTTTCCTTGTTGTGCCCTGGGCTCCTGCCAATCAGGTGCCCAGGACCTGTGTTCCTTCCCTAAAATACAAACTCCCAATTGGCAAACCCTGGCCACATGTCAGCCCCTAGTAAATGGTACCCTAGGTACCCAGGGCCTTGTGACCAGGGAAGGCCTCTAAGGGCTGCAGCACTCATTGTGCCACCCTTAGAGGCCCTGTACCCTTACACACACACACTGCCTTTGCAGGCTGAGTGTCTGGGTGCAGGACAAAACAAAGAGTCGACATGGCACACATCTCTGTGTGCCATGCCCATCTTCTACACTGCCAAGGCATATGTCAGCCACCCCTCTGGCTGGGTGCCTTATGCCTATGGTGTGGGCACAGGAGCAGGAGCCCTGTGCCCCTACAGTACCCAGGTCCATTCATGGGCACTGTAAGTACAGTGCTGCCATTTACAAGTACATGGTGCTGAGAGCTCGTCAAACACGAGCTCCACAGCACCATAATGGCAACACTGAAGACTGGGAAGTTTGGTATCAAACTTCTCAGCACATTAAACCCACACTGATGCCAGTGTGGGATTTAATGTACTAAGCACCCCAGAGGGCATCTTAGAGATGCCCCCTTACAGCTAACCTACAATCCACGTCTGCTCTGAGGCTGCCCAGGCTGCCACACAGCAGACACGTTGCTGGACCCCTGGGTGGGAGAGCCCCTGCTCTCCTGGGCCTGCAACAATGCACATCCTGGGTGAGGTGAGAAATCTCCTCCCCCAGGATGAGCAAAGGGAAGCTTCAAAGGCATGCCGCCAGTTGGAGTTTCCCCAGGCCACTGCAACCCCCCACTCTGGCGGGAAGCTTGGCCGGAAACCCCATTCAAGGACAGGGGATGTGCCAGCCTGCCCACCCCACCCCTCAGGTGGGGGAGGCGAGGTGAAGCACATCTCCGGGCTCTCGCCATCTTGAAGATGGGAGGCCCTACCCTATCAGGATTAGGCTACTGCCCCCCTCCCACAGGAGAGAGGCAGGATAGGGGGTGTTCCCACCCCAGGACAAGGACCCATTGGTCCCTGGCCTTCACCTACCTGTAACGCCCCTAAATCTAGTATTTAGGGGCCCCCTGAACCTTCCTTCCCCAGATTCCAGATAGAAACCTACAAGAAGAGCAAGAAGAAAAAAGACCTGCCCTGCAGCTGCTAAAAAGAGGAAGACACCAACTGCTTTGGCCCCAGCCCTACCGGCCTGTCGACCCTCGAACCTGCTCCTGCTCCAGCGCGGCATCTCTTGTGGCCAGCAACCTCAAAAACCCCGGAGGACCTGGCTACCTTTGAACTCTGATTCCCTGGGACTCCCATGAGTAGAGGCTCTACTCGAGAAACCTATTCCTAACTCCTGGCAGCAGCCCGGAACCGCGGACCCAACACACTCTGCACCAGCCAAGCCTGGCCAGTGCCGGAGTGGACAAAGACCCTGAGGACGACCCCACGGCGACTGTGACCCCGAGTCCGGCACCCAAGGACCCCCCTCGACATCCTGGACGAAGCCTGCAGCCTCAGAACCGAGTGCCACCCCAGCCGCTATCAACCAGAGGGTAAGATTCCCGACGTCAAAAGGCACCCCTGCACCCGGCGCCCTGCGGCCCCCTGTGCCCAATCCCGGGGTACCCACCTAACCTACAACTACCCAACTTACCCCTCGAAGTGGTGGTGGCACCGGAAACATCCTCGTCCCCGAGCCTGCAGCCTTTTTCCAAACCGGAACATTCCCATTGATTTCCATTGAGCGCCCGAAGGCTCAAAAGCACCCTGCACCCAGCCGCCCTGGCAGTGCACTCTCTACACTAACTTACTTCCCCACTTGCCCTGAGTAAGTGACCAGGAGCCCAGCTCCCACAGACGCGTGGCTTGCCAGACAGCAGCCACCAACCAAGGCCCCCCTATCCCTCATAGGATAACATTGGGCCTAACTCACTCTGCACCCGGCCGTTCTGAAACCGCTGAGGGTGAACCAACTGTACCTACCTGACACTGGGGGACCCCTGAGTCTATGCCCGGAATTTCAACTCTGCCAGTCGAGTACTTACCCTTAAACCGCTAACTTCATTTTCCTCATAGGGTAACATTGACTGGCTTTTTCTTCAAAAATCTTCTAAGTGTGAACTTTTCAAAACTGTAAAAATTCACCAAAAATCAGCCAAGTGACAAAAACGAATTTACTCACCTGTTCCTGGGTGAGCTCCCAGTGCTGGATCTTGGTGCCCAGCCCTGACCCTGAAAAGTACTCACAACTATACTTACCTCTAACTCATTTTTTTCCCTTAGGAAACCATTGTCTGCTTTTCTGTGAAATTTCTTCTAAGTGTCTATTTTTGCAAATTTGAAATATTCTTTTAAAATCGTACCATTTCTGCAAACGAAATTACTTACCTGTTTTTGATAAGGACCCCAGTCCTGGGTCTAGCCACCCAGTCCTGGATTACTAAAGTAACGATAAAGTACTCTACATGCAATGTGAATTTCTTGCCATAGAGATCCATTGAATGTTTTCTTTGAAATATTTTCTAAGTGCTAACTTTTGAAATAGCTAAATATTATTTAAAAATCATTACAGTTACTAAGTCGACTTTCATCACTTGATTCTGAATACTGACCCAAGGCTGGTTCTAGGAGCCAGACCTGGAATTCCAAAAGTAATCTGAAAAGTAATTTATTACAAATAACCTGAATGTACCATTGAGCTCAATGCATTGTGATGTTTAGGAAATAGGATTGTTTATTGCAACCAACTGTGACTGTTTACAAAAATTCATTGCTTAAGACAAAAAGTATTTATATGCAACCTCTCATTCTGAGAAAGTATATTTTTATCCCCTTTGTGGTTCTAAAAATAAAACAATCATATATTTTATATATATAAATCATTGGCCTAGAGTTCAGTTATTGAGTGTGTGAAACCATTTGCTGACTGAGTGTGTACAATAAATGCTTTACACTGTCCTCTGGTACTGCCTTACTGCTCGACCAAGCTACCACTTTTGAGAGTAAGGTCATACCTAACTTTGACCTCTATCAGCCTCTGGGGGTCTGGGGACTCTGTACACCCTGTACCTATTAGGGAACGGTATATACAGAGCCACTTTCTCACATTGACAATCTTGTGAACTGAAAACGTCCCCATATGCAAAAAAAAGCTGTGTACTTCTTACTATCCTAACACAGATTAATTTGGTGGTACACTTGGGATAAATCTATGGTGGAAAAGATCTCCATGCCCCTAGTTTTAGTCACCATCTCATTGATTTTGGGTTACAGAAATTGGTCCACCAAAATATTAGCATTTAGATGGCATAGATCAGTACATAATCTGATATTTCTATTAGTTTTCCTTGCAACCATTAACTGAGCTATCCACACCTTGACTCAATCGATTTTATCACACCATCCTTAACTAATCATTCCAATTCTTTTTCTGCGTCATCCCTTATAGATATGGGAACATTCCTGAGTTTATGTATTTTGGGAGAAGCATTCTCCTTCAAAACTATTTTGTGTTTGAATCCTTCCATCTTCCCAAAACTGCCGGCAAAAACTTTAGGAAATACATCACACATTCTTTTTCCTAAAACCTCTCCCCCATCAAGCAACAATACTTGTTCTATTCCATTGGGCTATAAAATGTTAAGATTCCTCTGACCCTCCATCTCAGGACTGAAGAACCTTTCTTGGAAATATACACTTTACCCAGTGCCTTCCTGTTCTTGAATCTAAGGTTTAGATTTTTTTTAACCTAACATCTCTATGGTTTCACCTGTGTAAGTCTCGGGTGCAATGTCTGTTTCACGAAGATTGGAATCTTATTTTTCCTCTAATTTATCTTTCCATACTGACTCCTTTATGATAGTGAATGGTGAACAACGAGGCTGCATCATTGCGAATACCTACTCCCCCTCCCCCCTTTAATAAAATGCATCGGTTTACATTTGTCGTTCCTATTTTCAGCGTTTAGAACTACTTCCTCTCTTTTTTTCAAAGCACCCGAATTATCATCAACATCTTCACTGGAGTAAGCTGTTGCACCTTCCTCTATACATTTGAATTGATCTTCGTTTTACACACACAAGCAAAATGCCCCATTTTCCACAATTGCTGCAATTTTGTGTCCTAAAGAGTGTAGTAATAATCCCTTTTTCTTTCTGCAGAAAGTTTGTTGGTATGCTCAATAGTGGAAATCTAATTATAAAAATATTCCTTCCACTGGTAACCATGGAACTGGTGGATCCCCTGGAATACAGAGGAATTCTTTAGGTGGATTCACCATACTATTATGGGCAAGAGCTGCCATTGTTAGAGAGGTTTTCCTTATGAAACAAAGCAAACACTGAAATTTTCGGGAAAAAAACAATAAAAAACTCTACAGTAAGTAAAGTACATTAAATAGTATGACGACACTAAGCTGCACAAAACAGTAAAAGAAAGAGCGAAAATACTCCTGGACCGCATATATGCGACTAAAAAAATTATAATGTACCAATCAGCTCTGTGGATCAGCATCAACATAAAATACAGGGTTGTACTAAAAAATACTGTATCGTGCTGTGCGAATCAGCGAACTTGCTGTTAGTAGGACTGAGAAGAATGCTGAAACTTATGCTGTGCAAATCAGCGAAATACTATTACTGCACACCTTTAAATGGGCTATTAATTTGCTGTGGGTAGCTGGGCAAATAAAGAGAAGCAACATTAGCCTGCTGTGCGAATCGGCAGAATCTAAGCTGATAAACCGCACATATGCTGTGCGAATCAGCGATAGGTAATATGCAGAAATGCTGCCCCAATTAAGCTGTGTGAATCAGCGTGTGAAAGTACAGCCCTACAGGTTTGCACACAACACCTTGAGAAGGCTTGAAAACAGCCTGCATTGGAAAAACCGCAAGGAAATGCACTCGGAGGAGAAGTAGTGAATTGCTGCCCCAATTAAGCTGGGCCAACCTGCATGTGGAACTCGGCAACCGGCTCGCACAGAATAGTAAATACCTGCCTTGGGAGCAACACTTATAGTAAGTGGTTGCCAGGCAACCAGCGGTAACCTTGAAGATCGATCAGGCAAAAGCTTGCAGTACAGAGTAGCCAATTAGGTGCTAGGCAATGCACAAGCCTAGCATTTCAACGTGTTCGGGGTGTGCACGCACAGTATTTAACAGCCGAGACAGTAATTAATAGAGGAAAACGAGGTTTCCCTTTCTCTCATGACCACGTGCATCCAGGCCGCGTCTGGTCGTAAAGAGGAAATCCAGCATCGGAGCCTCCGCAGCAACGCATTTCAAAATCGAGATGAAGCACGTAGGATGTAACCGGAATCACAGCACGCATAGTGTTTGCCACCTAGTAGCTAAATCGTTGCCACAAAATTGTTATGAAGACGCTACACAGAAGCAAGTGGTAAGACTTTATTAGCGACTAGGCATGTAGTAGGACTAGCTGCTGGGCTCCTTAACTCAGTGTTTTTCAACCTTTTTTGGGCAAAGGCACACTTGTTTCATGAAAAAAATCACGAGGCACACCACCATTAGAAAATGTTAAAAAATTTAACTCTGTGCCTATATATTGACTATATATAAAGTAATTCTCTTGAATAGGAATCAAATAAACACAAGCATGCACCCGGCACTTTTTTACGATCACGGTCTTGATTTAGCGAAGTTCACCATTACGTTTGGCACACCGCCGCACTTACCACAGAACCGATCACGCTCCTCATATTACTGACTTCAAAAAACGGCAGTGTATGCATGCACTAGATTTTGTACAGTCACCACAGACACATCCTGTGTTTCATCACGTTTTCGGCACGATCTACGCCCCCCCTTTACGCCATAACCACATTAACATCGAATCTGTCGTATCAATTGTCATTTAGTTTTATTTATAGACTTGGAAATAGTTTGGTTGACAGCTGCGTGTGCATGGGTTAACGGTGATCTCTATAAATTCTATATAGATTAAGTCGTTTTTAATAATACTGCAGGCCTTTTTGGATCAATAGTTTCCCGTCATAATATTGTTTGTAACCCATTACCATATTCTCAAATTGCTCGTCTGCCATAAAGCTAAAGAGAAACAGCATCGTCAGTGATAGGGCCTTTGTGAATGTGGGACAGCAGCGGAGGACGGACTTGAATTTTTAAAACTTTATTTAAGGTTTACAACAGCATACCATACAGTTACACAAGAAACACTATTAGGTGACAGATTTTGCACCCTGACCACAAGTGCTCCCCCCGGCCTCAGCCATACGCCCCGGTATACCAACAAACGATACAGTGCACCACCAATTGATTACTGTTGTACAACTACAAACTAGCATAAGAATACTCTGGATAGGAGGAAATTAAACATTAAATACCTGCGGCCTGGTCTGGATCCGGATGCGGTCTCTCAGTGCCGACTCCCGCCGAGTCCTGGTCTCCGTCCGTCAGTCCTCCTGCTCCGGTCCTCCTGGTGACGCGACGTCTTCTTCTCTCCGCTGCTGCGCACACTGCGCTCGGGCGGGAAGGAAGTCCGAAGATACTGCTCTGTGATAGGTCCAGGCTGGAGTCTGGACCAATCACAGCCCAGACATCCGAGGAGCGCCAAAAACCCCACCCCCCCCATACCCAGGATACAGTCCAGTGCCCGCCGCCCGGCCTAGTGGGGGAAATTATTATTATTTTTTTTAAATGTTGGGAATGTTTCCATTTTTCCCACGTTTTCCCACGGCACACCAGGCAACATCTCGCGGCTCACTAGTGTGCCGCGGAACAGCGGTTGAAAAACGCTGCCTTAACTGACCTCCCAGCTGCGCAGACCCTGTCTTCAAGGAGATCTACATTGTGACCCAAACATTCTACACGACGTTGCATGACGCCAGAAGGTTCTGCAAATACCCCACGCGGCAGCAGCCGTCTGAGTACTGGGGAGCAGATGATGTTTTGGCAGGCCTTTTCAATTTCAAGTGCTGGACCATGACCACCTATCTGATCGGAATTGTTAATGTCCTGTACATGTCATCATCCCTACTTCCTCATGGAAGTCCACCACGGGCCTCTGTTGGCTTTCTAAAGCTAGCTTCAAAGCATAGTCCTTAAACAGCATATTCTATTTCAGTACTGGCTTCGCGATGAATCCAGGCCCTTTCATCAGTGGCTCATTTGATGTCCGATCTATTTTGTGTGCTAAAGCTTATGGAGTAAAACACACACATCTTGTATTTCAAAATTCCCCTGTGTTTGCAGGTCTCCGGGATGAACCAGTGCAGGATTTTGGGACATATTAATTTTTAGAACTCCATTTTCAATAGAATGTTTTCACAGTAATCAAAATGTGTACCATAGCTGTTATGGTTCTCTGATCTGCTCAAACTACAGCAGCATCTCCTCAACCAAACCCATGGGTAACCTTTTTTTGAAAAATGTGTGAACTGTAACTTCATTGGGCTGTCGGTAAAATAGCTGAATGTGCTATGAAAAGTATAGGAGCACCGTAACTTCCCATGCACGGTGTAATGGACCACCTTGGTTTGAGAAATTGGAGAGACTGATTTTGTAACTGTTTCTTGCAACTTTTAAAAAGTATATTAGAAGCTAATCTTCAGTTTAATAATTATGAAAAGCAAACCTGGAACAATAGTCAATTCACTGAACGCATGAAAACGTTTTATGGTTGTTATACTCCATTCTTGGTGGCTCATCTTGGCCGTTTGGCAACGGCTTCAACCTACGACACTTTGCCAGGAAAGCTTTGGAGTGGTTGTTGGGTATTAGACTTTTGTGTTATTTCTTTAGGTAAGCATGTGTGAACTGTTTGTGGCCTCTTGGCACTAAGGATGGGTAAATGAGCTAACGTTTTGAATAAGGGCAAGTATGTTGATCACATAGGCACGTTTTGATAGTCTCCCTGAATGGCAAAGGACAGCCTTATAGTGACTGTTTGGACTGTGAAAGCTCGGCCTGTCATGAGTGCCTGATTTTGCACCTTAATATAAAGAACGTAGTTGGTTTTCCATAATCTTCTCAACAAAGGCTTGCTCATTGTAATGAAAGGGTATATGAAGTGAGTGCGGCATAGGCATAGTTAGGAAAACTAAAGCCCTAGATTGCACTCGAATGAGTCGCATGAAAGGCTAACATTGACCCTCACTAACTGCTCCTACGCAGTTTGTTTGCCTTTGACAAGAAGGCACTGTTTGGTTAGTTCCATTTTAAAAAGAGCCACCCTAGTGCAGGACAGGGTCTCGGCTCATGCTAAGATGGATGATTAGGAAGGTTAACTAAGCAATTATTTACGGCTGCAGGTGGATCTAAATGCACCTACCCCAACACTGCTGCCTTCACATTCC
This sequence comes from Triturus cristatus, assembly GCF_964204655.1. Classification (NCBI taxonomy): domain Eukaryota; kingdom Metazoa; phylum Chordata; class Amphibia; order Caudata; family Salamandridae; genus Triturus; species Triturus cristatus. The sequence continues at coordinate 1,270,255,503 of NC_140592.1, read as the reverse complement.
ATCCTGAGATAGGCCCCAGAATCGACTCTACCACAGTGAGGCTAAAAGCTACCACTGTACACCCGTACCAGGGCCAGGCTCACCATGTGACAAGGCCCCAGATTAAACTGTACCATGAGCAGAACCACCCGCAAAGACTACAGCAAGCAGGGTTAAAGCCACCAGAAGAGTTAGGACCACAAGCGGGACAAAACCAACCTTCATACCAACTGTACCATGAACTGGTGAACATATAAGTTTCAGCCATGGTGAGAGGTGTTGTAATACTGTAGATCTTAAAAAACAAACCACCTGTAAGTCAATTGGGTGCTGTTAATTCCTTGACTGTGTTGTCTTGATAATAAATAACAATGATTCCATGTACACACCCACATCATTTACAGTGGAAATACTTCTTGAATAGCATTTGCACCGTCTTTGAATCGTGTTTTTGTGATCAATAAAAGTTGTAAGATATAACTTTGATGTTTAATTCCCTTGCAAGCTTGTCCTAACATTTGTTAACTCGGGTGGTTTTAGATTCATATATATGTTCTGAAGGCATACCAATGAGGTGCATGTTCCTCAGTGCCACAGCAAACGGTACCCTCCTTAACGTAAACTGGCGTTACCTTTTAATGTTTTGGATCGATGTGCGTAGGAGAACCCGTCCCTCCATTCATTGACAGGTTGAGTGGACTATGCCTTTGCCGGTATATCGAAGAACCCACCCCTCCCTTTCATTGACAAGTTGAGTGGACTGTGTCATTGGTGATGCATTGGAGGACCCACCCCCCAAGTCCAAGAAGGGGATGGTTACCGTGACCATGGAACGTGAAATCATCCACTCATTTTGCTGATCTGTTTCCCACTTCATTAATCAAAGAGTACAGCTGGGACATCTCACTGCTCTGGCCAGATCTGATTAACACCAGAGATGTCCTGTACTGTGTGAAACTGGGTCATGTCATTCCGCTCCTAAAGAAACCAGGAGTTGACACAGATTACATGAACAGCATCCACCCAGTTACAAACCTCTCATTCCAAGAAAAAGGTCTAGAACGGTTTATTGCTACTGAACTGAAGTAGCTCATTGAGAAGCACAGCCTTCTAGACAACTTCCAGTTGGGCTTCAGACAGAGTTACAGCACGGAAGCATCCATTCTTCAAATATTTGACTATGCACTGCACCTCCGGGATGAGGGCGACTGTTGCCTACTCATACTGTTGGATCTTTCCTCCACCTTTAGCACTGTGATATTTCAAAAACTGAGGCTGCCCACAACATAGTCACCTGGAACCAGGGGCAATTGACATAAATGCAATAAGTATTGCATGTGGAGAAACAATGAACAATTTAGAACACATTCAAATTAGGTATTCAATTAATGAGAAAAGACACGAACATTGCAAGTATCCAACATTTACTGCTATATAAAAAGGTGTTCGGTGTTTTTGAGTGAGATCAATAACAAGTACGCAAATACAGTGTGTACAAAAAACTGTGTGGCAATGGAACCAGAAGAATAGACAAATAATGATACTGCATAAACATTTGATTATAAGTCAGCCAATGAATGAGCCAACGTAAGTTCCATTTGCCATATATGCCAAAGGCATTTCGACCCCAACAGTGTAATGGGTCATCATCAGGACTGTAGAAATGTATGCGAAGCAGTGAGCCATGTACTATCCAAAAATGAGAATACATGTGGTCATGGGATATCTTGCTAAAACTGTGTCTCATTGACAAACACAAAATCCTGATTACCTCTCGAGAAAGAATGGGAATAGACTATCCAGTACTGAGAAGGTTTGCCTGTTATTTAGACAGTGGATATAAACAAATCAAATTAGACCAGTGTCTTCTGGAACCAACTGTCGGCATCTGGAGAGGGTATGCAAACTTCAGGCCACATTCTTTTTGCCGACTGACATTTTGTATAATTAAATAGTGATACAATTGTAGGTTGCAAAATTGCTGTCAACAAGTTGGCAAGCGGCACCCCCATTAAAATATAAAAGAAAACAGCAATCACAGGCGTCTAGAGAGAGTTGGTGTTTGCAACGTGGTGGAATATTCGCACATCCTCGGGGAGTATCTCAGGGCTTCATTGTCTCTTCCTTTCTCTTCAGTCTGCGCATAGATCCTCTCTAACCACCATCCTAAAACAGACAAACATCTCATATAAACCCTGTGCTGATGTGATTACGATTTATCTCAATGCCACGACTCTAGACAATATCCCTTATCTTAACTAAATCCTTGCCTACATCAAAGCCTGCTGTTTGCAAATCACCTGAAACGAACTCCTTTCAAGATAGAATTCCTCCCCAGGACCCATACCCGCACCCCAATGCATCTACTTGGATCCAAGTATGGCTAACCTCATTAAACATGCCTGACTGCAACCCCATTGAGTACTTTGAGATCAGCCTCAAGAAGAACCTGGATCCTAATGCAAACGTGAGTTCCATAACCAAGAGTGCCAAGCCAATCAAAGTCCTGAAGTACATTAAACCTTTCATTCTGGACTTGGGCCTTAAACAGATAGTGGAAACCCCAGTCATCGCTAGGCTGGGTTACGACCATGCCCTCCTTATGGTTATTCCCAAGAGGGACCTGGTTCCTGTAAAGGCAATCCTATGCTGCCAGACATGTCGGAGACAAGGAGTTTCAGTCCCATGTCCTCAATGCTCATTGCCCTTAAATGGCTACCTGTCATCTCCACAATTGCTTTCTTTACACTCAAAGCCCTGCATAAGGGCACTCCAGAATATCTAGCTAAGAAACTCAAACCATCAGGTGGTTCCCGTGCCACACATAGTTCAAACTATCTCCTGCTAGAACCACTAAGATTCATGAAACAAAAGACTGGTTCCTGCTCCTGCTTGGGGAGCGCTTCCTAAATATGGAACACCAGACCCCCAACTCTCCCCCCACCCCCAAATGAGATTCAGTCCATCCCCTTGTTTGAATCTTTAAAAAGAGATCTGAAAGCCCTTTTGTTCCATACATATCGTATGGTCTGAAATCCCTGTTGCTCCAGAAATACTTTATATAGTAAGCCCTCTCCTCTTGGCTTCCTTGTGAGTTTAATCTTTCCCATCTTTGATTCGCTCCCCAACTGTTGCTCATTGGTCTCGCTCTCTCCCCCCTTCCTTATCCATTGGATAAGGTATTTCTCCTGTAGACCACCATGGTGCTATGTTAAACCTGATCCTTCTCGACACTTAATGAGCTTTTGGAATGGTATAAATAGCCAATTAACCTTGTTTTTTTTGTGGTAACTTATGTTAGCCATTATGTTAGTCTTTATTGCTGGTCTATCTGCTCTTTTTTTGTTTGTAACTTGCACTGTCCTATTGTAAGGTGCTCTGTTGCCCTCGTGCAAAAGTGTGTGCTATAGAAAACTCCAAAATAAATAAAATGTACGGTGCCCTTATGCCACCTGTCTCACTAGACCACCTAATTGGGTAGTATGAGTGCTCTCCCAGCCTTGCGTGTATTGGCCCTCTGTAATAAATCTAGGTGTGAAGACCACATGCTCCTATCTTAACCTCGGCCAACTGCTTGTATGTGGTGGGAAACATCCATTACTGCGAAGACTTAAGTACGAGAAGCCTTTACAAAGAATCCAGAAGTACGAGGGAGTCATTACAAAGCAAGCTTCATCAACGAGACTGCCATTACAATGAATGGCATTACTACGAAATATAATGTGTTGCCCTACTGGCCCTTTTGCTAGGGTCACATCACTTTCCAGATCCCCCACCTAAACTGTTCGTAAATCAATAAAAAAAGTGAAGTTTTAACACAAATGAATATGAAAAAGGGTCCGATAAGAACTTGCATTAGGTGTCAAGTGGGCAAATTACCTCTGTTGACATGCTGGCAAGGACGGAGGCTCGGAGCTTCCGCTTGTTTGAATGTCCTCCATTGGAATATTCCACCCCACGTGACGTGATTTGAGGCAGAGGGCATATCTGAATAACTGCAACAGGAGCATGTGGGCCTCTAGAATAATAACTGACAAGAAGCAGGACAAACAATAAAAGATATTTACAATCGGGAAGCACGGAAAAGAAATGATAAACAAAATGGTAGGACTACAGCATCAACGGGTAAACAAGGATGCTGTATTTGACATTTATTAAAACTTTAAATATGGGAAATATAATTTCTAAAACTTTAATATTTCAGATTACTAAAACAGCTTACAATGTTAACTTATAATTGGCTGTTAACTGTATGGATAGGAAAACGATGGGTGAGATTTGCATTCATGATTACGGTATTTTACTTGATACCCTATGTGGGGTGATAATGGCTTTCGTTATGTAAATAGTCTTGGTAATGGTACTGGTACTGTCGTTCTTCCGCTGCCACTGTAGAAGCTTTCGTTCTAAAGGCTTTTGTTGTTGTAACATACATTCGTGTGCGATACATGGGCACCTCCATCCGCTGTGCCAAAGCTGAGGCAGGTCTTATGGGCACTAACGCTGCTTTCTGTTCTTTCTATAGGGGCTTCTTCTGAGGCTGGGCCAGGATCTGGAGCAGGGCTGACCGGAGGTGGGCAGCCTGAATTCTACGATGAGGTTTACTTTGACTCCGACTCAGAGGATGAAGAACAAGGTAAATATATCTGAAGGTTTGTTATATGTATGTTTCAGCAAAGCTAGTGCTAACACAGATGAGCTCACATGGATTTACAGTTCTTGCAGAAATGTGATTGGGACTATAGTAGTGGTGAAGTATTGAGAATATATAGTAAGCGACAATCTTTATATTGTGCAGGATTGTATTTCTCAGTGTTGAACCCATTACACACTGAATTTTCTCACACTCCTCGGTTTCACCGTGGCCCTTTTAGCACGAGTTCTCACCTCGATCGTAGTTGGTATTGATAGTAGTGAAAACTCATTTTTGTTAATTGAGATTTTCAGTTCCCTCTGCTAATAGATTCATTTCTGCTGCCTGACGTAAAAGACCAACTCTAATTATCTTGCCCAAAGCCCCTGGATTCCTAGCGTCACTGAGGGCACCAGAAGTAAAATCAACTGCTTGTCGTAGTGATTCCGCCAGTTGGGTGTCCTATTTAACGTCCTCTTCTACCGGTCTTTCAATGATGGTATTCTCGCTTAGGTCTCGAACTCCTCCTCTGATTTCTACTCTTAAACTGGACTTTGAAATCATATTTTTTCATGTTGGCATCTTATGTTACTTATGCTTGTCTATAAAACTCAGCTGAAGCAACATAATGGTTATGGTCCAAACTTTAAAACCACTGAAATTTGATAGTTATGGTGAGATTTGCAGCCGTAACTTTCCCTCCGCATCCCTCAGATCGCATCACAAAGACTGCACTGGGGATACCACATATCACATCACCTATGACATCATTGATGGCATAAGAGAAGCCGTACAAATACACGGGATTGCAGTTTTGGGTATATTCAGGTCAGCTGTGCTTGGAGCTGTCCGGATATGGCTTGACATTATTTCCAATGGTTCTTAGGATTGCTGACTAAAATATTGAAAGAGTGTGTTAGAACCACAGACTCTGATTGTACAGTGATGTTAGAGGTGGATTAATGTGCATAATAGTAATATAAGAGAACATTTATGTCCATGTGCGTTTGTCAAGGTACAGGGGCCGTGGCAGACCTACTTTGGGATTGGTTGAAAAACATTGTTGTACTGTTTCAGGATCCTACCCCCAGGTAGTCGGGCATGAATGAGACTGCGGGGCGTTATGCTTTTATTGCTCATGTTATTTCATACAAATGCATGTGTTGCGACGCGAGGACCCTGCTCAGGTGGGACGCGGGTGCACTGCTCAGATGAGACGTGGGTGCACTGCTCAGGTGGGACGCGGGTGCACTGCTCAGATGAGACGTGGGTGCACTGCTCAGGTGGGACGCGGGTGCACTGCTCAGGTGGGACGCGGGTGCCCTGCTCAGATGAGACGTGGGTGCACTGCTCAGGTGGGACGCGGGTGCACTGCTCAGGTGGGACGCGGGTGCCCTGCTCAGATGAGACGTGGGTGCACTGCTCAGGTGGGACGTGGGTGCACTGCTCAGGTGGGACGCGGGTGCACTGCTCAGGTGGGACGCGGGTGCACTGCTCAGGTGGGACGCGGGTGCCCTGCTCAGGTGGGACGCGGGTGCCCTGCTCAGGTGGGACGCGGGTGCCCTGCTCAGGTGGGACGCGGGTGCCCTGCTCAGGTGGGACGCGGGTGCCCTGCTCAGGTGGGACGCGGGTGCCCTGCTCAGGTGGGACGCGGGTGCCCTGCTCAGGTGGGACGCGGGTGCCCTGCTCAGGTGGGACGCGGGTGCCCTGCTCAGGTGGGACGCGGGTGCCCTGCTCAGGTGGGACGCGGGTGCCCTGCTCAGGTTGGACGCGGGTGCCCTGCTCAGGTGGGACGCGGGTGCCCTGCTCAGGTGAGACGCGGGTGCCCTGCTCAGGTGAGACGCGGGTGCCCTGCTCAGGTGAGATGCGGGTACCCTGCTCAGGTGAGACGTGGGTGCACTGCTGTATTTGAGTAAGAGGAAGAAAGAAGAGCAGCACAAGCAGCTGCAGCCGATCCAGTGATCCTCCACAGATTCTCTTGTCTCCCCACCTCCGATTCCAGCCCATTGACAGGATACTGGCTGTACTCCAGAATAGCAAGGACAGCAAGAGGACCTAAAATTATGCTGCATGAATTTTCTTCTAGTGCTCCCCTTCTTTTCACTCCAGAGATGTGATTGTTGTGATTTGTGTATATAAAAGAAAAAAAAAGTTTTATATACAATCTGTGGGTGCAGGAAACCAACTTTAGCCAGGTCATGCAGTTGAGCCCAGCATCTACTTCCACTTCTCCACTGGACTCTACTTTTGCATTGGCCTTCGTTGTGTGGGTGCAGCTGATAAATTCTTTACAATCTTTTGCAAAATACAGCCAGTTTTAGATCCCCTCTGGACTCTCTGGCCAAGTACAGGCTCAGTGCCAGTTTACCAACTCGAGACAGGAAATTTGGTGAACTGTAGCCCACAAATACCCTTCGCATTACATAAAGATGGTGCTTTCTGCCTAACGATCAATCCTGTGAGACTTGCACGATTATTTGTTAGAATTACGAAACACCTATTACGAAACTCCTTTCTCCGTGAATAATGGATACATACAAGAATCCGCACTATAAATGTTTGTCTTTTTTTAACCGGTATTATGGTGCTTTACATAAAGCCAAACAGTTTACATGGGTATGACAAGGATCACCAAGAAATAAGAGGAGGGGAGAGAGGTGGGAGGTGCAAGGGGCAATAGAATGGAACATGTTGAAGTCAACAATATTTAGAAGCTGATTACAAGTCATATAGTCTCTTCACATATGGCAGTAAGAAAACGAGTGAGGTCAAAAGTGGTGTTCCGTGTGGGCCGCTGAGATGCTTGTTTAATCACCACACAATTAAGATTTGAAGAGGTAAGTCTTCAGGCCTTCCTGGAAAGTTAGGATGTCTTATCTGCATGTTAGGTTAAGAGGTCAGGAGTTCCAAAACTTGGTGCCTCTCCAGAAATGGATTGCTTCAGTGCTAAACAGACTTGGATTTAGGAGATCTTATTTTTAGATACTTATTCCTCCGGACAGCGTCAGGCGGTTGGCTAAGTATGTAGGTCTGTTGAAGTGTAAGGCTTTGAAGGTGATGCAGCCTAACTGGAACTTGATTTGCGCATCAAGAGGTAGCCATTGGAAGTCTCTCAGAATCTGGCATATATGGTTGAATATTTTTTTTGTCCGAGATAAGTCTTGCAGTGATATGGTTCAGGTAAGCGCTAGTGTAGGCGAAGCATCCTCTGACTCCCTGCTGCTGCGCTTGCTATCTCATGATTACTGCCATTTACCTGCCTATAATTAATTCCAATCGTGGATCTTGAAATTGATTTTTAAATTGTACCACATGCTCGGCGCTTGAAGCGCGGTTCTGTGCGTTTTATTTTTAGCGCGTTTTAAATGCAAAATTCATTTCTGGCTTGGCTTGGCTGCAATTAGGGGGCTTCTTAGGACATACCTGCATCTAAAATTTGTTGTAATCTGCACCGCTGTTTGGCGGCCCGTTAGCTGGACTGGGGGTTAGGCGCCATCTTGGGAGGGGAAGTGCCGGCAAGAGACGCCATCTTTGTTGGCGCTCTAGCTGCTGCTGCAGACATAGCACGATTGGGTGCTATTTAAACGCCCCCATGATGACGCGCAGCGGTGACGCGCAGCGGGCGCGCCGGAGGCTCGCCAGAGGCGAGCCCATCTTTGCCCATCAGTGACCATCCGGGACCCGGGGCCAGAACCCCTGGTCCAAATTTGCCCTCCTCCAGAGGTGAATTATTGGAGCTTAATATGGGTAAGTCCCGCCTTGATCAGGACTGTATACATCTGCTGGCTCAGGAGGGCCTGCTGATTTCACCCAAGAGCACAAGAGCGCGGCAGCGCGACTCTAATACTCATACTCTAAACTATGGCCTGCTGAATACGCGCTCTTTGCAGGGCCAAAAGTTGGAGGTCTTTTCACTTCTGGAAGACGGGGAGCTAGATGCCCTTGCGCTCACCGAAACATGGCTGGAGGATTGCTCGGCGCCGGACTTAGTGGCGGCCTTACCAGATAATTATCTGGCACTCCATTTCAATAGGGGGGGAGCTAAGAAAGGAGGTGGAGTAGCTCTCCTCTATCAGGCACGTCTCCGCGCCGAAAGGTTTCTTTCCGAAACCCTAGGGGGAGCAGAGGTTATGGGGGTAAAGCTCGGGCGGGGGGCGGTATGTGTGGTGTTTTTGGTGGTGTACCGACCGCCTTGGGCGTCGCCTGATTTTCCGGTTCTTTTACTAGATTGGTTCAGGATCTGCGCTCGAGATATGACAAAATGGTTGTGGTTGGGGACTTCAACTACCATTGGGAAAAATCCCCCAAAGAGGGACAAGCACTACAGATCGAGGAGGCTATCTCCTCCTTGGATTTCACCCAACAGGTGAAGGGACCGACACATGAGAAGGGACATATGCTTGATTTAGTCTGGACCACCATGCCTGCCCAGGGTTCTACAGAGATCTCGCCTTGTGCCTGGTCCGACCATTTTTTAATAAAGGGCAGAATTTTATTGGGTGGCCATTTGTCCAAGCCTGGGGAAGGTTGGAAAATGGCCCGGAAGTGGAGAAACTTTGATGGGGAAAAAATGGTCTACCTCCTGGAACAGTCTCCTTCAGTAAAGGAGCAGGATGCTAACATTGATGCCCTCTGTGGTCACCTTCAGCATAAACTGGGGAGCGCCATTGATTTGGTGGCACCCCTTCGTAGGGTGAAGAAGGTGGAGAGAGGAGCTGGGGCCCCTTGGTACAATGACTCCCTACGTGATATGAAACGGGGGGTGAGGAAGAAAGAACGGGCATGGCGCAAAGAGTATGACGCCATTGCCAAGAAAGAATACATTTCATCCTTAGCGAATTACAAACTAGCCATCCAAACTAGGAAGGCTGCTTTCTTTGAGGAAAGAATAGTTGCAGCTAGAAATCCACAGAAGGAAATCTTCCGGGTCCTGGCGGAGCTCAGGATAAATAAAGAGCAAAGTACTGAGTTCACCCAGGAGGATTGCCAGAGGTTTCAGGATTTCTTTGTGAATAAGATCTCCGATATTCTGGGAGAAATTGCTGCAACTACACCCCTCGAATGTCCTGACCCACCGGACCTCACTGTCCCGCCAGATATTTCACCACTAGTTGAGTTCTCCCCAATTTCAAAACAAGAATTATTTACGATCACGGACCGAGTCAAATCGGGTTCCTTGATGGATCCATGCCCTCCTGAGGTGTTCAAGTTGGCATTGCCAGGAATTGAGGATGAGGTTTTGCATTTGCTGAACACCTCCCTTCACACAGGACAGGTCCCTCTAGCTTTTAAAGAGGCTCGCCTGATTCCTCTACTAAAAAAACCCGGATCGGACACGAAGTGTTTGAAGAACTTTCGACCCATCTCCCAGTTGCCTTTCCTGGCTAAGGTGATTGAGCAGCATGTGTTAACATTACTCCTAGGTCATCTAGAGAGCAACAACCTGCTGGAGTCCAATCAGGCAGGGTTCCGTGCTAACCATAGCACGGAATTAGTCATGCTATCAATCCTGGATGAATTGAGAACTCGGGTTGATGTAAAAACACCGAGCGCCCTGGTACTACTGGATCTCTCCGCGGCTTTTGATACCGTGTGTCATGAACAGCTTTTGTCGCGGTTGAGATCTTTTGGTATCAGGGGTACAGCACATGCATGGCTTACATCATTCCTGCAGGGCAGGACACAAAGAGTACAGTTGGGGGACTTACTTTCCACCTCTCCTCCCATCACCTGCGGGGTTCCACAGGGATCTGCCCTGTCACCCCTACTCTTTAATATTTACCTGCAGCCATTAATCGCACTCCTGAATAGGATGGACTGCCTAGTATACAACTACGCCGATGATACCCAGATAATCATCCGGCTGGATGATGGCCCGGGAGCGTCCACCAGGTTACAGGACATACTCAAAGCCACGGTTAACTGGATGTCCGAGAACTCCTTAAAAATCAACCCGGACAAGACGGAAGTGTTGCCCATTTCCATCTCGGGCAACCCCTGGAGCGAGAAATTTTGGCCTGTGGAGCTGGGTGTGCCACCGAAACCGGCGACTGCAGTCAAAAGTCTGGGCCTATATGTGGATGACAAACTATCCATGAAAAATCAAGTCACTACGGTAGTGGGTACTTGTATAGGCCTGATACGACAATTAAGGAAGATCTCTGCATTACTCTCATTCTCTACTTTGAGACACGTGGTCTCAGCCACAATCCTGGCTAGGCTGGACTACGGGAACTCCCTGTATATAGGTTTACCCCAACGGTTGCTGGATAAACTACAGGGGGTTATGAATGATGCAGCCAGGTTGATCTATAAGAAACCCAGGACTGTCCACTCTTCCCCCCTGATGCAGGAGCTACATTGGCTCCCGATTCGGCAGAGGGTTGTATTTAAAGGATTGTGCATCGTACACAAGGCGCTGTATGGTAAAGCACCAAGATATTTGAAATCCCGCCTACTCCCATATATACCGGGCAGGACTTTGCGCTCGTCGGACGCTACCCTCTTGTCCCAATCCCGTTTCAAACTGGCCACGGTGGGGGGACGTGCTTTCTCCAACACACTCCCAGCTTTGTGGAACAAACTGGCCCCAGAACTTAGGAAGGAATGAAATTTGCTATCCTTCAGGAAAAAGTTAAAAACTGTACTTTTTAAGCAAGCATGGAGCAGACCCTAGGCGCACTGCTGGGATCAAGTGAATGCCATACCTCACTACGTAATCTGGACAAACAGCGCTTAGAGACCCCGGTGGTTATAACGCGCTATATAAGTTAAATAAATAAATAAATAAATAAATATGGAAGATGGCTTTGAGTGGAGCCATTGTTGATATGGCAATTCCTGCCAGCATGGCATTGCCTGGGATGATAAAGATGATTCTTGAGGTAATCGAAGCATAAGCTGCTGTTCATAGCTGGCTGTAGGAGAGAAGATGTTTGATTTTCTGCAGATGATTGTAGTAAAGTGTATTATTGTGTGTTGAGGTTTTGAGATTCACCATGTAATGTCACAATATCCATCGGGTCCAGTTAGGTTTCTTTCACAAATCCTTTAGTTCAGTACTGGGTATTTGCGGCACAGAGCAGTCAGACTTAGTCAAAAGAACAAGTGTAACACATTTAGAAGTACCAAAACAACAGGTAAGTAAGAAGCGCAGCACAATAAAAACCCACCACCAATTTATAAAAATAGTGTATTTTTAACTTCAATTAGATGCCAAATCAACAAAAATCTATCAAGGGGAGATATGAGTTTTAAATGTAAGTAAATTCTTTTAAGTTCCAATAAGTCTTTGTAATTGGCCTTGTGCTACCTGAGACAACGGGCAAGCACCACAACCACAACTCCTCTCTTGGACTGTCTAAAAAAAATATTAAACTATGCTCAGCCGGTTTTCCATAGCCGTGAGGATAACGTTGGGAACCAAGTAATGGACAGAGGTCCTCTGGAAAGAGGAGCTGAGGAGACACAGGCGCTGATGGATGTCCACCACGCCGTCCAGTCCGCCAGGGATGAAATGATAAAAAAAACTTGATGCCATGGCCATAGATGTCAACCTCCTGCACTGTGACCTCCGGAAGGTCTCGGACAGAGTAACAATCACGGAAAAAAATACTGACGCATTGAAAGAAGAAGTTAGGAGTCTTAGTGCCATGGTGGTGGAGCTGAGGCGTCGGGTAATTAAACTCGATGACCGGGGAAAGGATTCTGAGGGGCGGTTGCGCAGGGGGAACCTACGATTTGTGGGTTTTCCTGAAAAAGCGGAGGGTCCCGCAGTAGACCTGTTTTTGGAGGACTGGGTCACTCGAGAGATGGCCCCTAAACAGCTATCTAAGTTCTTCAGTGTGGAGAGGGCACATCAAGCATTGGCGGCCCATCCCCCGAGAGCCCCCTCGGTCTAGCATCGCAAAGGTATTTAATTTCAGAGATCGGGACCTTTTGCTCCAGCTCTCGCGCAGTGGACAACGATTCTTGTTTGAAGGCCACTCCATTACGGCGTATCCCGATTTACACACAACGTGTTCAAGAGCAGAGGAAGACCTTCGTGGCGATCAAGCGGCGCCTTCAGGATCTAACTTTGAAATATAGCCTTCTGTTCCCGGCGAAACTCCGGGTTGTGAGTGAAGGCCGCGCCCTGTTCTTCTTTTCAGCAGAGGAGGCGAGAGACTAGTTGGACACTAGGGCCCCAGAGAAACGGCAGTTGGTCCCTTCTACGAGCTCTGAGGAGACACCGTCCTTACAGTCCTTGTTGGGAGGTCGCAGACAGTCCACCCGCCAAAAATCGCAAAGGAGAACAATGAGCCTGGTTACGTGTCATGGTCTGTCGTGATGGGACGTTTACAAGCTTCGGACTCGGAGGTGGTTCCGGACTCGCCGACGCCAGATCTTGTGCAGGAAGATAGAGGACCGGGCAGTGGTCGCAAATTATCTTGCCCGGAGTGAACACTGACTGCTAAACTGTACAGATACGTTGTCCTTGAGTAACTGAACTACGGGGTCCTGTGAAATGTAATGTTTTTGCCTTTCAGAAATGCCTAGGAGGTTGTATTCCGAACTGCAGGGGTGACTACTTAACCTTTTCACCTCCTCTTACTTCAATTTGCACGTACAGGTTGAGAGCCATTCTGCTTTATATTGTTAATATTTGAACAATATGTGGCCGCCGGAAGGGCGACATCCCCACTAGAGCCCAGATCCGCCGAGGTCGCTTGAGAGCAATCTCGCGCCTTGGCGTTACCTGTTCTCTTGCACAGCGTTCACTTCAATGTACGTATTACTATCTTGGGTATGGCTACCTCTGGTCGTGACCCTAGAGCGGTCGTGCTGCCATTGAAGCATTGTTGGGAATGGGCGAGGTAGGGGTGGTGTGGGGCGGTGCGTACTGTTTCCTATGTGTATTATTCATTGCGCATGTGAATCTTTACTACTGCCCGTGGGTGGGGGGAATGGATTTTAATGTTTGTTTTTTGAAAATTGGTTTGTTTACTGGGAGATTTTTTAGGTCACGACATATTAGGTCATAGTTCACATATTTTGTACCATGTGGGGGGGGGGAGATTTTATCAGGGGTGTGTTACTTGTTAAACACTTTTTTCAACGTTACCATGACCGCACAGACATTAAGATTTCTTAGCTGAACGTTCGGGGTTGGCGACTCTAGATATACGTCATAAAATATATGCTTTCCTGAAGAGATCTAAAATAGCATTAGCTGGGCTGCTGGAAACACATATTTGGGGAAATACAATAGTGAGTCTCTGCAAACGTTGGAGGGGGCAGTTATATGCTACATCATACTCTGGATTTGCACATGGGGCACTAGTATGGGTGGCACCCGGAGTTCCTTTTCCCCATATACAATATGTGCTAGATCCTGAGGGGCGATTTGTTATTGTGTTTGGCAGCTGGGAAGGAAAAGAGATCTGCATTATTAACGTTTATGCCCCCCAATCCGGATTGCCCCAATTTTTACCCGGCTGTTTTAAAGGCGGCAACTCCCTATATGGGTGCTGGGATTCTCCTCTTTAGAGACTTCAATTGTGTGTTTGATGGAAGTTTGGATAGAGAGCCCCCAAAAGCACGTACTAAACCTCGTATGGTGAACTCCCTCAATGAAATTCTTCAGGGTATGCACTGGAGAGATGAATGGAGAGCCTGCCATCCCAATTGAAGAGAGTTCTCTTGTTTTACCCCAGCGACAAATACCTTTTCCCGTTTTGACCATTATTGACTTTCAGCGGGCCTTTCTGCTGCAAATGAAGCCATTTCCTATTTGCCGCGTTATATGTCTGATCATGCTCCGCTGTTGTTAAGTGTCTAGCGGACCGAGTCGTCCATCCATTCCACTCTGGAGACTGCGGGTGGAGGCCCTTACGGACCCCCCATATGTGCAGACGGTAGCGGAGGCTATTCAACACTATTTCGCTGAAAATTGGGGTCCTGCCTCCAATAGAGCCACTGAATGAGAGGCGCTAAAGGTTGTGATTAGAGACATCTGTATGAAGACTACCTCTGGGGTCCAACATCAACTCAATGGCGATATTGACTCCCTGGAAACACGATTAAAAACCATAGAGTCCACACTCCACAAGACCCCGGCAGATATGGCTGAATGGATGCGAGTTGAGGGGAAATTACTTGAGGCATGGTCCTGTTTGGAGAAACATAAACACAGCACTTATAGGCAGTGGCTTTATATGGAGGGTGATAGATCAGGGGCACTTTTGGCGCGACTGATTCGTACCTAAACTGAGCAGATCCCAGTACTTAACTCCGTAATGATAAAGGGGCGGTGGTGCAAACTCAAACTGCAATTCTTGCAGTCCTTGCGGCTTATTTGCAGCGGATATGCATAGGCCCCCCCGGTCCAATCACGCGCCTTGTCGGACTATCTAGGCGCAGTGATTCTTCCTACCCTAAAGGAGACGGACGCTGAGACCTTGGGAGCACCACTTACTAGGGAGGAGGTGTTAACTGAGATTAAGAGCCTGCAGTCTGCGAAATGCCCTGGTAGTGATGGGCTCCCTACCGAGTTTTATAAAACGTTTGCTCCATAGTCGGTGGATCATCTCCTAGAGGTGTACAACGAGGCTCTTGAGAGGAAGGCACTTCCCAAACTATGATGGAGGCTCTGGTGTCTATGATTTCTAAGCCGGAGAGAGATCCCTTGTCCTCAGCTTCTTACTTTTAAATGTCGACGAGAAAATACTTAGCGGAGTGCTGCCAGCACTATATGACCAGACTGGTCCACCATGACCAGGCTGTCTTCATTCCTGGTCGAAACACTATGCATAATTTAAGATGACTTGCACATATCTGGCACGCACCGCGCCTGCGAGATAGGGACTGGGCCTTATGTCTTTTAGATATTAAGCAGGCCTTTGACACGGTTGATGGGACTGGGCCTTATGTCTTTTAGATATTAAGCAGGCCTTTGACACGGTTGAATGGGGTTATATCTGGACAGTGCTTACTGAAATGGAATTGGGGGACAAATATTTGAGCTGGTTGAGGCTTCTTTATCACACACAGACGGCTCGGATCCGACCAAGTGTCTGACTGTTTAACACTTCAGAGGGCTACACGACAGGGTTTCCTCCTGTCGCCGCTCATCTTCGCCCTGGCGATTGAGCCGTTGGCGATTGCGTTGCGGCACAGGATTACACAATGGGGTGTTCAATTGGGTCCCACAGTGCACGTTGTGTCAATGTATGCCGACGATACACTGGTAGGTCTCCATCGTCCAGGGGAGGTGGTCCCTGAGCTCCTTCGGGTGTTCACTACTTTTGGGGGGATCTCGGGTCTTTGCCTTAACCCGGGGAAGTCTAAGCTTTTCCCCATGGGAAACTTGAGGGACAGAGCAGCAGATGAGTTGCCCATTGTGGGGATGAGCTGGATTACTTACTCTGTAAGATACCTAGGAGTTCGGTTGACACACACACACAGGAGTCTTACTTTAGAGCATAATATGAAACAATGTGGATATTCCCCTCCCGGACCTTTTGATGATAAGCTCTCGTGTACCTGAGCACCTCCAGTATATTGAGACATGTGGCCTCCACCTGGGACACTGCAGTTAGAGTAGCGATATGTAGGGTGCCCTATGCCCCGGAGAGCCTGCTGTCTATGGTTCTCCTTTGGACAAATTGGCAAAGTTATGTCTGTCTCCAGATGGGTGGAGGGTGGCTGTAGGATGATGGGTGCTAGATACCTGAATTAGCAATTCCTAACCAGGGAGGAGGCGGAATCCGCATTTGACCTGGGCAGATGTCAATAACTTAAATACAATAAACTTTCGGCGGTGGTTAGGGGGATTTGGCCAATTTTCTCGGAGGACTTGCCTATAACCGCCACTCTTCAAGCCCTTGTGACTCTAGCTGGGGGTCATAGACTGGTGTCTCATATCTATTGAGCACTAAGGTCGGATCTCACTGCACGCCCACTTCCGATCCAGGCCTGATGGGATGAAGTTTTGGAATCACAACTGGGACTAGTGCTAGCCAAAAGGAGGATAGCGATACACTGGATGAGCTCCTGCCCCCCAGGGTGGAAGCTTGGGCCCAAAAAAAAAAGAAGAAAAAAAAGTTAGCACATCTGCCACCGTCCTCTTTGCCAATCCCTTGAGTTCAGGAGGTGCCGTCCTTCCTTGGTGCAGCCTCTCTTTGCTGGGACAGAGAGCAGCAGGGCAGCCCTTCTCCTTGCCAGTCCAGCAGTGATCTGAGAACTGCTGGTCTGTGTGCCAGAGAGCAGCAGGGCAGCCCTTCTCCTTGCCAGTCCAGCAGTGATCTGAGAACTGCTGGTCAGTGTGCCAGAGAGCAGCAGGGCAGCCCTTCTCCTTGCCAGTCCAGCAGTGATCTGAGAACTGCTGGTCAGTGTGCCAGAGAGCAGCAGGGCAGCCCTTCTCCTTGCCAGTCCAGCAGTGATCTGAGAACTGCTGGTCAGTGTGCCAGAGAGCAGCAGGGCAGCCCTTCTCCTTGCCAGTCCAGCAGTGATCTGAGAACTGCTGGTCTGTGTGCCATTTTATGCCATGTTCTCATTTGTGGTTGGGGAGTACTCGCTATCTAATGGGGCAATGGTTCCCACAAGGCTACTCTCCCAACTTTACTTCACTTACTAGGGGTGTGGCCCTCAAAGAATCTCAGGATACCCCTCGACTCTAAACCAAAATGGCGCCAGCCTTCTTCTACTGGGAGGAGCTCTGGGCACACCCCTGGGTGTGTACCCAGCATAATTGAGCCACTCCTCCTGGAAAACTGGTTCAGCAACACATTTCCCCCCTCTGGAGAAGATGCCAGCCAGTCTGCCTACACAGAAGAGCGGACAGCCGAAGGTGTGATCGTAATTTGCTTCACTGATGTGGTAGCCTTTTTGAAGCTGCGTCATCTGTGGCCACCGCCCAGTAGTAATCCTGTTGGAGGAGGTCACACCACCTCCCTTCAGCTATTCTCTTTTGTTCCCTGTTCCTGAGAGTTCTTCACACTTTCTAGCAGGGGAGCAGCATGTTGTCTCTGTTGACAACTGTTCCAGATAAACCAAAAAAGCTACTGGAAGTTTGGTGACTTTCTAAAGACACCTTGCTATTAAAAGTTGCTTTAAATCCGATCTCATCGATGAGTTTTAGTTAATGTAATTTGAACCTGGTTTAATATCTTTGGTGGTCACAATTGGAAGTTAGCACTTAGCGCGGTGGCTAATGAACCTACCTCCATGTTAGCCAATAGGACCATCAGCCTTGTTAAAGTGAAAACAGCTATTTTGTGTTTTTACTGTTGGGGCATGGTAAATGTGAGAAAGTGGCTCTGTATATACTGTTCCCTAATAGGTACAGGGTGTACAGAGTCCACAGTCCCCCAGAGGCTGATAGAGGTCAAAGTTAGGTATGACCTTACTCTCAAAAGTGGTAGCTTGGTCGAGCAGTAAGGCAGTACCTGAGGACAGTGTAAAGCATTTATTGTACACACTCAGTCAGCAAATGGTTTCACACACTCAATAACTGAACTCTAGGCCAATGGTTTATATATATAAAATATATGCTTGTTTTATTTTTAGAACCACAAAGGGAATAAAAATATACTTTTCTCAGAATGAGAGATTGAATATAAATACTTTTGCAATAAGCAATGGATTTTTGTAAACAGTCACAGTTGGTTGCAATAAACAATCCTATTTCCTAAACATAACAATGCATTGAGCTCAATGGTAAATTCAGGTTATCTTGTGATAAATTACTTTTCAGATTACTTTTGAAATTCCAGGTCTGGCTCCTAGATCCAGCTCTGGGTCAGTACTCAGAATCAAGTGATGAAAGTCGACTTAATAACTGTAATGATTTTTAAATAATATTTAGCTATTTCAAAAGTTAGCACTTAGAAAATATTTCAAAGAAAACATTCAATGGATCTCTATGGCAAGAAATTCAAATTGCAGGTAGAGTACTTTATCGTTACTTTAGTAATCCAGGACTGGGTACCTAGACCCAGGACTGGGGTCCTTATCAGAAACAGGTAAGTAATTTCGTTTGCAGAAATGGTACGATTTTAAAAGAATATTTCAATTTTGCAAAAATAGACACTTAGAAGAAATTTCACAGAAAAGCAGACAATGGTTTCCTATGGAAGAAAAATGAGTTAGAGGTAAGTACAGTTGTGGACACTTTTCAGAGTCAGGGCTGGGCACCAAGATCCAGCACTGGGAGCTCACCTAAGAGCAGGTGAGTAAATTCGTTTTTGTCACTTGGCTGATTTTTAGTGAATATTTGCAGTTTTGAAAAGTTCACACTTAAAAGATTTTTCAAGAAAAAGCCAGTCAATGTTACCCTATGAGGAAAATGAAGTTAGCGGTTTAAGGGTAAGTACCCGACTGGCAGAGTTGAAATTCCGGGCATAGACTCAGGGGTCCCCCAGTGTCAGGTAGGTACAGTTGGTTCACCCTCAGCGGTTTCAGGACGGCCAGGTGCAGAGAGAGTTAGGCCCAAGGTTATCCTATGAGGGATAGGGGGGCCTTGGTTGGTGGCTGCTGTCTGGCAAGCCACGCGGCTGTGGGAGCTGGGCTCCTGGTCACTTACTCAGGGCAAGTGGGGACGTAGGTTAGTGTAGAGAGTGCACTGCCAGGGCCACTCGGGCGGCTGGGTGCAGGGTGCTTTTGAGCCTTCGGGCGCTCAATGGAAGTCAATGGGAATGTTCCGGTTTGGAAAAAGGCTGCAAGCTCGGGGACGAGGATGCTTCAGATGCCACCACCACTTCGAGAGGTAAGTTGGGTAGTTGTAGGTTAGGTGGGTACCCCGGGATTGGGCACAGGGGGCCGCAGGGCGCCGGGTGCAGGGGTGCCTTTTGATGTCGGGAATCTTACCCTCTTGTTGATCGCGGTTGAGGTGGCACTCTGTTCTGAGGCTGCAGGCTTCTTCCGGAATGTCGAGGGGGGTCCTTGGGTGCCGGACTCGGGGTCACAGTCGCCGTGGGGTCGTCCTCAGGGTCTTTGTTCACTCCGGCACTGGCCAGGCTTGGCTGGTGCAGAGTGTGCTGGGTTCGCGGTTCCGGGCTGCTGCCAGGGGTTAGAGATAGGTTTCTGAGTAGAGCCTCTACTCATGGGAGTCCCAGGGGCTTTAGAGTTCAAAGGTAGCCAGGTCCTCCGGGGTTTTTGAGGTTGCTGGCCACAAGAGATGCCGCGCTGGAGCAGGAGCAGGTTCGAGGGTCGACAGGCCGGTAGGGCTGGGGCCAAAGCAGTTGGTGTCTTCCTCTTTTTAGCAGCTGCAGGGCAGGTCTTTGTTCTTCTTGCTCTTCTTGTAGTTTCGAATCTGGGATCTGGGGGAGGAAGGTTCAGGGGGCCCCTAAATACTAGATTTAGGGGCGTTACAGGTAGGTGAAGGCCAGGGACCAATGGGTCCTTGTCCTGGGGTGGGTACACCCCCTATCCTGCCTCTCTCCTGTGGGAGGGGGTCAGTAGCCTAATCCTGATAGGGTAGGGCCTCCCATCTTCAAGATGGCGAGAGCCCGGAGATGTGCTTCACCTCGCCTCCCCCACCTGAGGGGTGGGGTGGGCAGGCTGGCACATCCCCTGTCCTTGTATGGGGTTTCCGGCCAAGCTTCCTGCCAGAGTGGGGGGTTGCAGTGGCCTGGGGAAACTCCAACTGGCGGCATGCCTTTGAAGCTTCCCTTTGCTCATCCTGGGGGAGGAGATTTCTCACCTCACCCAGGATGTGCATTGTTGCAGGCCTGGGAGAGCAGGGGCTCTCCCACCCAGGGGTCCAGCAACGTGTCTGCTGTGTGGCAGCCTGGGCAGCCTCAGAGCAGACGTGGATTGTAGGTTAGCTGTAAGGGGGCATCTCTAAGATGCCCTCTGGGGTGCTTAGTACATTAAATCCCACACTGGCATCAGTGTGGGTTTAATGTGCTGAGAAGTTTGATACCAAACTTCCCAGTCTTCAGTGTTGCCATTATGGTGCTGTGGAGCTCGTGTTTGACGAGCTCTCAGCACCATGTACTTGTGAAAGGCAGCACTGTACTTACAGTGCCCAGGAATGGACCTGGGTACTGTAGGGGCACAGGGCTCCTGCTCCTGTGCCCACACCATAGGCATAAGGCACCCAGCCAGAGGGGTGGCTGACATATTCCTTGGCAGTGTAGGTGATGGGCATGGCACACAGAGATGTGTGCCATGTCGACTCTTTGTTTTGTCCTGCACCCAGACACTCAGCCTGCAAAGGCAGTGTGTGTGTGTAAGGGTACAGGGCCTCTAAGGGTGGCACAAGGAGTGCTGCAGCCCTTAGAGGCCTTCCCTGGTCACAAGGCCCTGGGTACCTAGGGTACCATTTACCAGGGGCTGACATGTGGCCAGGGTTTGCCAATTGGGAGTTTGTGTGTTTTAAGGAAGGAACATAGGCCCTGGGCACCTGATTGGCAGGAGCCCAGGGCACAACAAGGAAAAGTGCATCAGCTATTAGGCAAAAAAAGGGGGGGTTACTGCAACAGAAACCCACTTTCTCACAGTAAACACCAAAGGATCATGGCTTTCTTTTTTTAATATTAAGCACCCTGCCTGATGGGATACCAAGAACTTCCTTAGGGGTGACTTACTAATATTAGGCAGTGTTTTGTAGCCATGCTGTACAGCAGCGCGTATGCTCTGCAGTGTGGCCAAAACTAATTTTTAAAAGCATTACAAAGCAGCCAGGGCCAATGCGCTTTTTAAAATGTATTTATTTATTTATTTATTTTAAGTGCAACAGCGCTGAATGCATCATAATTATTTTTTATTATGATTGTTAGCCATGCTGCACATTACTATACAGCATGGGTACAAATCATTGCTGGAGTTGGCACTGCCCGCGCTGCGCAGCAGCCTCATTACTATACAGCATGGGTACAAATCATTGCCAGAGTCGGCACTGCCCGCGCTGCACAGCAGCCACACTACTATACAGCATGGGTACAAATCATTGCCAGAGTCGGCACTGCCTGCGCTGCGCAGCAGCCACATTACTATACAGCATGGGTACAAATCATTGCCAGAGTCGGCACTGCCCATGCTGCACAGCAGCCACATTACTATACAGCATGGGTACAAATCATTGCCAGAGTCGGCACTGCCTGCGCTGCACAGCAGCCACAATACTATACGGCATGGGTACAAATCATTGCCAGAGTCGGCACTGCCCATGCTGCACAGCAGCCACATTACTATACAGCATGGGTACAAGTCATTGCCAGAGTCGGCACTGCCCATGCTGCACAGCAGCCACATTACTATACAGCATGGGTACAAATCATTGCCAGAGTCGGCACTGCCCATGCTGCACAGCAGCCACATTACTATACAGCATGGGTACAAATCATTGCCAGAGTTGGCACTGCCCATGCTGCACAGCAGCCACATTACTATACAGCATGGGTACAAATCATTGCCAGAGTCGGCACTGCACACGCTTCACAGCAGCCACATTACTATACGGCATGGGTACAAATCATTGCCAGAGTCGGCACTGCCCGCGCTGCCCAGCAGCCACATTACTATACAGCATGGGTACAAATCATTGCCAGAGTCGGCACTGCCCATGCTGCACAGCAGCCACACTACTATACAGCATGGGTACAAATCATTGCCAGAGTCGGCACTGCCCGCGCTGCACAGCAGCCACACTACTATACAGCATGGGTACAAATCATTGCCACAGTCGGCACGGCCCGCGCTGCACAGCAGCCACATTATTATACAGCATGGGTACAAATCATTGCCAGAGTCGGCACTGCCCATGCTGCACAGCAGCCACATTACTATACAGCATGGGTACAAATCATTGCCAGAGTCGGCACTGCCCATGCTGCACAGCAGCCACATTACTATACAGCATGGGTACAAATCATTGCCAGAGTCGGCGCTGCACAGCAGCCACATTACTATACAGCATGGGTACAAATCATTGCCAGTCGGCACTGCCCATGCTGCACAGCAGCCACATTACTATACAGCATGGGTACAAATCATTGCCAGTCGGCACTGCCCACGCTGCACAGCAGCCACAATACTATACAGCATGGGTACAAATCATTGCAGAGTCGGCACTGCCCGCGCTGCACAGCAGCCACATTACTATACAGCATGGGTACAAATCCTTGCCAGAGTCGGCACTGCCCGCGCTGCACAGCAGCCACACTACTATACAGCATGGGTACAAATCATTGCCACAGTCGGCACTGCCCGCGCTGCACACCAGCCACATTACTATACAGCATGGGTACAAATCCTTGCCAGAGTCGGCACTGCCTGCGCTGCACAGCAGCCACATTACTATACAGCATGGGTACAAATCATTGCCAGAGTCGGCACTGCCCGCGCTGCGCAGCAGCCACATTACTATACAGCATGGGTACAAATCATTGCCAGAGTCGGCACTGCCCATGCTGCACAGCAGCCACACTACTATACAGCATGGGTACAAATCATTGCCAGAGTCGGCACTGCCCACGCTGCGCAGCAGCCACATTACTATACAGCATGGGTACAAATCATTGCCACAGTCGGCACTGCCCACGCTGCACAGCAGCCACATTACTATACAGCATGGGTACAAATCATTGCCAGAGTCGGCACTGCCCGCGCTGCACAGCAGCCACACTACTATACAGCATGGGTACAAATCATTGCCAGAGTCGGCACTGCCCGCGCTGCACAGCAGCCACATTACTATACAGCATGGGTACAAATCATTGCCAGAGTCGGCACTGCCCATGCTGCGCAGCAGCCACATTACTATACAGCATGGGTACAAATCATTGCCAGAGTCGGCACTGCCCATGCTGCACAGCAGCCACATTACTATACAGCATGGGTACAAATCATTGCCAGAGTCGGCACTGCCCGCGCTGCACAGCAGCCACACTACTATACAGCATGGGTACAAATCATTGCCAGAGTCGGCACTGCCCGCGCTGCACAGCAGCCACACTACTATACAGCATGGGTACAAATCATTGCCAGAGTCGGCACTGCCCGCGCTGCACAGCAGCCACACTACTATACAGCATGGGTACAAATCATTGCCACAGTCGGCACTACCCGCGCTGCACACCAGCCACATTACTATACAGCATGGGTACAAATCCTTGCCAGAGTCGGCACTGCCCGCGCTGCACAGCAGCCACATTACTATACAGCATGGGTACAAATCATTGCCAGAGTCGGCACTGCCCACGCTGCACAGCAGCCACAATACTATACGGCATGGGTACAAATCATTGCCAGAGTCGACACTGCCCGCGCTGCGCAGCAGCCACATAACTATACAGCATGGGTACAAATCATTGCCAGTCGGCACTGCCCGCGCTGCCCAGCAGCCACATTACTATACAGCATGGGTACAAATCATTGCCACAGTCGGCACTGCCCGCGCTGCACAGCAGCCACATTACTATACAGCATGGGTACAAATCATTGCCAGAGTCGGCACTGCCCGCGCTGCACAGCAGCCACATTACTATACGGCATGGGTACAAATCATTGCCAGAGTCGGCACTGCCCGCGCTGCACAGCAGCCACATTACTATACAGCATGGGTACAAATCATTGCCAGAGTCGGCACTGCCCATGCTGCACAGCAGCCACATTACTATACAGCATGGGTACAAATCATTGCCAGAGTCGGCACTGCCCACGCTGCACAGCAGCCACATTACTATACGGCATGGGTACAAATCATTGCCAGAGTCGGCACTGCCCGCGCTGCACAGCAGCCACATTACTATAAGGCATGGGTACAAATCATTGCCAGAGTCGGCACTGCCCGCGCTGCCCAGCAGCCACATTACTATACAGCATGGGTACAAATCATTGCCACAGTCGGCACTGCCCATGCTGCACAGCAGCCACAATACTATACAGCATGGGTACAAATCATTGCCAGAGTCGGCACTGCCCGCGCTGCACAGCAGCCACAGTACTATACAGCATGGGTACAAATCATTGCCAGAGTCGGCACTGCCCATGCTGCACAGCAGCCACATTACTATACAGCATGGGTACAAATCATTGCCAGAGTCGGCACTGCCCGCGCTGCACAGCAGCCACATTACCATACAGCATGGGTACAAATCATTGCCAGAGTCGGCACTGCCCGCGCTGCACAGCAGCCACATTACTATACAGCATGGGTACAAATCATTGCCAGAGTCGGCACTGCTCGCGCTGCCCAGCAGCCACATTACTATACAGCATGGGTACAAATCATTGCCAGAGTCTGCACTGCCCATGCTGCGCAGCACCCACACTACTATACAGCATGGGTACAAATCATTGCCAGAGTCGGCACTGCCCATGCTGCACTGCAGCTACACTACTATACAGCATGGGTACAAATCATTGCCAGAGTCGGCACTGCCCGCGCTGCACAGCAGCCACACTACTATACAGCATGGGCACAAATCATTGTCACAGTCGGCACTGCCCGCGCTGCACAGCAGCCACATTACTATACAGCATGGGTACAAATCATTGCCAGAGTCGGCACTGCCCATGCTGCACAGCAGCCACAATACTATACGGCATGGGTACAAATCATTGCCAGAGTCGGCACTGCCTGCGCTGCACAGCAGCCACAATACTATACGGCATGGGTACAAATCATTGCCAGAGTCGGCACTGCCCATGCTGCACAGCAGCCACATTACTATACAGCATGGGTACAAATCATTGCCAGAGTCGGCACTGCCAATGCTGCACAGCAGCCACATTACTATACAGCATGTGTACAAATCATTGCCAATCTCGGCAATGCCCATGCTATACAGAATGAACAAAAGGCAATGTCCGAGCCAATGGTATCAAAGGCGAGCCCTGTTGGCTTTGCCTATGCTTTTTCGGGCTTGACATAACCCACCTTTGATTCTGAGCAAATCAGTCGATCTCCCCATGCGTGAAAAAGAGGGGGAAAAAAGGACATTTGGCAAAAAATTCTATCAGATAAAAGCAATTGTACCCTTGTCTTAGTGAAAATATATTTGGAAGCAGAGAATATGTTGTCAGAATAAAAGCAGCCAACATCTGTTGCCACATGAAACATCCATTTCAAAGAAGAAAAAGGCTTCTGTGACGTGCATAGTAAAACATAGCTACAAAAGGCAAGAGGTTAGACAAGAACGGCAGGGAAGAAGAAAAAACTGAAAGCAGTGCCTCAATCACAGCAGGAACAGCGGAAAGAGCACAATCAAGCAGAAGGAGGCAGTACTTTCTCCTTGCTCCATCCGAGAGAAGAGGAAGTGAAGCCAGCACGGTCTGGCTAGTTAGAAGACCGCAAATAAGAGTGGCAATGTTAAACAATGGGTGGGCTGCAAGCCCCTTGAACACAATATCTCATGCAAGCAGGAGCGCATGCAGTGCATGCGCTGTCGCAGGCGAGACCTAAAGAGGAAGGTATTGGCCTAACGACCGGGTTTATTTGGCCATGTAGAGTTGGCAGGCTTAAGTTGCCCAACCAGGCTGCAGTGGCAGGCCTAGAGTTATTATTTCAGTGTTTCACAGCTGTGGTGGCACAATTCAGTGCTGCAGTCCACTAGTGACTTTTAATGTACGAGCCCTGGCTACCTCTTATACCATCTTGTAAGGACTTACAAGTGAGTCACTTCAAGGACGAGAACCTCCACTCACCCATGGGTGACATGCTTCATCATTGGTTTCCCTCCTCGCACCAGGACCGCAAGGTACCTGGTGTGGGCTACAAATCCCCAAGGGGGAGGAGCTGATGTGTTATGAAAAATGAGGAGCAGATATTAGTAGGGAGTGTCTGAAGTCATTGGGAAGTGACAGTGTGACTGTGATAAAACCAGCAGACAAAGGGGGAGCTACGGTTATCATTGACCAACAAGAATGTCATCGCCAACTGAACAATATTAAATACTGCAGACGATTGGAGGGAACCCTACTCCTAGACCACAGAAGACAATCAAGATCTTGGTAGAGAGGGGTAAAGATGCCGGGTGGATCATAGTTGAGTCAGAGTTTCTGTTGAACACTCACCCTAAGATCCCTTATTTCTACATCCTGCCGATGATCCACAAACCAGGACGACCACGCCCAGGTAGACCCGTTGTCTCCGGGATTGGGTCCTCGCTCAAGCCACTTTCCCAGTTTGTTTACTGGTTCTCAGGACCGATGGTCACCAAAATGCCCTTGTACCTGCAGGACACCAAACATATACTCACTGTACTATCTGACATCCCCTTTGATTCTGAGCAACATTGTCTGGTTTCCCACGATGTGGAATTGATATATACAAATATTCCACAAGATGAAACTTTACAAACAGTCAAGGAACTTCTAGAACAAAGGGTTCGGAAGGATATGACTAAAAAGATGCAGTGTCAGTGAACCTCTAAAACTGGATAGCAAGATGGTGTGAACATTTGTAACATGAGGCTGCATGCAGCTGTGCTGTGGAAGACAGGGTTGTAATTAACCACTGACCGATGCAGTGCAGGGGGGGGGGCATTGGTTTAGCGATCAGCCTATGGTGGAGAGAAGAGAGATCACCTGTCTGGGGGATCTTAAACATCCCTGACCTCCCATTAGCCACCCTGAAGCTGTAACTTCCCCTCTGCACCTTAGCCCTTGCTGCACTTTGTTCATTCTTTGCATTGGTCACAATTAGGTGCACAATCGTTTTTCTCTGCACTTTTGTTCTGTCGCTTCCCTTCATTATTTTTAAATTTTATTTTAAATAAATCTTTATTGACATTTCTGTGTGTGTGTGTGTATATAATTTATTTGACAATCGCTGTCATCAATCCAGACGCTGTTACTATATTTGTACACATGGACTATGTTCCTATATGATCAGCATCGAGCTGTCCCACTGCAAAAACGCATTAGAATCATAACATAGCAAACGGTTTCACACTATCTCAACACAACACTTTTGTACCCACCACCCAACCCTCCTATCGCTTCTCTTCTGTTTGAATGTTCTGTGCAGTTTCTGTTCTGAAAAGTGAATCAGTCCCTTCTCTCTACACATGTTCTGTAGACTGTTGGCCTCTATATGGA
The DNA here is from genome assembly GCF_964204655.1 of Triturus cristatus. Taxonomy (NCBI): domain Eukaryota; kingdom Metazoa; phylum Chordata; class Amphibia; order Caudata; family Salamandridae; genus Triturus; species Triturus cristatus. The sequence goes on along the minus strand of NC_140592.1, from coordinate 1,270,227,863 downwards.
TTCAGTATCCTTTACACCCTTATGTTTTGTAGAGTTAAGTGTTATTCTTTGTATCAATTAGGACTTCTCTTTTCTGCACTTGGAATACCATTATTGCCTGTGGAAGTGTTGCCTAGTGCACCATTATATTGATTTTCAGCCTCTTTAAAGCTCGCTGAAAGTTTTGCAAACATGCAGAAAATACGGAGAGTCTTAGTAAGTGCCTTGGGTCAAATGGTGAATTTGTTGCTCTGCTATGAGAAAACATGTCGAGTTACAGGGGAGAAGTCTTGATTTACCTGAATGTATAAAAACGGGCTCATTGTCTGCTTGTTTTCTCATGTGAGGCAACCCCTTAAGATTCTGGAAAGGCTAGAGATTTTCAGTCTCTTCGTCCTGCTTTTTAAATTGCAGGATGTTTGAACTTTTATTCCTTGTCATTTCTGCTCTCCTTTATCCACAGGTGCTGCAGTGCATTTCTGTGATTACTGTTTGCATTTTGCGTACTGCTACAGAGGAGAGACTAGGTCCAGCATGCAGAGTTTTGTGCCTTGCGTCCACCTGGCGTGGTACAAATACTGGTCTTTAGACAAAAAATATCCTTGTTAAAGTATTACTGGGCCGTGCACTGGACCATACATGGGAGGCGTAAATTCATCACAGCCTGTCCAAGGTTTTCGGGGAATGCCCAAACTAGCTTTCTCCCTGCCAGATGGTGCAACGTTTATGCACCCTTTCATTCCTTCTAGATGAATTGTTTATTCTGAAAATTCTAGCAGCATTTCTACACGAATAATTTGAAAAAATTGATAAGAGTGCCTTCCTCTTCTGTATGTCATCTGACTTATGGATGTGAAGTGATGTTTGAGCGAGTTTAACAATGAGTGGTTTGCCTTGTGATGACAAGAATTCTTCAAAAGATGCCCTGCTCCCTGATGGTGTGTTAGATTTGTGTGCTCTGCATGTTTATGTTCAGTATCATTACTGTTGAGTCTCCGTCTGTATCCGAAGGGTCTGCAGGATTTGCGTCTTCTTTCAGTTCCTTCACATATCTGCGCACTCTACCCATAGGTTCTAGATCGTCCATGTCCTTAGTATTATGTCTTCTGTTGTTCCAGAGCTTTGTTTTCTTAATCTCTCAATTGCGTTTTAACAATTTCAGTCATTCAAAAAGTGCTTCATACATTACATGTCACGCTCAGACCAAATTTCCTTTTCCTCGCCTCAGGTCACTTTTATGCCCAAGATTGTTCCATCTGCTTTGTTGCTCTCTGCAGCCTATATTTTACATGCTTGTTGTCCTCTCTATCATTTTTGTTGAATTTTTGCCCTTTGCTCTGTAATTTTACTTGTTTTCTATATTTTTAAAGTGTTAACTATTTCTCCTTTCCGTACTAAGGTTCTGTAGGACTCGTGTCTTCTGTATTAATCCAGTCACTTCACTTTGCGTCTCAGTCTTGGGTTTCTGTGTGGAATGCTGATGTGCTGGGTGTCATTGTAGTCTTCTCTCACCCCCCCCAGGTCAGACGAGGACCAAGAAAAGACGGAAGCACAAGCATCGGATCCTTACTAATGATGAGCTGTTGTACGACCCCCACAAGGATGATCGGGACCAAGCTTGGGTGGATGCGCAGCGGAGAGGGTGAGAGGCACTAAATGGTTCAAATAAGGGTGTTTTTCATTAACCTCCGGCCTTTCAGTGATGTGACCTGGTAAAATGGAAGCATAGCTTTTGTTTAATTTTTTTGTATTATGTAGTGCTATTAGTCAAAACATTGTCCTTTCAATCTGCAACAGTGCACATTGAAGGTGCAGAAGAGTGGGGGTCCATAGCACTGGCTGTCGTTAATAAACCACTGCAGAAACTTAAATCTTGATGTGTTATCGGTGGTAAAGGGTTGACTGTTCTGTAGAAGAGGATTCTTTCTCACAGTGTACTTGAATGTCTCATTTCATAGGTACTTTAACTCAAGAAGACAAATTCCTGGCCAGCCTCAGAATTCACAGCTTTTGCCTCAGACCCTTCCCAACAGTGACGCCATCTTGAATTGTCCCGCCTGCATGACTACACTGTGCTTGGACTGCCAGAGGTGACATTTGTTTATGTGGTTCTTATGTGTGCCTGCTGCTGAACCAGTGCAGACCGCTCACTATGTTTTATCATTTACAACCAGTATAGTTTGAGTTTTCCTAAGTAATCAGTGGGTTAAGGGAGCTGTCTAACAAATTGCAGAAGCTGTATGGAATATAGCTTTGAGCAAGGATATCAGCGCCCTATCCTTCTCCACTTTTTTCATCTTGAAAATGCTCCAAAAGAGTATTCCATTTATTCAAATCCATCTTCAGAAAACTCTTATAGCAACTCTTATAATGACCAAATTGAACTGTTGCAATAGCCTTACTTACTGCATGCACACCAATACATTATTAACAGACTGTAGATACTACAAAATACTGCAGCAAGACTTCTCCTAAAAAGTCTAAGACATCACTCTGTAGCCTCTGGAATTAGGAACTTCCATTGGCTCCCTATCAGACAGCACATCACGTTCAAGACACTCTGCATTGCCTAAAGCACTCCATTGCTCAGGTCCCGACTTTTTACAGCAAATCTTTAAATGGTACACCCCAAGTCGAACTCTACGCTCCACCACGGCCAAACACGTAATTGTTTCCAAATTTAAACGCTCCACCTGGGGAGGCAGGAGCTTCTTTTTTGGAGCGACAGCAACCTGGAATACCCTGCCTCCATGTTAAGAGTGCACCTAATCTTATTACCTTCATGAATCTCTTAAAAATCTGCTTTTCAGTACTTTCTAGGCCTGCTGTTACTCCTTCACGTCTCTTCTCCTGTATCAAAGCCAGTGCTAAGACACCCTACGGTAATTGAGTGCTGTAGAAAATATATTAGCATAACATAACTCTCAATTAACTCCTAGTGGGAACCTTTTTTTTGTCATTCACGGATGATTTTCTCTAAAGGCCACTTATCATAGGATTAGCTTTCCCTAAACCATCAGATGCACCTACTTCACCCCCCTATTCCGTAAGTGCGCAATTTCCCCATCCCCTGCCATACGTCAAGATCTTTGACCTGAAAACATTTTCCATAATCTCGCTATTAGCTTTGTAGAGGTCGAGCCCTTACCGTCCTCTCAGCCATGACTTTGCCTTTGTGTGCAGCTCTCTCCCTTGCCCGGTACCTGTGTTCACATCTTGCCTCTGTCTCTATTCTTAGGCATTGCTGCCTTCTCTGCTTTCCCCCTTTTTGTTGTGACCTTTCGCTTGATTGCGCTCCTAAATTTAACCTTAATGTCCCTCACTCTTGAGTGTAATCTCCTCAGTACATTGTGTTGTGCATAAGTCCCCCCCCATTGGCCATGACCAATTCCCTGTTTGGCCTTGGTTTGTGTCCCTATATTCATACTTCAACATGACCTGGTTCCTCTCTCCACCTTCAATAAACACCTCTTTGTTGCGCTATCTAGAAGATTTGTATAGGCTTTTGACAGCTCTCACCTACAGACTTCGGGCATTTAACTTCCATTATGGCGATATTTACAGACTGTGGATTGCTGGTAATTATTCAGAGCTTTTAGTTTTGCTGGGTCTGTATATTTGGCAAATTCATAAATAATTTTCATGTATTGGGCGCAGATAGTATCTATGTGGTCAAATGTTTTAGTCTTGTTGAGCTTAGGTAGTTTGTTTCTTCAGAGACTCAGCTTTGATTAATTTGCAGTTCCTGACCCATGGTTTGATTTTGGGAAGTTTCTTATGTGTAAAGTTGTATTGAGAAGCTGAGCTGTAGTGGGAAAGGATTGGTCTCATCTACTTCAGTAGGGGGAAGGCAAGTAAAACGCAGCCTTCGATGAATGTGAATGAGAGGTCTGTTTTTCTTTTCCTCCGGTTCTGAATCGGTATTGTGGATCTTTTGAATGGGGTTGGACAGACGCATGCTATTATCTTGTTCCTGGTATATGTATGATTTTGGGTTCCCCCAGTCTGTTGAAGTCTCCCATGTGAATGGTTTTGGGAATAGCATCTGTTTGTCGGTGACTTTTCAGAGAAGTGTTCCACAAAGTTATTGGAGGGTTTCGTTGGTTGTAGATTATATGGAGGTAGATCGTCAAGGAAGGATTGACAACCCGGGCTATTTTCATGCATTCGAATGAGCGGTGCAGGGATGTGTCTGATGTGTGGCAGAAAAGAGATTCTCTGAAGATTATTGCTACTCCTCCCCCAATTTTGCCTGGCCTGTCTGATCTTAGGATAGAGTACTATCAGATCGATTGAACCTGATGACTGTGCATATGTTACGTTGCTGGGCAAGCAACGTCCTTTTCCGAAAGACTAAATCACCGACTGTAGAAAAACTGTTCTCGAACATCTCACCTTCTGATTGGTTTCTGTGATCATTATGAAGCAGCACAACAAGATCAAGGCCGACCAAGGACCTCCCAAACCACAGTGTCGGGGGTAAGCATGGGACTGGCATTTGCAGCAGCAGGGCAGACTTTCACTGTCAAACTGTAGAGCAGGCTCTCAGCAGCATGATTTCAGTTTTGCTAGGATTAAATGTTGGTTGTGTTTAACACGACTTCTATTTAGAGAAAGATTACTCCTAAAGCTCCCTGTTCCACCAGAGGTGGAAGGCAAAAATGAATAAGCCAAGATTAATCAACAAGGATGTACACTATGCCCCATGTTTTCATAAAATTTTTAAAAAAATTAAGTCCGAAAGAAAAGGTAGGCACTTCAAGGCACAGTAACACTCGCTGATGGGCTCCATCAAGAGGTATTGATTCAAAGTCTTACTCGCACTCCCACCAATCCATGGTTGTCTCTCCGCGTGCAGTCAATCAACAATAGAGGGTAGCATGGGCTGGCTGTATTGAATAGCGCAGCACGATCAAGGCTTCCACTACACCACTATTTGCGATCAACGAGAGATCACCTATTATAGGAATAGATATAACTTAAGCTTTGTGAGAAAGCTGAACACCTGCTTAATAATCATCCGATAAGTAGATAAACTCAGAGTAGGTCTGAACTGAGCTCTTAGGGATTTATTCATACATGAGAAATTTGCAACTCGTCTGTTGCGCAACAGACCTGCGGGAAAAGTCATATGCCTTCTTTAGGAGAGGGATAAGTATGTCACATCTTAAATCAGTAACGGCTGTTCCACTAATGGTCACTTACTGTTACAAGATGGTTGCAAAGAAACAAGTTACTGTTGTTTCTAGTGTCATCGATACCTTAGATAGTGGGGTGTCTTAGCCCGAGTGGCACCAATCCTACTTGTCTGTGTGTAGGTTACTTTGTAACACCCACTCTGCAAGCCCATTTATCCAGCGACTTTGAGGTGCGACCCTGTATCCACCACTACCTCTCTTGTGTTTTCTGTATTGAAACATTCACTGGAGTGTATCCAGCGGTGAGCCATACATTTACAAATGTTAAGGATTTTGCTCATGCAGGACATACGAGTAAGCTGCAAGAAGATGGAAGTCGTTGTTTTAACTGAAGTAGCACGGGAAGCTGAAACTTGCTCAACAAATCTGAATTTGTCTACAGCCAGGAACAGTGCAATGATTATTCAAATTAGCGTCTCCCCACAGCCCACAAAAAGGCCTTATTGGACCCCATTTACCAGATAACCCCCCCCCCCCCCCGAGACTGATGTAACCAGACCTCCAAACTTCTAGAAACAATCGTGCATTACTCGCCCAAGAAGTAGACCACATTCTTTAGCCACCCGCCTGCCCCCTCCCCAACTCCACAAGGCCCTTAGTTGCCCCATTGGGATTTTTACTGAGAGCAAATGCACAAAACAAAAGGACTAAAAACTTTCTGGACTGCGGCACAGTATACAAAACAAGCATTTGCAATGCAATAGGTCTCGCATTTACGCGAGTTTAAGCTATTGGCATTGTAAATGACAATGCTTTTTATTTATGTTTCAAAAACAAAAACATAAATAAAAGGCATTGTCATTTACAATGCCAATAGCTCAAACTCGTGTAAATGCGAGACCTGTTGCATTGCAAATGCTTGTTCATTTTCTCCTTTGATGGAACCCTTTTCATAATGTGTTTTGTGTGCCTAGCAGCTTCCCAGCTGATACTGCTAGAGCATTCTCTTGCCACACCATCTGCAGTGTGCCATGTCCACTGCTTTTAAACCAGGTGGCATCTTGGAATGCTAGTGACAAGACTGTATCATATCTTTACTGTTTTAAGATGGCAGTGATATTTAGAACATGAATCAAAAAGAGGGGGAATAGGAGCCAGATTAAGGTCCAGTACCCGTGGTCCTCACTATAATGGACTCGTCTAATCGGTGTAGGTACTTGTTCCTACGGGAGAGGGTATAGAAAACGTTAAAGAAAAGGTGTGGTTGGAATATATTGGTCCAGGGGGATCTTCCTTATTTGGAAGTGTTGCCCTCACACACCCTTGTGGGTGTCATGCTTCGTCATCAGGCGTTTTGCTCCTCGTGGGGCTGACGCTGCAATGCCCCACGTCCCCGCAAGAGGGCTCTTTGTCAGAGATCTTTTCTTGCATCCGACGTTACTGCTTTCGAGTGTGTGGGGTATAATGTTTAAGGTGGAGAGTGTGATCTATTCTGAGACCCTTTGGTAAGGTTAAAAACAGAGATGCAGTGGTGTGCGCAAGGTTATGATACACCACTGCTCAGTGTGTGTTTTGTAGTGAGCTATCGAGGTTTCACTATTCAGGTCGACATGTTTCACGCTATGATGGTCCAGTACTGGATCCCTAGCGTTTCTTCTGGACCCAAAAAAATGTTCCCTACCTCTGAATTCGGGTGGGTATCTAGAGTCTTCTTATACTCAATCCCTGGTAGTGAGACAGTAGATCCTAGGTATCTGTCATACTCACCCCAGTATGAATCCATACATCAACCCCTATTCATAGGCCATAATGTGCCCTAGCTCAAGGCAGGGGACGCAAGATTATTGCGGTTTAGTTCCATGCACGGTCAGCAGCCGTCACCTACCCCTCGTCCTGCCTGCCTGTGTGAGGGCAACACTTCCAAATAAGGTAGATCCCCCTGGAACTATATATTCCAACCAAACCTTTTCTTTAACGTTTTCTATACCCTCTCCACATAGGAACAAGTACCCACACTGATTAGAAGTGATACTCAGAAGCAACATGCCTGTTATCTTGGATAGGGGCAACGATGACACAATAGGCACAATACCATTACAAGTGATGGCTGCCTTTGCAATATTTCCATAGCTGACTTCTTTCAATGGCATTGTGCGCACTATCATTGTTTTTCTTTTCCAAGATGGCTGACACATTACTTCTAAAAGTGGTGGCCATATTGGGACATTAGACCTGCTGTGTTTGTGTTATTTATTTTTTATTGCAGACCTTCCAACATACAAAACTTTCTGTGAGTGTGGGGTCGGGCTTGGAGGGTGTGCAGGGCTTTCCACTCGCTACTGCCTGTAAACTCTGGGGTGGCACTTGCCGTAAAGAAGGGCTTGGAGCAGTTATTGAGTAAGAGACTTCTTTTGCTCTCTTCAGAAAACAAAAACAAAGGCTAGAGGATGCAAAACATTAATGGACTTGAAGGGTGCAGAACTTCCAACACAAGCTGAAAAACAACTGTGTGTAGGGGTTTCCACCTCAATGTGATATCTGCTGTTCACCGGGTGACACACTGTGGCTAAATGCATTTTGGCCTTTATTGCAAGCAAATTCCCACCACATTTAGGCCGTAGCATTGTTTCCTTTTCAGGTTGTGGCATTTTTCCTTCTTTCTACTCATTCTTTTAATTTATCTTGCATATTCTCATCCAATTTGTTTATTGTGGATGAATGCCAGTACGAGTCATTGGGTGGATGAATGAATAAATGGATGGAGGAGTGAATGAATTGAGTTATAATAGCGCCTAAACTCACTATTTACTGAAGAATCTTTCATTTACAAGCCAGACCTGTTAGAGTTGCCAATGATTGTTTCTCTTTCCTTAGGCATGAATCATATAGAACTCAGTACCGAGCCATGTTTGTGATGAATTGCACCATCAACAAAGAGGAAGTCCTAAAATACCAAGACGCCTTGGACCGACGAAAGCGGCGCAGGCCGAAAAAGAAGAGCATGGCTGAAACCGCTGAGAAGCCAGCAGTGCAGGAGCTGTATCACCCTGTGAAATGTTCCGAGTGCTCCACCGAAGTTGCAGTCTATGATAAGGAAGAGGTCTATCATTTCTTCAATGTGATTGCCAGCCACTGTTGAGTGGAGCAGTTTGCTGGGAGAAATGCTCCGCACTTCCATGGACCTTCTGCACCTTTTCGTGCTAATATTGTAAAAAGTCTGTATCCCTCTATCAAGAGACTTGTGTATATGGCATTGAGTTGGGAGCTTTGCTCATCGTTTTGTGACACGAGAAGGACGGTTGAAAATATGTGTAACCCGCACCCACAAACTGGTCACTCTGCTGTGGAGAAAACCTGGAGATTTACCGCCCTCTGCCCTTATTCCATTGCAGAGGGGTGGGACTAACAAAGGCCTTTGGATGAAGGGCAAGGTGCTTTTGTAATGGGACAAGAGCTGGGGGCTGATGCCAGGAATAAAGTCCTTTAACACTGGTTCGGTCTTGCCATCAAACCAGGTTGCTTGTGTCTGCAATTAAATAGGTTTTATAGTCCTACAAAAGTCAGTGTGTATTAATTGCTTGAGTTTTTACTAAATATGCACTTATAAAGCACAGACATACACTGCCGAAGAGGTATCGTGGGTTTAGAGAAACTATGGTGCATAAAATCAATAGGCAGCTAAAAATCTTCTTTAGAGACCTATTTTAAGCTTTTTTGTGAACTTCAGCAAGGTTTTCAGAGGGTTGCATCTTGAACTTTGAAATGACTGGATACTGCTAAATGTCTGTGAAAAGCACAATAATGTTTCAAGGCACACGGTAGGCAAGGCAGCTGGTCTGGCCAGTACTGAAGTGAGACTTAAAATTAATTCTCTTGCAGGGAATTGCCATGTATAGTCATAAGCATTGAATAGTCCCACTGCCTGCGGGGACCCCAGAGTACTTTTTCCAACATATCTTCTTAAGTGATTAAGTTCGCCTTTCTTCAGGAAAGCCTTGAATAGTCACTTAAAGTCATTATGCAGCCTACATAATTAGGCAACAGTGAACAAAATTCTTCATCTTGTTGCAACAAAGGTGAAAATCCAATGAAACATGCAACCAATGCATGAAAAACTGTGTAAAGTAACAGAAAAAGTCCTTCAAAAACGCTTTTGTTATGTGAGAGCAGGGTGAAGAACTGCAGGACAGTGTAGTCCAGAGCCTATCAAGGAAGAAAAAGTACACTGAGCCTTTAAGAACTGTGACCGCCAATATCCCATCATGCTCAGCCAGAGGCAGTTACATCAGTTCTTTTCTCCAGCTCCTGCTGACAGGACCCTTGGAGCATTGAAGTCAACTGTTTTAGGTTTTTTCTTCAAACTTTGGCTTTAAAAATCAGACACTACTGTTTCACTCAACGTCGTTGGTCTTCCTCTAGTGATTTTTGTGTTTTTCTGACAAAAAAGGAGGTATTTTTCTGCATTAAAATGCCTTTTTCATTTGACAAATGTCCTCGCAGTGGTAGGAAAAGGCCAAAACAGACCCTCATGAGGTCTGTATCATCTGCCGGCCATCTTCACATCTATTTGCCTCCTGTGAAATCTGCAAGACTTTCTCCAAGCGAACCCTGTGTACATCGCAGATCACGCCATACATCAAGGTCATGTTCACCATGGGGATACATCCTCTTCTACCAGAGACTATTCGCCCACCTTGTTGGATTCTCCTCAACCTCGCTCCTCACTGATTGACAACATAACCACCTTTCAAGAAGTTCTGTTGAGAGGTGCAGCTAAGCTGAACATACCAATGGCTGTTCCAACACCATCTACCTCGGTGATCTTCGAGACACTCCACCAACGCATGGCCTCGAGTCCTGTGCTCCCATTAGTGCCTGGTCTTCTTGAGCCAGCCATGGACTTTTTGTTTCTTACCCCAGCTGTTGCAAAGTCGGTGCCCTCCGAGCTCCAGAAAAAATATCGGCCTCCGGATCAAGATCAGTTATTTCTGCGTTCAGACCCACCACCTGACTCTGTGGTAATTCTGGCTGCATGCAAGTCTCACGCCACGTCTCCTTCTGCCACTTCCCCCTCAGATAAGGAGAGTAGAAGATTGGATCCTTCGGGTCGCAAAGTCTGCAATACTGTGGCTACTTCAATGAAGGCGACCAGTACAACTGCCTTCTTGAGCAAATACGAGCCTTGTGTGATTCCATTCTACATTTTGCAGAACACCTCCCAAAAGATCTTCAGGAGGATTTTCTAGAAATCGTTCAAGAAGGTGCCATTGTCTCTAACCAGATCCTTAGTGTGGTGGCGGATTCTAGCTGCTCACTGTTACTGCTATGGAGTGTCCTTGTGCAGACATGCATGGCTCCGACTGACATCATTAAAAGCTGACGCTTAGCTGCATATCCAAAACTACCCGTTTTCGAGGTCAACACTGTTCGGCTCTCATGCTGATAACGAAATGGTGAGGATGAAAACTGAGATGGACACCTTAAAAGCCATAGGGTTTGAGAAATCCATGGACCAGTGCCCATTGTTCTGACCCTACCACAGTTGCTTCTCGTTACAGAGGGTTCAGACCCAGTCATAATTGAATATATCGATCTTTATTTTGTTGGGTTACACAATTGTGATTATATAAACATGTGTTCGAGGCATATGAGCTGCGGATTATACACTGTGCATAGATCGCCATCTGGTGTTGGGCCCGGATGTTTGCAGTTTGTTTTTCTTCTTGGACAGTCTTTGGAAGTCACGAGTTCGGTGACTCCTCCTTCGGTCCGTACTGCGCATGGGCTTCGGCTCCATCCTCAGATAGTTTTTTTCCGCCGTCGGGCTCTGATGTAATACTTCGTGCTCCGGCTTCGAACCTTTCCAGTTCGACCTTCGACGGAAAATCCTCGTCCATCGAGATTCTTTAGACGAAATCGACTTCTTCATCTCTCTCTTCGGCACTTCTTCGATTCCAGGCATCGGCAGCGGCCCTCGGGCCTATCTCGACTCCGGTCTCGGCCGATGGAAAGGACTCCCTTCAAGAAGTGCCCAAAATGTGGGTCTAAATTTCCCCACACTGACCTCCATCAGGTGTGCAACCTCTGCCTCTCTCCCGAACACGAGGCCCGAGACTGGCCCGCCTGCAAGTATTTTCATTCGAAAAAGACTATTCGGGATCGACGAGCTCGACGCACCATGGCGCACTCATCAACCTCGGCTCCACCTGACATCTTCGGAGAAGACACTGGAGCTTCAGGACAGCAGCACACCGAGCAGGAGGACGATGTCGTCAGCGCTTCCGAGGCCGACGACTCCGACGTGGAGGAGATCACACCGGCGCAGAGGGTCGTGAGTACTCTACCCCCTCCCACTCCCGCGCCCATACCGAAAGACTCCGGTTACCCCTTCGCCTCCGGGCCTAGGGAAAGCCAAGCATACTGCTTCCATCACCCCACCTTCGGGCCCGGTGAAAAAGCATCACAAGTCTCCTGGCGGCTCGGGCTCAAGCCAGCCTCCTAGCGGCGCCGAAAAACATTCTTCGGCACCGAAGAAAACAAGCTCCGTTCCGAAGCCATCGGTGTCGAAACCTGGCCTCTCGGTGCCGACCAAACACAAATCCCTCGGCACCGACGCTTCCGTGTCAAAGCCTGCCTCGGCGCCGACCAAAAAATCGGACACCCCGAGAAAGCATGGCGCGGATAAACCAACGAAGCCTTCGGTTCAGAAAACATCGGCACCGACGGAGGAATCGGTGCCGGAGGAGCTTTTCACACAGGATCCTCTTCAAAAGACTTTAACAAAGGATCCAAGGACTGGACATTTAATTTTGTCTTCCAAGAAAAGACTTTTGGACAAGCCAACTACACCACCAAAACGGAAGGACTCTGCCACATCCCCGTTCAGAGTACCCTCCCCACCTCCTCCACCTCCTCCACTCCCTCCATCTCCGCCCCCACCTTCTCCACCCTTGCCTCATCGCTCTCCAACCCCGTCTCCAGACCCTGATGACCAAGGGGATCCATTCTATGATCCAACAGATGCCCCGCAGGACCCCACTCCTCCGGGAACACCTGACCCATGGGAGGATTATCACAATCCAGATGTCCCAGATGTGCCTCAGGATGATCTTTATCCATCCAGGCCATCTCCACCGGAGGACTCCCTGGGGTTCCACCACTTGTTGCAACGGGCGGCACATTATCATGGGGTGGAGTTACACAGTGATCTAGTTGAGGAAGACTTCCTACTTGACACATTTGACATCGCAGATAAATCCACCGCTATATTACCCATGCTTAAAGGGGTGACCAAGCATGCTACAGAGGTTTTCAAAGACCCCGTCAGAGCTAGGGTCTTACACCCCAGAATAGAAAAGAAGTACAAGGCAGCCCCCACAGATCCTGTCTATATTAAAGGACCTGCGCCCCTAGACTCAGTGGTTTCCACAGCTAGAAAGCGCTTCAACTCTGTCATCTGGTGAGGCTCCACCGCCTGATAAGGAGTCCAAGCTCTTAGATGCGTCAGGCAAACGCACTGCCTCGCAAGCTGCCAATATGTGGCGCATCGCCAACACGCAGGCGCTGCTGGCGAGGTACGATAGAGCGCACTATGATGAGCTGGAGGCTCTCATGCAACATCTCCCAGAGAAATATAAGAATAAGGCTCATGAACTGATACAAGAGGGAAAGATTATTACCAACACCTCTATTAAATGTGCACTTGACGCAGCAGACACGGCGTCCAGGGCTATAAACACCAGTGTTCTGCTTCGCCGCCACGCCTGGCTCAGGATCTCAGGCTTTAAACCAGAGGTCCAAGCATCTATATTAAACCACCCTTTTGACCAACAACACTTATTTGGCCCAAAAATGAAGAAGGATACAGATACGGCGAAGTCTATGGGAGCCCTACAATCACACTCCCCTAGACGCTCTTTTCGCCGTTCCTCCTTTCGAGGCTCTGGCAGAGGTTACTCTTCCGATAACGCCTCCACGTCCTATAAGTCCCCTCCTCAGAATACCTTCACAAAGGGCTACCAAAGAGGTGGATATCGAGGAAACAATAATAAAGGCAGGGGCAAAACCAACACCGCCCGTTCTGTCACACTGCCCGCACAATGACTTTCCCCCGCTCCCCCCAGACCATTCCACTCCGGTCGGGGGCAGACTACAAGACTTCCTTCAAACCTGGGAGACCATAACGTCAGACAAATGGGTGACCCAAATTATTCGGTCAGGGTACTGTCTCGAACTAACTTCTACCCCCCCAAATATTCCACCCAGACACCGTGCGATGTCACAAGAACATACCACACTTCTGAAACAAGAGGTACTCTCCCTCCTGCAAAAACAAGCTATAGAGCAGGTCCCCGTCAATCAGCAAAATTTAGGGGTCTACTCTCTGTACTTTCTCATACCGGAGAAAGACGAGACCCTACGGCCCATTCTAGACCTCCAGCCTCTAAATGCATATATCCATTCAGACCATTTTCATATGGTAACTCTTCAGCAAGTTCTCCCACTCCTCCGTCAGGGCGACTTTCTCACTACACTGGACCTGAAAGACGCATACTTTCATATTCCAATACACCCTGCTCACAGAAAGTACCTCCGATTTTTGGTGGACGGCCAACATTATCAGTTCAAGGTTCTCCCCTTCGGGGTCACAACCGCACCACGGGTGTTTACCAAATGCCTGGCAGTAGTGGCAGCACACCTCAGAAGACAAAACATTCACGTCTTCCCCCTACCTGGACGACTGGCTCATAAAAGCTGTGTCCTACCACCAGTGTATGCAACATACAAACACTACCATCCAACTACTCCACCAGCTAGGCTTTACGGTGAACCACCAAGTCCCACTTGATACCGTCTCACACAAAGCAATACCTCGGTGCCACTATAGACACCTCAAAAGCTATAGCCTATCCCAACTCAGCCAGAATCGCAAGCATGCAAGCCCTGCGACAAAAGTTCCTTCTTCAGCACTCTCTCCCAGCAAGAGTGTTCATGAAACTAATAGGGATGATGGCGTCTTGCATTTTCATAGTGCCCCATGCAAGACTTCACATGCGTCCACTCCAAGAGTGCCTAGCACGCCAGTGGAACCAGGCCCAGGGACAGCTAACGGATCTGGTGTTGGTGGACGGCCGCACCCATCGATCTCTGCAGTGGTGGAACACCACAAACCTTTCCAAAGGGCGACCGTTCCTGGACCTGGTTCCTCAGGTGATTCTGACAACGGACGCATCGCTCTCCGGCTGGGGAGCGCATCTACTACACCTCACGGTGCAAGGTCTATGGACGCCACAACAGAGGTTACTCCACATCAACCATCTGGAGTTATTGGCGATCTTTCTAGCCCTGAAATCGTTTCAGAAACAAATTTCAGCCAAGGCAGTCCTCATTCGCACAGACAATATGACTGCAATGTATTCTATTCAAAAACAGGGGGGGACGCTCTCTCGCTTAGCACAGAGCATATGGAGATGGGCAATTCCACAAAAAATCTTTCTCCTGGCACAACACGTCCCAGGCATACAAAACACCATGGCAGATCTGCTCAGCAGACAAACGCAGCAAATGCACGAATGGGAACTGCATCCACAAGTTCTTCACCCATTCTTTCACAAGTGGGGGCATCCTCAGATAGACCTCTTCGCCACCCACGAAAACAAAAAATGCCCAAACTTCGCCGCCAGATATCCACACCCATTGTCCAAAGGCAATGCGATATGGATGAACTGGTCAGGCAGATTTGCATACGCCTTTCCACCTCTCCCACTAATTCCGTTAGTAGTAAGGAAGCTACAACAGTACTCCCTCACACTCATTCTGGTAGCCCCAACATGGGCCAGGCAGCCGTGGTACACCACACTACTACAGCTATCGGTGGTACCACATCAAAAACTGCACCTGTCCCCATGCCTCCTAAACCAGAACCATGGAGAAATCAGGCACCCAGACCCAGCTCAGCTCAACCTTGCGATCTGGCTCCTGAAATCTTAGAATTTGGATACCTTAACCTTCCCCCTGATTGCATGAACATTATCAAGGAAGCCAGACATCCTACCACTCGAGCATGCTATGCCGCAAAGTGGAAGAGATTTGTTGTTTACTGCCGTAACAATACACTCAACCCTTTAGATGTATCCATACAGCACATCATATGCTATCTGCTCCATCTTCAAAGGTGTAACCTGGCGTACTCATCCATCCGTCTACACCTAGCAGCAATTGCTGCTTACCTACAAAACAGACAGCATTTATCACTGTTCACAGTGCCTGCTATTAAAGCAATTATGGAAGGCCTTAAAAGAGTAATTCCACCCAGGGCACCACCCTCACCTGTATGGAATCTAAACGTAGTTCTTACAAGACTAATGGGTCCGCCTTTCGAACCAATGCATAAATGTGAGCTACAGTTCCTCACTTGGAAAACGGCTTTCCTCGTAGCTATCACTTCCCTTAGAAGGGTTAGCGAGATACAAGCATTCACTATACAAGAACCCTTTTTACAAGTACATCACAGCAAGGTGATACTTCGCACAAATCCAAAATTTCTGCCCAAGGTCATTTCCCCCTTCCATCTTAATCAATCGGTGGAGTTACCGTTTTTTTTCTCGCAACCTCAATCTGTTGCGGAAAGGGCTCTACATACACTTGATGTTAAAAGGGCCTTACTGTACTACATACAAAGAACGCAACCTTTCAGAAAGACTAAACAGTTGTTCGTCTCCTTCTCTCCACCGCATAAAGGCAACCCCATTTCAAAATCAGGGATAGCTAGGTGGATTGTAAAGTGTATACAAATTTGCTATCACAAAGCAAAAAGGACATCATCTGTTCCACCTAAAGCCCACTCTACAAGAAAGATAGGGGCTTCTATGGCTTTTCTAGGGAACATACCCTTCGATGACATCTGCAAGGCAGCCACATGGTCAACACCGCACACCTTCACAAAACATTACTGTGTAGATGTGCACTCCAAACAACAAGCTAGTGTGGGCCAGGCTGTACTAAAGACACTTTTTCAAACTACTGCAACGGATACCGGTGGTCGCCGCAAGGGTTGGGTGCTGCTATATAATCTATGCACAGTGTATAATCTGCAGCTCATATGCCTCGAACGGAATATGCTACTTACCAGTATGCATCTGTTCTTGGCATGTAGAGCTGCAGATCTATACACGCCCACCCGGCTACCTGTATCCGTTCCAGGCTATCTTATTTAGATACAACACACATGGGTTTCTTCACTATTATCACTACGCTCCATCTTTTCCCTGCTGGCGAAAAACAATCTGAGGATGGAGCCGAAGCCCATGCGCAGTAAGGACCGAAGGGGGAGTCACCGAACTCGTGACTTCCAAAGACTGTCCAAGAAGAAAAACAAACTGCAAACATCCGGGCCCAACACCAGATGGCGATCTATGCAGTGTATAGATCTGCAGCTTTACATGCCAAGAACAGATGCATACTGGTAAGTAGCATATTCCATATAATTTTTGTGCAGTATAGCATGTGTAGACTCGCACTAGAGGTAGACCATTTCCACAAGAGTAACATTTCACTTTGTTAGTTTTATATACCACAGGGATACAATTGATTACCGTCCAGTCTTTTGTAACTTTTCGTTTTTTATTCATTTACGCGGAATTCACAGACCCACTAATGGCTCGTTGTTCACTCGTTTCAATGGGTTACATCGCAGCACCAATCTTCTTAGTCTTTCCTTTACCTCCATCACACTACTCGACTTGAACTATTGTCCGTTTTTCATTTTTTACTCCCGCCTCGAGAAGGCGCTTCAGGTCACTTTTGATTCATATGCGGAGTATGGAGACTCCTGACTCACACACGGCACTGGAAGGAAGATGGTTCCCGGACGGGTAAGCTTTTTGTTGCACTGTGCGTGAATTGAGTTTTTGTAGTCGCGTTTGAAATAAGTGTACACCGATAAAATTGATGCACTGTCTCGTTCACAGGCATTTTTTTTCACCATGTCTGGTGACAACGCCATGACTTCGGATCACGCCGTATAAACTTTGACTACGTTGAGTGACTTCATGATAAATTTGAATCACGCCAGTTAAGTGAGTGCATTTGGCATTAACAGGCACTTTCACTTAATTTGATTTCACCCACCCTTACCTGGATGGGTAACACTTACATTACGGCTTTCTTTTTGTTTACAGACTTCATCACTCAGCTTGTCGACTCCGTGTGTCATCAAATACAATATCTTAAGGTCGTGTCACACCACCATAACCCCGCCATTCGATTTAGGAGTAAGTGTGGTTAATTACTGTTAGTATAGTTAATTACTGGCCACATCACCTTGTATAAAGAGAAACAACATTTTGCGTTGCACCTTGTGTTAATTGAGCGGCATCACTCCTGCACTTTTTACTTTATTTACGCACTATTTTCGGATTTTGTTCTTAAAGTTCAGCACCGGATGTATTAAATTCGCAATCCACGCAGTTTGTTGTTCACCGTACACCTCTCATTGACTTTTGTGGTTTGAATTTTTTGGGCACTCCTTTTATATATGTCACCGAATTCGAACTTCTCCATTGATTTTCTTTTGTGTTTTTTTTTTTTTTTGCTGCACCAGGTTTCTTATGAACATTACTAGTGGAAATATTTTGTCTGTACTGAAACCCCACTGTCTCCTCTTATTTCAGATGTAATCCCCTGAGGAAGGGCACCATTGCCTGAAATGCATTGGGCACATGTCAATGTGAAATGAATTAAAAAAATTATGAACACTGTTATGAAAAAATAACCCTTGAAAAATTGAGAAGATTAAGAATACTTCAATTAAAAACTTCTGAAGAAGAAATACAAGCTTATCTACGGTCAATTACTTTTGCACGAGTGCGACTGGGAGATGCCCCTCACTACGTGAGGTCAGTGCCAAATTAGTGCCTATTTTCATATTCCCATCACAAAGAAGCATCAGACATTGCTAAGATTTGTTGTGGGGCAAGACCAATAGCAAAATGCCATTCCACAATTTGGTCTCAAGTCAGCACTCAGGATGTTCTTCGAGGGCAAGGCTGTGGCAGCACATCTTCGAAAACACTGAATCTTTGACTACCCTTACCTGGATGACTGGTTAATCAAGGTATCACCCTTTCCAGAAGCCCAGCTACATTTCAAATGGACTTGTGATTTCTTCCATCCGCTGGGCCTTCATGTCAACTTTCTCAACTCCATGTCAATACTAGTCCAGAAATTGCACTACTTTGGCACTACCATCGACAAACTTCACGCAAGGGTCTGTCATTTGGAGGAACAACGCTTAACCATTCTCCAGAATGATCGCTTCACTTCTCGGTTTGATGTCCTTCTGCATCTTTCTAACTCCCAATGCTCGCCTTCACATGTGCCCTCTCCACGATTGTCCTGAGGACCAGTGGAACCATTTGTCAGGAAACTGAGAAGACCGGATCACTCTACCCCTTCATGCCATCAGGTCACTCAAAGGGTGGGGTTCTCCGAGCATCCAGCAAGGGATGCCATTTTATCAACAGGATCCAACACAGACTATCGTAACAGATGCCTCTGCTCGGATGGGGAGCCCACATGGGTCACCTGCAAATATAAGGCTCATGGTCTTCGAAGGAGAGGACATACCTCATCAATCTCCTCGAACTCCTAACAGTCCACTTGGTGCTCAAGGCGTTTCACCCGTCGTTCACAACCGACAACCAGCTTGTTAAGATGAACAATGCAACCACCATGTACTACATGAACAAGCAGAGGGGCAACAAGGTCCAGAGCCCTGTCACAAAAGACCCAGATGATCTAGCACTCACTCCTCGCCAGGAATCTGAAGATACGTCACTCAGGGCTATTGATGAAAACCACGAGTGGATGTTGAACAAAGATGTCGTACAAGATATCTTCCACTTGTGAGGCACACCTTTTACCAAACTTTTCACCACAGTGAAAAACCAAAAATGCAGCAACTTCGCTGCGAGGTTTACTATCCAGAATCATTGAGAATGCCCTATGGATCGACTGGTCCAACAAATTTCTCTACGCTTTTCCACCAATTCCCCCGATCATGGCAGTCCTGCTCCAGCTTGCATCCACGACAGTCAAGATGATCCTCATCGCTCCAGAGTGGCCGAGACAATTGTGGTTCCCGGACGTTCTTCACGGTCGCTGCATCCACATCTTGGGCTACCATGTAGGCCAGACCTCTTAATGAAATTCGAGGGACAAATGTTACACCCCAACCTCTCCTCCTTGAATTTGGCAGCATTGCTCCTGAGATAGTACAATGTGGCCATCTGAACCTACTTCAGGGCTGTATGGAGATTCTGAAGGAAGCAAAGTGGCCATCCACACAGTCTGCATATGCCTTCAAGTGGAGGAGATTTTGCATCTGGTGTTCATCCAGGCAGATGGACCCTACATCTTGCCAGGAGGATGTAATTCTCCCATATCTTTTGCACCTTGCTAAATCAGGCCTGCAATTTTCTTACATCAAATTCCACTTTGCTGCTCTCATTGCATACAGGAAACGTCCTTCACAAACCTCTTTCTTGCAGATTCCTCTTATCAAAGATTTCTTGGAAGGGTTAAAGAAGGCCTTTCCTCCTGTTAGGCTTCCCTCTTCTCCATGGGAACTCAACGTGGTTCTTTTACATCTGAAACTGCCTCCTTTTGAGCCCATACATAAAACATCTCTCCAACACCTCACTTGGAAAACTGCTTTCCTTGTGGCAATAATATCTGCGCGTGGAGTTGGTGAGATACAGGCCCTTTGTGCTCACGAGCCATACACAGTCACCACTCTTCCAAAGTTGTGATGAGGACCCATCCCAAATTCCTCCCTAAAGTTATTTCTGATTTTCACGTAAACTAGACTATATCGTTACCCGATTTTTTCAAAAACTATCTACTCCAGCAGAGAGAGCCCTTAACTCACTGGATGTAAATAGAGTTTTAAAGATTTATGTCGATAAATCCAAATCTATTCGCAAACCGCAACAATTGTTAATCAATTATGGCCCAGTTCGAACAGGTCTGGCTACTTCCAAGCAGTCCGTTTCTAGGTGGATTGTCTCTTGCATACTCTTCTGCTGTCAGCTGGCTAATAAGACTCTGGCTGGCAACCCCAGAGCACACCCCACTTGGGGCAAGGCCTTGATGAGAAATATTCCCTTGGCAGATATTTGCAACGCTGCTACATGGGCATCAGTCCACACATTTACTAGGCACTAATTCCTTGACTGATGCTAGAAATCTCTTTGCTTAACTAACTATTGTTTCTGTCTACTCCACCGCTTCAGGGGGATAGGCTTGCTACTCTATTCAGTGCTTATGACTATACTTGTAACTCCCTTGCAAGATAAGGTATAGTTTCTTACCTGTAACTTCTGTTCTCTCGCAGGGGTATTTCCATGATAGTCATAAGCAACCCTCCCTCCTCCCAGGTGGATTAGACAGAAATTGTCATGCTCAGCTAGTACAGCCTATAAAAACAACTGAGGTAACTGCCTCTGGCTGAGCATGCTGGGATATTGGAGGTCACACTGTTCTTAAAGACACGGTCTCGTTTTTCTTCCCTGAAAATGACAGCTTATAACAGACTGAAGTAAAGGGGCCAGTCACCATGGGAGGTTACAATTCTAGACAATGCGGTACTAGGAAGGGACTAACATGCCTACTAAGGAATCAGAAGCCAACATTTATGAAGTACAAGGACACAAGCCAATTAAAAATATGGGCGGAGAGTGGGCGGGGCTTCTCCATACTCCAGTTCAAGAAGTCTCGCAGAGCAGCGCATGCACGCTGACTCCGGCTCGACCTAAAAAGGGCAATGCCAGTAGGCCTGCCTTATTAATGAGACTGCCTTTTGATGGGGTTAGGCCTTCAAGTCATCATACATGCACTCTGTCACTCATCTTTGCATTCATGCAACCATTCATTCATTGACTGACTCATTCCTGCATTCACCATCTGACACAGCCACAATAAAACACATGCAAATTCAACATCATATGCACTACAAATTGCAAGAATAAAAGAAAACATGTTGTAGTCTAAGCACAGGTTTGAATATGCAAACTTTCTCCCCCAGAATTAGTTAAAGTGAGTAACAAACACCAAAATCCTCCGCCAGCAAAATAGTCTGTGTGATTTCATGAAACAAAATTCCTGACTGCAGACTTGAACATGGTGCAGAGACAATCCACCCTACGGAGCTATTGGCCTTACAAGTGTTATACAGAGTAAATATATCTATTAGGTCTACTGCTTTCGATGTAACGTTTCATAATTAAGCGCTATACATGTTAAAATAAACACATCAGACCTATGGCATATGAAATATCTTTTCCTAGTCAACCAATCGGGCCTAAAGTGTTTAGCACTGGCTTGGCACCGTAACCAACTCAGGCTTACTGTATTAGGTTTAAGCTTTCCCACAAGGCACAACGATCAGGCATACGGTCATAAAATTACAAATGTATACAAAATTAGAGTAGAATTCTATATGTTCTTAAAAGGTCTAACACGCATTCTCACTTTGCACATCTGTGGTCACAGTTTGTCAGAGCGGGTGACCAGAAGCAAAGCTCTTACCTACTTCAGCAATCTGTGTAATTCCAAATAAAACCCTTCTTGGCAGTCTTTCATATAAGGTAATAACAATGTACCCTTAACCCCTTCCATGCCCATGACGGAACGGTTCCGTCATGAGCATCGGTTGCGCTGTGCTCATGACGGAACCGTTCCGTCATGGCCCCGCCCGCGCTCGAACCCTTCAGCACCGCGGGGGAATTCTCGCCGCGCTGAAGGGGTTAAATTGTTTGATGTTGTCAAATACTTTTCATAGTAAATAGGTCAGGCCTACTGCCTTTAACATAATATTTCATAGCAAACCGGTCTGGCCTACAGTCATTACAATCTGTTTGCTGTCATGACCAACTCATCCCTGCTGTGCTGAGCAGAAGCTTCCCCGCAATGCAAAAAGTACATTACAAGCACTTTTCAGTGGAAGCATACAACTTTGGCCCATTCAGAACATGTGCTCCTACCCCCCACGTTTGGACCTAAGCTCCTCTCTGCAGTCCTTAAAGCTGTTTTTGGATGACTGCATAAGGCCTGGCAACTGCTGCATTGTCAAGTCAGACCTAAAAAGACAAGCATTTCCAATGCAATAGGTCTCGCATTTACGCGAGTTTGAGCTATTGGCATTGTAAATGACACTGCCTTTTATTTATGTTTTGGTTTTTAAAACCTGAATAAAAAGCATTGTCATTTACAATGCCAATGGTTTAAACGCTTGTAAATGCGAGACCTATTACATTGCAAATGCTTGTTTCTGACCTGGAATGAGGCTGTGGGGCTGCTCAGCCCCGCTAAAATGGGACAGAAATGCAGCTGCTCATCTGCTACCTGCACGGAGACAGCACCCAGGACACCTCCCCCTGACCCACCCCCCATCAGACCCCTAGGCTGCAGGTGTCCCAGGGAAGCCAAGCCACATGTACAAGCACATTTGTTCATACAATTTTTGATGTCACCCTGTCCCTCACTGCAAATCCCAGAGTTGCTAATGCCTACATCCTATGGACCTGAACATCATTCAGTGCCTTGATGTCCAGCACCAGGTGCTGTCATGAGGCACGCCACTCAGTGTTCCTCAGAGGCGCATCATCAAGTTGACCACTGAGGTACATTCAGTGGTTAATTTGTACCAGTGTGTGGCGGTGGGACGCGCCAGCATGGGGACTAGAATTCATTTCACGAATCTCCCCTCCCCCACCCCCACCCACGCACACACCCACCGCTGCTTTTTGACAGCCCGTTAGTTTTGTGTAAACAGTGCAAGACTGGCTCTGCCCTGTTTACACAACACTAATTGTCTCTTATGGCACCGTGAGATGCGAGAATGAGGAGTAACGAGAGAAAGAGAACAAATGTGAGTGTGACTGTGTGTGTCAGGGGTTTATATGCGGTGGGTAGTTAGCATCAGCGGTATTTTAAAACAGACTTTGAAATTGACCCTGTCTTACAAGTGTTCGGGCAGAGACAATGATTTCTTTGTTGACCGTGTATGCGAGAATTATTTAGGTAATCCGAGTCAGTGATTAGTTCTCTGTCACATTTCACACTTTCACTTCTTGTTGTGTGGGATATGTTGCCTATCTTGTAACAGTGTCTTTTCCCAGGTGTTTTGTTTCTGCGGTTATGTTTTTCATGCGAGCGCATACTGTGAGTAAGTTGCTTTAGGTTTGGGGCTGTACTCAGGAAGTGGATTGGTGTCATGACAGCAGCACTGCGCGCTCTGGAGGTGAGGCTGAGTGGAGCGCGAGATTCTGACAGTGCCACTGTCAGTCACTGTCATAAATGAGGTCTTACTATTGCTCATCCTATCCTTGGCCTCTGCAGAACGATGGCCAGGCATGCGCCAGTTGAAGTTCCAATTCTATGGGAAAATCTGTTGAGGAATTGGCTAACTTTTAAAATATGGAAAGGGCCAATGGAAACATTTTCTAGGCGGTAAGGACACCCACTCTGTTGGAAACTGGCTCGCTCGCTTTGGTTGTTTACAGTCTGGCTTGGTATTCTCAGTGCAAGCAGTAGTGAACGTGGGCTGTGCCACGCAGGGAGGATGGGGGAGTAGACGTCGGACTCCTAAGAAAAAGTCTAGGTACATTACATTGTGCTTCCATGAGGCACATGTTCCAGTACCCTCCTGGTACACATTTCCCTGTTTTCTCTCTCTCTGCCTTGTGCACCTCGCATGTTTAAAAACCAATGCCCCCTCTGTGCGTCCTCCTGGGCTCCAATGTGTGCACATTTTCCTGTGCTCCAGTATTATACATCAACCTGGGCCGCCTGCTGGTGTCTCGTGTTTTGTTAACTAGTCTCCTATGGTTATGTACTACTATGGGTCCATGTGCATGAAGGGCTGCATGCTTCTTGTTCTGTGTACATGGGTGCGTGTATGTCTGCTGAAGGTTGATAAAACTGCTGTAGGCATATAGGCGATCTGCTTGTGTGCACATGGGCCAGCCCTTCATTGTGTTTTGTGCATCTGTGGGCGTACACTATAGCAAAAAGCCAAACTACTAGCCTCGTTAGTGCTTGCTCTTTATTATTTTTCCGAGTTTCACATTTGAAAATCTCAAAATTGTGCTCCTGCTTTAAATATTTGTTAAAAACCAGCCCTGATTGTTTCTAGACTCCACTGCATTAGCAATGACAATGAATTCATAGAGAGCCGTGGTTAAAGCACACACAAACGCTTTGCTTTCTTCGTAGCGCTTTGCTCACTCCCGAGTCCCATTTCCCAACAAGCGCTGGCCATCTGTTTTCACTCAGCCGCTTGTTTATATTTGCATCGCGCTTTTACTTTCACTTTAAGTGAAAGCGCCATGCAAAAATAAACACGGGCTGAGTGAAAACAGATGGCCCCCACAAAGATAAGAAATTGCTTTGCGACAGCAGCAAAGCAGACGACCCTGTCCGGATCGGCCAGACTAAAGGGAGAAAGGGCAGTGGCCTAAAAACCTCATTTCCAATGGCAGGACACCGTTTAGCTTAAACGATGATGCCAGCCAATGGAAATAAGGGGCGGGGCTTCAAGTCCCCTTCTCAAATCTACTCTCTTACAATATCTCTCTCCCAGCGAGTAGCGCTTTGGCTGCAACGCCAGGCGAGACCTAAAAACTGTAAAAACAATGGATTCCGGCAGTTCATAATTGTCTTTGAAAGAGTTGACCATTTGATCAGTAATTTGAGTTTGCCTTGGTAGGCACTTTATTTAGGTCTAGCTAGGGACACATTTAGCTACGTGTCGGAGATCATGTAATTACCTAAAATAAATGTTTGAAGTATTTTGTGCTGTAGATCACATGCTGTGCACACTCCTGCCATCTAGCGTTGCTTTGGAATGTTACAAGTTATTTTCTTCAGAGTGCGTTTCCGTTTTAAATCTTATCTATATATTCACATACATACATATATACTTGGTAGTCAGAAATCCACATTTTCACCAAAACGTTACTGTGTGGACATTCACACGTGTTAAATGGCACAGGTTGGACAAAGTCTCCTTAAAATTGTGTTTAATACGTCATCTGCACCATCAAGCCTACGACTTCTTTACGGGTGCACAGCTTCTGATCTGCAGCAGCTTGCGCTACAAAGTGCAAATGTTACTTTCATGTTACCCTAGGCACCTTGTAGTATAGATTCACATGAGCCCTACTCACCTCCCCAGATACAGGTACACCAAAAGTTGTTAATTATTAACCTTTGTGTAATTTTAGACTGTTTCTTAGTCAGTGCCCAGTGTACCGTTGTGTATCTCCACAGTCTGAGGTGGAGACTGTGTTCTGGTACTTTGTGGGCTTCAGGGGAGGTGTTACCAGTCACCTCAAAAAAAAACCCTTTTATAAAAACAAAACAACTTGCAACATTCCAAGCCCAACACTAGAGGGTTGGTGTGTGCACAGCATGTGACCCACAGCACTACAAGTCGCAAACCAAGTGTCCGGTACATTTTCTGTCTGAAGTGTGGCTTTTTGTCAGCCTCTCTCACCGTGACCAGAGCATCGACAATAATTGGAAGTGCAGCAATGACCAGAGCGGCGACCACAGAAAGGGCTAGAGCAGTGACCACAGCAATGAATGCACCTGCCCCTACTGCAGGGACAACTGCAGCAACAGCGGCAACCACAGCAGTGACCACAGCAATGAATGCACCGGCCCCTACTGCAGGGACAACTGCCTTCGCAGCAGAGAAAACTGCAGCAACAGCAGCAATCACAGCAGTGACCACAGCAATGAATGCACCTGCCCCTACTGCAGGGACAACTGCCTTCGCAGCAGGGATAACTGCAGCAACAGAGGCAACCACCGCAGTGACCACAGCAATGAATGCACCTGCCCCTACTGCAGGGACAACTGCCTTCGCAGCAGGGAAAACTGCAGCAACAGAGGCAACCACCGCAGTGACCACAGCAATGAATGCACCTGCCCCTACTGCAGGGACAACTGCCTTCGCAGCAGGGATAACTGCAGCAACAGAGGCAACCACCGCAGTGACCACAGCAATGAATGCACCTGCCCCTACTGCAGGGACAACTGCCTTCGCAGCAGGGAAAACTGCAGCAACAGAGGCAACCACCGCAGTGACCACAGCAATGAATGCACCTGCCCCTACTGCAGGGACAACTGCCTTCGCAGCAGGGATAACTGCAGCAACAGAGGCAACCACCGCAGTGACCACAGCAATGAATGCACCTGCCCCTACTGCAGGGAAAACTGCAGCAACAGCGGCAACCACAGCAGTGACCACAGCAATTAATGCACCTGCCCCTACTGCAGAGAAAACTGCTTTCGCAGCAGAGAAAACTGCAGCAACAACAGCAGTGACCACAGCAATGAATGCACCTGCCCCTACTGCAGGGAAAACTGCCTTCGCAGCAGGGAAAACTGCAGCAACAGAGGCAACCACCGCAGTGACCACAGCAATGAATGCACCTGCCCCTACTGCAGGGAAAACTGCAGCAACAGCGGCAACCACAGCAGTGACCACAGCAATTAATGCACCTGCCCCTACTGCAGGGAAAACTGCCTTCGCAGCAGGGAAAACTGCAGCAACAGAGGCAACCACCGCAGTGACCACAGCAATGAATGCACCTGCCCCTACTGCAGGGAAACTGCCTTCGCAGCAGGGAAAACTGCAGCAACAACAGCGGCAACCACAGCAGTAACCATAGCAATGAATGCACCTGCCCCTACTGCAGGGAAAACCGCAGCAACGACAGCGGTAACCACAGCAGTGACCACAGCAATGAATGCACCTGCCCCTACTGCAGAGAAAACTGCCTTCACAGCAGGGAAAACTGCAGCAACAACAGCGGCAACCACAGCAGTGACCACAGCAATGAATGCACCTGCCCCTACTGCAGGGAAAACTGCCTTTGCAGCAGAGAAAACTGCAGCAACAACAGCGGCAACCACAGCAATTAATGCACCTGCCCCTACTGCAGGGAAAACTGCCTTTGCTGCAGGGAAACCTGCGGCAACCACAGCAATGAATGCACCTGCCCCTACTGCAGGGAAAACTGCCTTCGCAGCAAGGAAAACTGCAGCAATAACAGCGGCAACCACCGCAGTGACCCCGGCAATGAATGCACCTGCCTTCGCAGCAGAGAAAACTGCAGCAACAACAGCGGCAACCACAGCAGTGACCACAGCAATGAATGCACCTGCCCCTACTGCAGGGAAAACTGCCTTCGCAGCAGAGAAAACTACAGCGGCAACCACAGCAGTGACCACAGCAATGAATGCACCTGCCCCTTCTGCAGGGAAAACTGCCTTCGCTGCAAGGAAAACTGCAGCAACAACAGCGGCAACCACCGCAGTGACCACGGCAATGAATTCACCTGCCTTCGCAGCAGAGAAAACTGCAGCAACAACAGCGGCAACCACAGCAGTGACCACAGCAATGAATGCACCTGCCCCTACTGCAGGGAAAACTGCCTTCGCAGCAGAGAAAACTGCAGCAACAACAGCGGCAACCACAGCAGTGACCACAGCAATGAATGCACCTGCCCCTTCTGCAGGGAAAACTGCCTTCGCTGCAAGGAAAACTGCAGCAACAACAGCGGCAACCACCGCAGTGACCACGGCAATGAATTCACCTGCCCCTACTGCAGGGAAAACTGCGTTCACAGCAAGGAAAACTGCAGCAACAACAGAGGTAACCACAGCAGTGACCACAGCAATGAATGCACCTGCCCCTACTGCAGGGAAAACTGCAGCAACAACAGCGGTAACTACAGCAGTGACCACAGCAATGAATGCACCTGCCCCTACTGCAGGGAAAACAGCCTTTTCATAAGGGAATACTGCAGCAACAACAGCTGCACCCACAGCAGTGACCAGACCTTTCGCCACAGTAATGACCACAAATGCATCCACCACAACAACAGCCACATCAACCACAGCTGCTGCTGTGGGTGGCAGCAACAGTGACATTAGCCACAGCAAAAAATCACAGCAACAGGGTGCCAAGCAGTGACCATAGTAGCTGCTATCACAGCCTCCAACACAGTAGCAATCATCAGTGATGATGGCTTCAATCACTACTGGAAAGGGACCACAGGAAACCCCACAGCAGAAAGCACAGCTCCTATCACGTTACTGCCGCCGCACCAACAGCCAGCCTCAAGCTTCTATAAAGCTAGCGCATAGACCAGTGCCATGCAGGAGTGAGAATCAGTATACCAAGTTGTTGCAGGTCCGTGTTGAGGGGCAATATCAGAGCTGTATGTGGGTCTTTTTACCAGTATAGCCATGTTTGAGGTGCATTGGCAGAGCTGTGTGTGGGCTTCCGTACTGGTAAAGGAGAGAGGTTGCAGTGCATGTTTGAGGTGCATTGGCAGAGCTGTGTGTGGGAATCTACTGGTATAGCAGCGGTGTTGCAGGGCATATTTGAGGTGCATTGGCGGAGCTGCGTGGGGGCATAGGTACTGGTATAGCAGAAGTGTTGCATGGCACTTTTGAGGTGCATTGGCAGATGTGTGTGGGCATCAGTACTGATATAGCAGAAGTGTAGCAGGGCATATTTGAGGTGCATTGGCAGAGCTGTGTGAGGGCATCAGTACTGGTATAGCAGAAGTGTTGCATGGCACGTTTGAGGTGCATTGGCAGAGCTGTGTGTGGGCATCAGTACTGGTATAGCAGAAGTGCTGCAGGGCACGTTTGAGGTGCATTGGCAGAGCTGTGTGGGGGCATCAGTACTGGTATAGCAGAAGTGTTGCAGGGAATGTTTGAGATGCGTTGTCAGAGCTGTGTGGGGGCATCAGTACTGGTATAGGAGAGGTGTTGCAGGGCATGTTTGAGGTGCATTGTCAAGAGCTGCGTGGGGGCATAAGTACTGGTATAGCAAAGCGGTTGCCGGGCATGTTTGTGAATTGGCAGAGCTGCATGGGGGCATAAGTACTGGTATAGCAGAAGTGTTGCAGGGCATGTTTGAGGTATTATTGGCCGAGCTGTGTGTGTGGGCATCAGGACAGGTATAGCAGAGGTGTGTGTGGGCATCAGGACAGGTATTGCAGAGGTGTTCAGGGCATGTTTGAGGTGCATTGGCAGACCTGTATGGGGGCATCAGTGCTGGGAAAGCAGAGGGGTTGCAGAGCATGTTTGAGGTGCATTAGCAGAGCTGTGTGAGGGTATCAGTACTGGTATAGCAGAGGTGTTGCAGAGCATGTTTGAGGTGCATTGGCAGACCTGTATGGGGGCATCCGTGCTGGTATAGCAGAGGGGTTGCAGAGCATGTTTGAGGTGCATTGGCAGAGTTGTAAGGGGGCATCAGTGCTGGTATAGCAGAGGTGTTGCAGAGCATGTTTGAGGTGCATTAGCAGAGCTGTGTGAGGGTATCAGTACTGGTATAGCAGAGGTGTTGCAGAGCATGTTTGAGGTGCATTGGCAGACCTGTATGGGGGCATCAGTGCTGGTATAGCAGAGGGGTTGCAGAGCATGTTTGAGGTGCATTGGCAGAGTTGTAAGGGGGCATCAGTGCTGGTATAGCAGATGGGTTGCAGAGCATGTTTGAGGTGCATTAGCAGAGCTGTGTGAGAGTATCAGTACTGGTATAGCAGAGGTGTTGCAGAGCATGTTTGAGGTGTATTGGCCGAGCTGTGTGTGGGCATCAGTACTGGTATAGTAGAGGTGTGTGTGTGGGCATCAGTACTGGTATAGCAGAGGTGTGTGTGTGGGCATCAGTACTGGTATAGCGGAGGGGTTTTAGGGCACGTTTGAGGTGCATTGGCTGAGCTGTGTGGGGGCACCAGTAATGGTATTGGAGGGGTGTTGCAGGCAGGAGCGGATTCTCCATTAGGACTCTGGAGCTACGCCCCCCTGTTATTCCTTCACATTCCTGTACAAATATTGAATAGATCGATTTATTTAGAGATAAGATTGTAACCATCTCTAAACAAATCAATGTATTTAAGTCTGGGCTATGTGTCCCAGGCTGCTGCCCCGCCTCGCTCTGAAGCAGGAGATGGAAGCCAGGCAGTAAATCAACTTTCTGCACTCACTGTGACGTATGACGGAGGGTTTACTGCGCTAAAGCCCTTCATAATGAATTATAGTCATTGTTGTCTATGGTAGTATTCATTATAGGCAAACGATGCTTTCAGCGTCATGGTTTCGGGCGCTGGAGCCTCTGTCCCTGCGTGAGAGCAGCCATCCGTCATTCACAGGAATATATCCCACCCTTAGCGCCAGATCCCTTATTCTTCTTCTAGCTCACAATATAGATCCCACCGCTTCCGATTCGTCACACGGAGTGGATGCATGCATGTGTGATTTTCTGCCTTGTTCTCGGTAATGATAAGTGTTAGAATGCTAATCTTCTGTTACACACATTGTGCGGAGACCCCTCGCCATGCTAACCTCCCCCACTGTGACACCCCAGGCCCTGACTGCACGTCGTTAGAACTGGAGCTGCTGCATTTGTTCCCTCGCGAAATAGATCCAAAAGACGAGCAGGCCAGGGTTCTTATTCCCTTGTGAAGTTGACACAAATATCTGCGTCAAGCGTAAAGTGAGAGATGTGCTTACAGTAGACAGTTATCTGCTGTTTGACATTAAAACTGGTCCTGAGTACCGAGTCCTGCAAAGAAGTGCATGCTGTGCGCCTGAAAGTCTCTCCAGTGCATCTGAGCTATGTTGGCTCATCTGATATTATTGCAGTTCTAATGCGTCTGCCGGCAGAGTGTCTTAAAATCAGCTGCATGCCTCGCAGCAAGCACTACATCCCTGCAGGTGCATGGCCATGCTGCTTAGCCTCCAGACCGAGAGCATGCAATGCCGACTTTAACAATGACATGCTATTAATGGCAGAGTTTTATGTCCCCAAGGTGTGAGGAAATAATACTAAGTAAAGCATTGTGTGTTGGTTTTTTAATTTGATTTACGAGATAAAGGTGGACGTTAGCGATCATAGTAGTTAGAAGCATGGCCCTCCAGCCCGCATTACCGCAGCCGCGCACACCAGTGACATGCCATGCCCGTAACAACATTAATGCCAAAAACATGGATTGATTTAGAAACGATGAGTGTTAAAAACGTTCAGGCAATGCATGTCGGCTATTTATTTTCTCTCTTACTTCAAGTTTTGCTTATCTTGCCTCCCTCAGTGTTAGCTATTTAATCATGTTGTGTTTCTTTCTGTATTTTTTTTCCATGCTTTCTTTGAGCTGTGCAGGGGTTTGAGGCGATTTGATTGAGAGCTCGGACGCTGAAGCCAAAGCAAAGTGCCCGTCAGTGGTTTGGCCTCTCTGCAGGGCACACCGAACAATGGTCACCATCTATTCCAGTTGTAATTGCACTTTTGTGAGAATGTGTGTGAAGGGGTTGCAAAGATGGCAAAATATTTATAGGGCAAAAGTAAATAAATTGCTTAAATGTGAGTAAGTGCAGTGTATGGAAGTGGTGAAGTGAGGGAGATGCAAGGAAGTGCATTCAGGGAAGAGTGAAAAGAGGGTGCTCAAGAGGAAGATGTGCAGCTGGACAAGTTGTGCAGAGAAAAAAACTATATATATAATTCTAGCATAAAGCGCACATAACTGAAAGCCAAAACTCCTTCCACAGGCCTCAATACTATTGAAATTTCAGAATTGAAACATTTTGAAGGTTAATTATATACAGCAAATCCTTATTGTTACTCATTTATGTTAAACAGCAAAACACACAAGATGATGGACGGAATGTTGCACATTGGCAAAACATTCACCCCCAGTCACAGATCTGGGTTTAATCCATCGTTATTTTGCTCACCACGCCACCCCAGTTCAGACATGGCCATATGCAAATCAGTCTTGACCCTGTGCCTCATGGGAACAGTGTAGCCCGAACTGCCAAGCCATGTCTTCCCTGGACCGGAATCAAGCATCCTAGGACCAGTTTCTGGCTATCAGCCGTCATCAGCCAGGATAGCTTGACTCCAGTGGCGTAGTGAGCACGGGACCCACGTCTGGGCATACCCTTCCTACAAGATGATGGACGGAATGTTGCACAATGGCAAAACATTCACCCCCTGTGACTGGGGGTGAGTGTTTTGCCAATGTGCAACATTCCGTCCATCATCTTGTGTGTTTTGCTGTTCGCCCTATGTGGGAAGGGTATGCCCAGACGTGGGTCCCGTGCTCACTACGCCACTGGAGTCAAGCTATCCTGGCTGAAGAGGGGTGAAACCCCGAAACGGTCCTAGGATGCTTGAATCCGGTTCAGGGAAGACATGGCTTGGCAGTTCGGGCTGAACTGTTCCCATGAGGCACAGGGTCAAGACTGATTTGCATATGGCCATGTCTGAACTGGGGTGGCGTGGTGAGCAAAATAACGATGGATTAAACCCAGATCTGTGACTGGGGGTGAATGTTTTGCCAATGTGCAACATTCCGTCCATCATCTTGTGTGTTTTACTCATTTATGTTAAACAGCTAACAACCGTTGACAAAGCCAATCATACTGACAGGTTTGAGGTGTAAGTCAGTTATGTTATATACCTGGATGCAACTAAAAGACTGGTCAGGTAGCACACTATGGGAATCCAAGAAATGTATTTTATGTGTTCCCTTTCAGAGAATAAACACATTTTTCATCCTACTTAGAGACCTGTCCACATATTTCTATATGACTGATTGCAATAATTAGATGCGGCTCCTTCCCGAAACTGGGTTCGAGCATTTTCTTCCAAAGTTGAAGTCTCAGGCAGCGTAAGACAATGGACAAGCACACACTTTTAAAGGCTGAAGTTGTTGCGTTGTACGATTTGCACATTACAGTAACTGTTGAACATATTAATGCAATAAGATATAAGGCAGTTTTTATGTGTTCAATATTTCAAAACTATACATTCCCACTGCTTTATAAGCCTTGCTTTATCGCTAAATTAATTTGCTTCAAAATGCACCATCTGCCAATCTTTTTTTCAATTTTCTCTGGAGGAGGATCCAGCCTGGATCCCACGTTTGTCCAGTAAGCTTGCCCGCGTCGCTCACTACATAAAAGGCATACCGAATGTTTAACCTCCACCACCACCTTCAAATGTCACCGGCCGCTACTGGTTGCAGGACATGTTTTAGGTGCAATGGCAGAGCTGCGTGGGGCATCAGTACTGGTATAGTAGAAGTGTTGCAGGGAATGTTTGAGGTGCATTGGCAGAGCTGTGTGGGGGCATCAGTACCGGTATAGCAGAGGTGTTGGAGGGAATGTTTGAGATGCGTTGGCAGAGCTGTGTGGGGTCATCCGTACTGGTATAGCAGAGGTCTGTGTGGGGGCATCAGTACTGGTATAGCAGAGATGTGTGTGCATCAGTACTGGTATAGCAGAGGTCTGTGTGCATCAGTACTGGGGTAGCAGAGGTGGTGCAGGGCGTGTTTGAGGTGCATTGGCAGAGCTGTGTGGGGGCATCAGTACTGGTATAGCAGAGGTGTGTGTGCATCAGTGCTGGGGTAGCAGAGGTGGTGCAGGGCATGTTTGAGGTACATTGGCAGAGCTGTGTGTGCGCATCAGTACTGGTATAGCAGAGGTCTGTGTGGGGGCATCAGTACTGGTATAGCAGAAGTGTTGCAGGGCATGTTTGAGGTGCATTGACAGAGCAGCCAGTAGAGCTGGAGTGTTTCTGAGCTGGGGTGCACTGGCAGTGCTGTATGCAGGGCTCAGTACCAGTGTAGCAGAGTTTCACTGGGTAGGGTTGGAGAGCTTTGAAAGAGCTGTAAGTAGGTCTCACTAAAGCTATAACTGGGTGTTACAGGGCAGGGTTGATGTGCTTTGATCGAGCTGTATGTGGGTCTCAGTACAAGCGTAGCAGGAGTGTTGCAAGGTTGAGGTGCATTGGCGGAGCTGTATGTTGGCTTCAGTAGGGCTGTAGCCAGAGTATTCCAGGTCCGAGATGCATCGTCAGAGCTGCATGTGGGCACCAGTACTGGTATAGCCAGAGCTGCCTTTGATAAAATAGCGCCCTGGGCATGGGTGGAGAAAAATGGGGCGCCCTTGCTGATGGTAGTGAATTAAACGAGGCAGCAGGGGGCCCCTTTTGTGTTCACTGGTCAGTACCTGGATGACCAGGGACTGGCCCCTGAACACAGGCATCCTGTGCCCTTCCGCAGCTCACCTAAATCACCGATAGCTTAGCTGCCTCGAGCAGATGATGGTTTTGTTGATGTGTGCCAGCAGGGGTCAGAGGGTGAAGGCAGGGCATAGAAAGGGGTAAATGAGTGTTAAAACATCACCTGCCATATGATAATGAATGATTGCTTAAACGAGTTTGATTCTAGACACGCTTGAGCTGTGCTATCTGTTAAGGTAGAAAGACGTCTGTTGTACTGTACCCACCCTTCTTGAAAGTTCCGTGTGAAAGGTCACCAACCCATAAATGAATGCAGGCATCCTCTTATGTGACTGGTGAAACTGGGCAGATAGAAGGTGTAGGAAGCTGGCTCAGTACATACTATTCCAAAGTGAGGTATAGTGTGCACAGAGTCCAGTGGAACCCCAAAGGTAGGCAGAGGTAAAGTTAGATAGCACCTCACTCTCTATTTGTGGTAGCTTGGTCGAGCAGTAAGGCAGTATCAGAGGACAGTGTAAAGCATTTGTTGTACACACTCAATCAGCAAATGAATTCACACACTCAAAGACTGAACTTCAGAACAACTGTTTTTGTATAAAAAATATTCTTTTTGTTATTTTATTTCCTAGACCAAGCAAGCCTGGCACAGGTAAGTGATAAGTACTTTGCAGTTAATATACAGATTGTAACATAGTTTGGTTTGCAATTGTAAATGTACTTCGATTTGATTACAGTCGTGTTACTGATAATGCAATGCTTTTCAGAATACAGTACATATACTTTGATTGGGATTTTCAGTACGATTACAGGTAAGTTACTTTTGGATTTCTTTTCTTACTCAGAGTAGTATACCTGGATACTACTCGGGGACGTATCCTGTAAACAGGTAAGTAAAATCGTTTTTTTCCCCAGAAAAACAGTCCATGTTATCCTATGGAGGAAAATAGAGTTCGCGGTTTTGAGGTAAGTATTTGGTAGTGGGAGTTGAAGTTCTGGGGGTAGACTCAGGGGTCCCCCAGGTCAAGGAAGCACTCTAGTTACACCCTCAGTGACACTAGGGCGTCCGGGTGCAGAGTGCTGAGGCCCAATGCTATCCAATGGGGTGTAGGGGGCCCGCCGGTTGGTGGCTGCTGGCGAGCAGGCCACTTGGTTGTGGGAGCAAAGCTCCTAGACTTTAACTCAGGGCAAATGGGGAAACAAAGTAGCACCAAAGGTGCACCCTCAGCGGCACTATGGCGGCCGGGTACAGGGTGCTGTTTCGACGTCGGGCACCCTGTTGTTTTTAATGGGGAACCTCCAGTTTGCAAAGGCACTGCAGGCTTGGGGACGAAGGTCTTCTGGATGCGACCACCACTATGAGAGGTAAGTTGGGAAGTTAGGGGTTGGTTAGGCACCCACGGTTTTGCCACCCAAGGCCGTGGGGCGTCGGGTGCAGGGGTGCCTTTTGTGGTCGGATCTTCTTACCAGCTCCTGGTCGCGGTTGGGGGGGACCTTCCGGATTTAGGCTGCTGGCGTCGGCTGGAGGCTTGAGACAGGTCAGGAGTTTCCTGATCTCGGGTCAGGATCGCCAGAGGGACCTCCTTGTGGTGTTTACACACTCGAGCTCGAGTCGTGGACGGCGGGTGCAGAGTGGGGCGGATTTGCGGTTTCCGGCCGGAGCCTGAGGTGGCAGATGAACAAATCCAGTGTTCACGGGAGACAAAGTCTTTGGGGTTGAAGGCAGGCAGGTCCTCCGGGGTTTTCGAGGTTGCTGGCTGCAGGACACACTGGGATTTTGCAGGAGCAGGTTCGAGGTGGAGACAGGTCGGTAGGGCTGGGGCCAAGTCAGTGGGCGTCTTCCTCTTGTTAGCTGCTGCACGACTGTTCAGTCCTTCTTCTTTTTGTAGTTTCTTCTTGTCTGAGGAAGCAAGGTTCAGCGGTGCCCCTCAATACTAGATTTAGGGGTGTTACAGGTAGATAAAAGGTAGGGACCAATGGGTCCCTTCCCTGGGGTGGGTACACCCCCTATTCTGCCACCCTCCAGTGGGAGGGGGGCTTGAGCCTGTCCCTGGTTGGCTGAGTCCCCCCCCTCTTCAAGATGGCGTGGACTGAGAGTTGTGCTTCACCTCGCCTCCCCCACCTCAGGGGTAGAGTTGGAAGAGGTGGACACACCTCTCTTCCTCACTTGTTTTTTCCACCGGTTCGTCCCCCCAAAGTGGGGGTCAGAACCAGTGGGGACCAGGTGCTGAGAGCAGCAAGTGGCCTAGGGAAGCTCACAAAGGTGGCAAGCCTTTGAAGCTTCCCCTTCGTGGACCCTGCTCATCCTGGGGGAGGAGGCTTGGCACCACGCCCCAGGATGTGCATTGTTTCAGGCCCCAGAGAGCAGCAGGCTCTCAACCCAGGGGCCCAGAAGCATGTCTGGTGGTGGCAGCTGAAAGCAGCCACTCAGCCTGGACACTAGTGGTAGGTTAGTTTTCAGGGGGCATCTCTAAGATGCCCTCCGTGTGCATTTTTCATTAAATCCCACACTGGCATCAGTGTGGGTTTAATGGGCTGAGAAGTTTGATACCAAACTTCTCAGTCTTCAGTGTAGCCATTATGATGCTGTGGAGTTCGTAATGACAAACTCCCAGCACCATATACTTTTAATGGCAGCACTGCACTTACAATGTGTAAGAATGGACTTAGGCACTGTAGGTGGACAGGGATCATGCACCTGTACCCTCACCACTGGTATAGTGCACCCAGCTAGAGGGGTGACTGACCTATGCCAGGGCAGTGGGTTGCAGGCATGGCACACAGGGATGTGTCCCCTCTCGACTCTTCACTTTGTTATGCATCAATACAAGCAGCCTGCAAAAAGAGAGGGGGTGGGTGTGTGTGTGTGTGTGTGTGTGTCTGTCTGTCTACGTGTGTGTGTACGTGTGTGTGTGTATGTGTGTGTGTGCGTGTGTGTACGCACACACACACACGTACACACAGGGCCTCTAAGGATGACACAAGCTCGCCACTCGAAAACACCACCAACTGATCCATGCCACCAAGAAAACTGCATTCAAGGAACGACTGGACAACAACGCCCACAACAGCAAGGAACTCTTCAACATCGTCAAAGAGCTCTCCAACCCCGGCGCCGGAAACAACGACATCTCCCCATCGCAAGACCTCTGCAACTCGCTCGCCTCATTCTTCCACAGCATGATCGCAGACATTCACAACAGCTTCAGCACACAGCCGACGCACTCTACAACCGCACCAACGTCCCCCACCACCACCCTCCGCGACTGGACCCCGGTCAACACTGACGACACCATCCGCACGATGAACTCCATCCACTCCGGATCACCAACCGACCCCTGCCCTCACCACGTCTTCAACAAGGCCGACTCCCTCATCGCACCCCATCTACGGGACATCATCAACGCCTCCTTCGACACCGCAACCTTCCCTGAGAGCTGGAAGCACGCCGAACTCAGCGCCCTACTGAAGAAACCATCAGCAGACCCCACCGACCTCAAAAACTACCGCCCCATCTCGCTCCTCCCGTTTCCTGCCAAAGTCATCGAGAAGACCGTCAACAGACAGCTGGCCGCCTTCCTCGAGACGAATGGATCCCTCGCAGTCCGGCTTCCGGGCCAACCACAGCACCGAGACCGCCCTCATCGCAGCCACCGACGACATCCGAACCCTGCTCGACAACGGGGAAACAGCGGCCCTCATCCTCCTGGACCTCTCCGCGGCGTTCGACACGGTCTGCCATCGCACCCTAGTGCAGCGCCTCAACAACATCGGAATCCAGGAGAAGGCACTGGAATGGATCATCTCCTTCCTCGCCGGAAGGACACAGAGGGTCCGCCTCCCCCCGTTCAGATCAGAAGCCACCGAAGTCATCTGCGGCGTACCACAAGGAACATCACTCAGCCCCACGCTGTTCAACATCTACATGAGCCCACTCGCGGCCATCGCACGCCAACACAACCTCAACTCATCTCCTACGCCGACGACACCCAGCTGATCCTCCCCCTCACCAACGACCCTGCCACCGCCAGAACCAACCTACACGAAGGGATGAAAGACGTAGCCGAGTGGATGAAGAACAGCCGCCTGAAACTGAACTCAGATAAGACGGAAGTCCTCATCCTGGGATCGTCGCCCTCCGCCTGGGACGACTCCTGGTGGCCCCCTGCCCTGGGCAGCGCACCCAAACCAACAGACCACGCACGCAACCTGGGCTTCATCCTGGACTCCTCCCTCTCCATGACCAGACAAGTCAGCGCCGTCTCCTCATCATGCTTCAACATCCTACGCATGCTACGTAAGATCTTCCGGTGGATCCCCACCGAAACCAGGAAGACGGTCACCCAGGCCCTCGTCACCAGCCGACTGGACTACGGCAACTCCCTCTACGCCGGAACCACTGCAAAACTCCAAAAAAGACTCCAGCCCATCCAGAACGCCTCAGCACGACTCATCCTGGACATCCCCCGACGCAGCCACATCTCCGCACACCTGAGAAACCTGCACTGGCTCCCCGTCAGCAAGAGAATCACGTTCCGACTCCTCACCCACGCACACAAAGCTCTCCACAACCAAGGCCCTAGATACCTCAACGATCACCTGAACTTCTACACTCCCACCCGCCAGCTTCGATCGACCAGCCACGCCCTCGCCGCCGTCCCCCGCATCCGAAGAGCCACAACGGGAGGAAGATCCTTCTCCTACCTAGCCGCCAAGACGTGGAACTCCCTCCCCACCCACCTCCGCCTGACCCAAGACCTCCTCGCCTTCAGGAAGCAACTCAAGACCTGGCTGTTCGAGCAGTAGCGGACTCCCCCTTCCCCAAGCTCCTTGAGACCCTCCGGGTGAGTAGCGCGCTATACAAATGCTTGATTGATTGATTGATTGAATAAGTGCTGTAGCCCTTAGAGGTTGTCACAGTGACAAGGGTACTTGAGGTACCATTCACCAGGAGGTGGCCAGAGAAGCCAATTGGGTTCGTTTTGGGGAAAGAACACAAGCCCTGGGAACCTGATTGGCAGGGACCCAGGGCACATCAAGTGAAAGTGCATCAGAAATCTGGCAAAACGTTGGGGGCGTTACTGCAAAACAAACCCACTTTCCTACAGAAGGGGATAGAAGCTAAACCCTGTGTACTTTTTAGGTTAATGGGGCTTAGCGTCAGAAAGCTTTAGTGGTTGCATAAGAACGCCCATGCACCACCCATGGTACACCCCCCTTGGCACAAAGCAGCGCTAAGTGCTGCTTTACTTTCAAGTGATTTTCTAGCGCTAAACAAGTGTAGTGCTGGAAAGTAAATAGATTAAAAAGATTTTGTATTGATTTGTGTCACAAAAAGACACAAACACAGCGTAAAATCTTAGTAAATAGACCCCTTGGTCCCACCAAATTGTTGAAGTCACATTGTCCAAACCAGAGACCTGTAGAGATTGCTCAGTGGGAGGCATGCAGGGAGGTGAGGGAGGGAGAGATGTAACCTATCCGAGAAGGTGCTAGTATGGGGCTTGGTCGTACTAACAGACGGCTTACATTTCCCAATTGCAGCTCTACCTCTCTGCTTGCAAATGTCAGGGAGGTGGCCCAGCCCAGCCTCCGTGGGGCGGTGACGGGTGCAAGATGGGCCCGCCCTTTGTTCGGGCTTAGCCCAGGTGTGGCCACGGCAGCTGGTAGAGCACTATATAGGGCTGCGGCTTCGGAGAAATAGTTGACAACCCCCCTTCCTCCTGGGGCACAGGATCATGGGACTGCGAGTCCCACCACCAGCAGCAGCGTTCTGAGCGCCCCTAGAGTGGGCATTGTGGTTTAGTAGACACCATGGCTGGTGCGAATGTCAGATGCCTCACAAATGACTCTGTAAGATAATGTCATAGTTTCACTGCAGGATTATTTTACAGATCTCTGCGTTTACCAATATTAAATGCTGGTCCAACGTTGCTTTATGACCAGCACGCGTGGCTGGCATAGACGTATTGTTAGGTCTCGCGAGCCAAAGGCTCGAAGAGACATTTTATATGTGGGATTTTCAAAGTGCTACCCACAGTCTTTTGGCTGGCCTAAACCTTGAGTGCACGATCACATGCACGTGCACAGCTGCTCCTCTGCTCATTGCATTCCCCCCTCCCTTCTCACCCAGCCCTTTGATGCTCTGCTCGATTACTTTCACTTTAGCCGCTTTGACCCTTGCATTCCCCCCTCCCTTCTCACCCAGCCCTTTGATGCTCTGCTCCATTACTTTCGCTTTCGCCGCTTTGATGTTTGATCGCAAACGCGATCACTTCCGCTTGTTTTTAATTACTTTAATTTACTTCACTTGCAGGAAATGTTCTAATTTTGTGTTATGTAAAAGCGGGTAACAGGTCTGTCAGCACCGGGCCCTCTACCAGCCGAGTTCTTTGATATGCGTTAAACATACCGACATTAATGTGTGGAATACTTCCGTGTTTACACAACTGCATTTCTCCCCCCCCCCATGTCCTCTAGCCATTCTCTCCTCCCTTTCCTGCTCGTTCTCCCTCTTGTATGTCCTTTGGTCCTTCTCTCCTCCCTTTCCTGCTGTTTCTCCTTCCCCGCTGTCCTACTGTCTACGCTTTCATACTCTCCTGTGTAGTGTCTTCTGTACAGTTTCCTGACGATTGCCTAGTCCCTTCTAGTCTCTATTCTTTTACCTTTCCCCTATGATCTGTCACCCCCTATGTTCGTCGCTTGCTGCTCTGTTCCTCTCCCGTCACTCCTTTCTCTTTCAGTTGCAGCAACACTCTAGTGCCCGAAGTTACATATTACATAGCATAGCCTAATCCTTACACATGGCACTTTTGCACAGCGTTCTGAACCCGTTTCCTCGACGCCGAATGCCTCCCTGTTCCTCTCAAATCTCATTCTCTGAAAACTGTATCTTATTTCCTCTGTTTTCTCTCCTGACTCGTTCTCATTCACGTATGCACTCAAGAGGATACACAACTTGCCGTCAGCCAGCTTTCCCTTTGACATGCATTGGTTGTGTTAACTCACCCTTCCAGCCCCCGCCATTGTTTTTAAGAACTCATCCTGCTTTTAAACCACCACCTCCTCCTCCCGCTCTCTGCTGATTAACCCACCCCACTTCTTCAGCCACCTCCTGCGCCCTCATTTGTGTCCCCGAATGTATTGGAGTGCTTCCTGCAAGCTATTTACTTCACGCACAAAAATCTGGGGTTTCCACAATTCACAGCTACTTTTCAGTATTAAGGCACTAATCCCACTGCTGCGCCGGATAGTGCCCCGTCACCAGGCACCTTAATTCCACATGAAAACACACTTACAAACACAGGGCAAAATGCAAAGTACTGTGGTGGGGGAGGGAGGGGAGCGCGCACAAGCCCAAAGACGTGCAAGCCCGCTCCATTCATCAGCTTTTGGATGTGTTAAAATCCACATTAGTTTAATACACCATAACATAGCATAACATAACAAAACATAGCCTAGCCTAACATAAAATAACAGCATAACATAACAGAACATAGCCTAACATAACAAAACATACCATTACATAACATAATAAAACATAGCCTAGCGTTGCATACCATTGCATAGCATACCATAACTTAACAAAACATAACATAACAAAACATAGCCTAGCATAACATAACAAATCATAACATAGCATAACAAAACATAACATAGTATAGCATAACATAACATAGTATAGCATAACAAAACTAAGCATAGCATAACAAAACAAAGCATAGCATAACAAAACACAACAAAACATAGCATAGCATCACAAAACAAAACATAGCATAGCAAAACACAACAAAGCATAGCATAGCAAAACACAACAAAGCATAGCATAACAAGACACAACAAAAAATAGCATAGCAACAAAAAATATCAAAACAAAACATAGCATAGCATAACAAAACATAGTATAGCATAACAAAACACAACAAAACAAAACATAGCATAGCATAACGAAACATAGCATAGCAACAAAAAATATCAAAACAAAACATAGCATAGCATAACAAAGCAAAACATAGCATAGCATAACAAAAAATAGCATAACAAAAAATAGCATAACAAAACAAAGCATAGCATATCAAAACAAAGCATACCATAGCATAACAAAATAAAACATAGCATAAGAAAACACAAAACATAGCATAACAAAACATAGTATAGCATAACAAAACACAACAAAACATACCATAGCATAGCATAGCATAGCAAAACAAAACATAGCATAACAAAACATAGCATACCAAAACACAACAAAACATAGCATAGCATAACAAAACAAAACATAGCATAGCATAACAAAACACAACAAAACATAGCCTAACAAAACAAAGCACAGCATAGCAAAACACAACAAAACAGCATAGCATAAGAAAACATAGCATAGCATAACAAAACACAACATAGCATAGCATAACAAAACATAGCATAACAAAACACAACAAAACATAGCATAGCATAACAAAACACAACAAAACAAAACATCATAGCATAACATAACAAAACATAGCAGAGCATAACATAGCATAGCATAACAAAACATAGCATAACAAAACATAGCATAGCATAACAAAACATAGCATAGCATAGCATAACAAAACAAAGCATAGCATAGCAAAACATAGCATAGCATAACAAAACGTAGCATAACATGACAAAACGTAGCATAACATGACAAAACATAGCATAGCATAACAAAACATAGTATAGCATAAC
Organism: Triturus cristatus; assembly: GCF_964204655.1. Taxonomy (NCBI): domain Eukaryota; kingdom Metazoa; phylum Chordata; class Amphibia; order Caudata; family Salamandridae; genus Triturus; species Triturus cristatus. The sequence continues at coordinate 1,270,184,933 of NC_140592.1, read as the reverse complement.
AAAACACAACAAAACATAGCATAACAAAACAAAACATAGCATAGCATAACAAAACACAACGTAGCATAGCATAACAAAACATAGCATAACATAACAAAACATAGCATAACTAAACAAAATATAGCATAGCATAACAAAACAAACATAGCATAACAAAACACAAGAAAACATAGCATAACAAAACATATCATAGCATAACATAACATAGCATAGCAACACACAACAAAGCATAGCATAACAAAACACAACAAAGCATAGCATAGCATAACAAAACAGCATAGCAAAACACAACAAACATAGCATAGCATAGCATAACAAAACAAAACATAGCATAACAAAACATAGCATAGCATACACAAAACATAGCATAGCATAACAAAGCAAAACATAGCATAGCATAACAAAAAATAGCATAACAAAAAATAGCATAACAAAACAAAGCATAGCATATCAAAACAAAGCATACCATAGCATAACAAAATAAAACATAGCATAAGAAAACACAAAACATAGCATAACAAAACATAGTATAGCATAACAAAACACAACAAAACATACCATAGCATAGCATAGCATAGCAAAACAAAACATAGCATAACAAAACATAGCATACCAAAACACAACAAAACATAGCATAGCATAACAAAACAAAACATAGCATAGCATAACAAAACACAACAAAACATAGCCTAACAAAACAAAGCACAGCATAGCAAAACACAACAAAACAGCATAGCATAAGAAAACATAGCATAGCATAACAAAACACAACATAGCATAGCATAACAAAACATAGCATAACAAAACACAACAAAACATAGCATAGCATAACAAAACACAACAAAACAAAACATCATAGCATAACATAACAAAACATAGCAGAGCATAACATAGCATAGCATAACAAAACATAGCATAACAAAACATAGCATAGCATAACAAAACATAGCATAGCATAGCATAACAAAACAAAGCATAGCACAGCAAAACATAGCATAGCATAACAAAACGTAGCATAACATGACAAAACGTAGCATAACATGACAAAACATAGCATAGCATAACAAAACATAGTATAGCATAACAAAACACAACAAAACATAGCATAACAAAACAAAACATGGCATAGCATAACAAAACACAACGTAGCATAGCATAACAAAACATAGCATAACATAACAAAACATAGCATAACTAAACAAAATATAGCATAGCATAACAAAACAAACATAGCATAACAAAACACAAGAAAACATAGCATAACAAAACATATCATAGCATAACATAACATAGCATAGCAACACACAACAAAGCATAGCATAACAAAACACAACAAAGCATAGCATAGCATAACAAAACAGCATAGCAAAACACAACAAACATAGCATAGCATAGCATAACAAAACAAAACATAGCATAACAAAACATAGCATAGCATACACAAAACATAGCATAGCATAACAAAACATAGCATTGCATAGCATAACATAACATAAGAAAACATAGCATTAAGTTTGATAAACTCATAGTAGCGGGCTAGCTAGCTTTAACGGCCAGTGAGTGTAAGCAACTCCGTCAACCCAGAAGCAGTCACTCGGTCACCTTTGCTCTTGTATTGCAGTGGCTTCGTTTATTAAACAGTGCCCATATTTATACTGTTAGCACTTTACTTGTGCAAATTTCAGGGCTCACAAAACTTTAATGAATCGAAATTCACAACTGAGGCTGTTAAGTTCGTGCTATATAAAACCCTAAGGATAAATAAAAAACATTGCCATTTACAATGTGAATAACTCCAACAAACACAAGACCTTTTTCAAAGTACAAAACATTACCATTTACAATATCAATAGCTCCAGCTCCAACAAATGCGAGACCTATTGCATTTCCAATGCTTGTTTTTCTCTGTGTTCTGGTGCTTTTAAGGGAGTTACATAATACTAATATCAGAAAGCAAAGACAATCAAACTGATCCGAATGAACGAGTCAAACCTGGAGCTGGTGCGCTTGAGATCTCTTGGGAAGCATTGCATTGCCCCCATGTGTATTAATACATGTTCTTGTACCGCACACATTATAAACTGAATGTAATAAAGGCTTCCTTACATGTTTGGCAAGTAACGGGTCGCAGACACAGGCATGACGTTGTTTGGTTAACACGCTGTGATCAAAGGAGAAGCTGGGAATTTAATGTTGGTCTCCCAGTAGTAAAATGTGCAACACAGCAACAGGAGGTTAATTCCTCACATCAACAGGGGGTTAATTCCTCCCAGCAACAGGAGGTTAATTCCTCCCAGCAACAGGAGGTTAATTCCTCCCAGCAACAGGAGGTTAATTCCTCCCAGCCGACCCTTCCATCGGACTGCTAACAGACCACATCTTTCAGCATTAAATGCTCACGTTGGGACCTTTGGGAATTCACAAAAAAAGATGATTACAGGAGGTGAAGGTTTTTGTATTATATGAGGGCTTCCTGGTTAATGTTCAAAATCTGCAAAACATGCAGAGGTTCTAAAATGACGTATGTACGTCAGCATGTATGTGGCATTGTTGTAGCTACACCTAGTAAAACGTCACATACCTCAGTTTGGGGCCAAGATCAAGCATGCAGTCATCGGGTGAATGAAGGGGTAGCAGGGATTTAAGAGTGGAGCTGGACTGCTACTGTGAGCACCTGGACTTGAAATGCACAACTAAAGCGACTCCATCTTGGTTGTGTCACACCAAAGCGTAGCTACAACAGCAGGACACGCGCGAGCCTCAAGGGCCCTGGAGTAGAGCTGCAGAGCTCGGCTCTGGGTGGCATGGGAAGGCTGCGGAGTGTGATGTGAGGTTCTTGTTCTGGCACTTGCAGGCATCTCTCAAGGTTGCACGTGCAGCAGGAAGAATGCACCGTTTAACAGATGTTTTCAATGTACCATCCATGTACTGGAACTCCATGTGTATGAATCGGGCGGTGGGTTAGATTTTCAAGTTGTGGGGCGCAAACGAATTAGCATACAGCACTGTGGCGAGCGAGCACAGCGAGCGAGCCCGAACCCCAAAAGGGGTGTTTGGGGGGGTTACCCCCCAAGAAAATTTTGAAAAAAAAGAAGAAAAATCGTGCATTTTCAAGCAAATTTGAGAAAGCAGGAAGGTTAATAAAGCAATTGTGAAAGTGCAGTTATTACATTAATAGATGGCATAACATAGGCAGCTGCCCAGGGCGCCAGACTTTCAGGGGACCACTGATAGAGCCAACTCTGCTCTGCAGAGGGCCTTGTCCTGATGACCGTGAATAATTATTAAATAGATTTTTTTAAAATATCGTTTTCCTTTAATATATTTGTTAATGTGGTTGATGTATGATTTTCTATTACAACAGTGCAAACGGGCGCTGTCGTCGACTATATGCTTTAAAGCCCTGTGGGCGCTCGTGCAAAACTATGCAAATGTGGGCCATAGTGTTAACTCTTGGAGCTGCTGCAGGCCAACATCTGCCAACCTCTTTACCATTCCAGGAATGCAGAAAGTTGCATGCGTATGGGAAGCGCGGGGAACGTTTTCATCTACAGCATTCCCCGTACAGTGTTTTTACCGACTCGTCTTTAACATACATGGGGAGGCGTAGCATTCACACGCATTTCCAGATTTACGATTCCTCGCAAATCTGGAAATGTGTCAGGTTCCATGGGTGTTGCATGGGAACAACCACAGCTACACCCATGGAACGCCCCTTTCAAGCAAAGTGCTCCGTGTACAGGGGCCATATTTACAAGGGCAGGAAATGTCACGCAGGGTGGCTTTTCCTGTCCTTGTAAATATGAGGCAGGGAAATGCGCAGCCAGTGCGATACAAAAAGTGATGTACTGGCAGCGCAAGGGGCTTGTATATCTGCCCCGGAGAGATTAAGTGATTTGCCCAGGATCACAGGATGTCGGGCGTCCTTGCCGAGACTGGAACCCGGTTCCCCAGATTTGAGCTTGACCGCCCTAGCCATTAGGTCACATCCTCTCCCCAGTAACTGATTATTTAAAACCAGGAGCATGCACTATTGTGAAACTATTACCTGCACTTCAAATAAATGAATAACAATAAAATATTCAGTAAATTGAGAGAATGGGATGAATATGTTGAGTTTACAGTGCGCAGGACTCGGTATTTTAATTTTACCCTGAAGTCCACCAGCATCCTTTCAAGGTTTCCACCCTGCATGCTCTCACTTGACCTTGTACTGCGATTCCACTTCAAACTCAATTTTGAAATTACTCAAAACATTCATCATCTTAGCGAGGAAATATTTCTGTCAAAGGACAGTTTTTCTTGCAGAAGGCTTTGAGGTTCAGTGACCTGGTAATTGCAGGAGTGAAGCGGATGACTTTGGTTTGACTCTTCCTAGTAGATATTGACTGGCCAGAAGCCAGTCAGCGATGAACATTGTAATACAGTCTGCGTTAACTTATCAGGTTCGATAGAAAACGTACATTAACTCCATCCTATCTTCCAATAACCAAAACTCGGATTTGTTCTTGCAAAAAGGTAGTTCATTTGTATAAAACATGAACAGGAAGGGAGTAATTTGCTTTCAGCTGGCGAGCCAGTCAACTTGCTTTCTCCGCTTTATTTAGTTCAGAAGCAATTCGCTGTACTTCGCCGGAACAGACCTCATCATTTCAGACACTAGCCACTCCCCTTCCCTCTGTGTTTCAGAAATGCTGTGCAATTTGAAATCATAATTACACCCCAGCATTCCATTTTCCTTGCTTCCCTGATCTTTGCGGTCGTAAATTATGAAAAGCAGCAATCCAGAAAAAGCATTAATTTCTTTTGCTCAAACTCCCTCCCCCAAACAATTAAGGCTTTTGATTTTGGAACTTCGGCGTGCTTCAATTTATTCCATTCCAAATGCTTTTAATTCATCACAATTCTCTGATCAGTAGTAATTCAATATCATAACAATCTTTAATGTCCTTATCTGGATGAGCAGCACAACATAGCATTAATGTAAAACAACATCTGCCAGCTCCTTCATTGCTCATTACTGATGTGAGCTGACGGACATCACACAAAATGCAAATCTTGAGGTTTCAGGACATCCTTCTCCCCTGCCTAGCACGCCCTGCATCATTTTAAACCACAGAGATCATAGCACTATTTGCATCTCGAGTAAAACAAGGCTTTACACACCAGAACACCTGATATTAGCTTGTTCATGTGCATCCTCTTGGCCATTTTGGTGGTAGAAGCCATATCTGAAAAGAGTCACAAGGAAAGTTGTTGCAATACCCCCAACCCATTCTACACTAAAAAGAGTCAAATCTTGTTTTAATCATGAATGCAGCTGGAAGCAACAGTATGCGTAGAGCATTCCAAAAGTAGCCCACACAAATCTTATACAGCTTGGTACTTTCAAATTAACCTCGATCCCCCTATTAAGAAGGCAAGTAGGGAGAAGACCAATCGAACGTTTGACAGGTGCAACTAAATGGCTACAGCCTTGAATCCCCCAAGGCTAATGAAGTTACTTTAAAACCTGCATGAGGTAGCACAGTTTGTCCCTTTGAAACTCACACCTGTGCATGTTGCATCACTAGCAGCCTCAAAACCATCGTAATTGGATTTAAATGGTCCATTGATGCCTTCCTTGGAATTCGATCAAGACGCCTGTGGGTAATTAAGATACAGGATTGACTGCAAGACACTCCCTCCCCCAATAACCTTGTATATGTGGACATGGACCTGTATAGCACACATTTGCTTGGTACAGAGACTGAACAGGTTAACCAGCCTTGCCGTCTTGATTTCTGCACTGAACACAAGCAGTGGTTCTGGATGCTTTAAACATCATCTCACTTGGACCAGTCAGATTACCCAAATTAAAAAAAAAGTCAAAGCACCATAGATTTTATTCTGATGCACATAAAACGTTTCTGGTTAACCATCTCAGTTTGCCCTTAGAGCTTTTGCATTACATTTGCATAGTATAAGTAAGAAAAACTGTAATTGCAAAAACATGGCCCGTTTTTACTCCCATCTTGGAACATTTCAGCACGCGGGACTTCATGATGACAAGGAGTGCATGTGGTAATATGTTGCTACAAGCATGCTTGTGTGAAGTCAGGCGAGTAGAACAAATCACCTACCAAACACGGTATAGAGAGTGCCTGCAAATCAACAACGCAGTGTACTTAAGGAAGATGGGAATATTCAGACCAAAACAACTTGTTTTGCTGCAAAAAGTAATGGGGTTCTGGGGAGCACAGGGTAGTTTCCCATCAGATTTCAGCAAATGGCCAATAATTACCATGGCAACCGGATTTGGTGTGAAGCACAATGATGTTGTTGATGAACTCCTGATGAATGCACATCTGTTTGTCCTGTCTGAGAACCGAGCTGTACATTCCCGGGCTGGACAAGGGTATAACTACCTGTGCTTAGAGTTTGGTAAAGTGGGGAAGCCGGTATTAATCCCAGGCTTTCTGGTTTCATATTGTACAATTTTGCCACTGGATGTATATGCTTCACTTCCCCTACACCCACCATACTGGCACCACCCGCGCACCACCCGCCCCAACCGCCACCCTACTGGCATAAATATGGCCCTTGTTCACATCACAGACAAACCTTTTGGCCCCAGGTGAAATGTTAGTGAGTACCTATGGTCTACAGTATCACCAAGTAGGCAGGTATGAAGCATTAGGTAGCGAATACATACATGGATCTTTGGAATTACCATACAAATCTAGATGCAAAAATAGTGACACTGAAGTCTTTCTCAGCGGTTCAGACTGTGAGAATTCATTGAGTGGGTCTCTAATTTGTCAGGATTTTATGCTTCACGGGGCCTGTAATGCTTCAGTTGCAAACCTATCATGTCACTTGAAGGGATCCCGGCTGCCGTGATTCATCCGTTGTGTTGTACTGGTGGTGTAGTGATTGGATTGTGCTGTGTGAACTCTGGAGTGCTACAGTGCAGGCACTGGTGTGTTGTGCTGACGGTGCAGTGATTAGCTTGTGCAGTGCAGGCTCCTGAGTGTGGTAATTGTGTTGCAGTGATTGGATTGCACAGTGCAAGATCTGTAGTGTTGTACTGGTGGTGCAGTGCTTGGATTGCGCAATGCTGGCTCTGGGGAGTTGCACTGGTGGTGCAGTGACTGCATTGCGCGGTGCAGGCTCTGGGGTGCGGCAGGGATTGGATTGCACAGTACAAGCTCTGGAGTGTTGTACTGGTCGTGTAGTGACTGGATTGTGCTGTGTGAGCTATGGAGTGTTACGGTACAGGCACTGTTGTGTTGTACTGGTGGTGCGGTGATTGGCTTGTGCAGTGCAAGCTCTGTAATGTTTTACTGGTGGTGCAGTGCTTGGATTGCACAATGCTGGCTCTGGGGAGTTATACCGGTGGTATTGTGATTCTATTACAGGACCGGAGGTTTCGGATTATGCTTTCTCTTTCTTTACTGAAAAATACAGCAGCCAATGAAAAACGTTTTAACACTTCAAATAAACCACCTTTCCCACAATGCCATAGTACAACACCAATAACCATAGAGACTATAGCCCTATAAATGGACTCCCAAACGTGAGCACTTCCTCTTTCTTTGCTGCTTGCAGCCAAGTTAAGTGCCCCTTGATTTTTCGTCATTAACGTATGCAAATGCTTTATTTAATTTAATTTAGTTAAGTGCTTTATTTATTTACGTAACAAACTCCAAAAACAGCAGTTGACCCTTGGTTCAGCACCTCAATCCCCGTTCAATAAATGTAAATGTCCTGTGCATTACACTTCCGAAGTCTGCCGCAGTCTGGCTCCACTGGAATCCAGACAAGAAATTTTACGAAAATGGAAGGTGCACCAGGAAAAAGGAGTACAAATGTGAATAAGGAAGGTAATTAGCATGGGTCCTATTGGGTCCAAAACACTGATAGTAGTCACAGCATTCTCATTTTGTTGTGTGATACAAAAAATCTATTACAGGAAATGCCATCTGGAGGCCTCACAGTCAGAGTTCCAGTCGATCAATTCCAGCCCAGACTATCAGCTGGGTCCCGGAGACGTAGAAGGCAGGTACACCGCGCATAGTATCACACAACAAAATGAGGATGCTGTGACTACTATCAGTGTTTTGGAACTCTTAATAAGGGGTTACCAGTAGGGATTCAACCAATATCCCCTCGTGATTTGAATCCGATGGGACCACTGCTAATTACCAATATTGCCCTGAAGAAGTTCTTTTGTAAAGAACGAAAAGCATTGGCTGATGTCTGACTGCATGCTTTATTATAAAGAATAAAAGAAATCTAAAGGACTTCGTTATTCACGTTTGGACTCCTTTTTCCTGGTGCACCTCCCATTTTCATAAAAATGCTTTATTTATTTAACTGTGAGTTTATGTGTACATTTGCTTGATTGAATTGAAAGGCTTTTACGGTCCCAGGAGAGGGGACTGGAATGACACCACCAGGGGAGGTACCCTCTACCCGACCAGAAGAGTCTCTTGTTGCCGCTATCATAGAGAAGGTCAATGGGGCAACTTCCAACCCCAGATTACCTCAGGTAAGCGTGCTAAGTTTAATTCAGGTACTCTGGGGGGTCGGATTCCATTGTTTCTACACAATTGGTCGGCAATTACGCTGGATGCATGGGTCTTACAAACAGTTCAGGGATTTCACATAGAGTTTTTCCAGACCCCAGCATAAGAGTTCATTCCTCCGCAGTTGGCTTTTTCCCAACAAGACAAACTTTTTATAGCGCGCTAAATAGCAGATTTGCTGGATAAGCGCGTGGTGGCTTACTGTGACAGCAGCCCCGTGGGTTTCTGAAGCAATATCTTCTGGTTTTAAACCTAAAAGTGTTCAATCAATTTGTCCAATACATACACTTCAAGATGGAAGGTATTAATTTATTAACAGACATTCTGAGACAAGGGAATTGGATGGTCCGTCTGGACCTCAAAGATGCTTACTTAACTGTACTGATCTTTCCTCCCCACTGGCATTTCTTACAGTTCCGGTGGCAGGAAAGATGGCTGGAATATTTGGTCCTGCCTTTCGGTCTTTCTTCTGCTCCTTTGTGTTTCACCAAGTTGATGAACCCAGTGGCCGCTCATCTCAGGGAACAGGGTATTCGTCAGATAATCTGGACGACATACTCATCATGGCATCAACCTTTTCCCTGGCATCTCAGCACCTTCAGATGACAGTGCATCTTTTGGAGAGTCTAGATTTTGTGATCAATACATCCAAATCGATTCTTTGCCCGACTCAATCGATAGAGTTCCTGGGTTTTGTGATAAATTCTCAGACAGCCCAGCTTCAATTACCCAAATCCAAGCTGAGAGATCTGAAGTAGGAGTTGAAGGCGACATTGACCAGGCGGTCATGTCTTTGAGAGCTATTGCTCGCCTGGTAATGCTTCTAGCATCATCTATACAAGCAATCTTTCTGGGACCTTTACACTACCGGGCCCTTCAGGGCCTAAAGATACAGCACCTGCAGAAAGGGCTTTCGTATTCAGACCAGGTTTCCCTCTCGGAGGAGGTGAACGAAGGGCTCAAGTGGTGGCTAGCCCACGTGGATGCCTGGAACAGCCGAGCTATATTTGGCTCTCACCCGGAAGTAGTGATAGAATCTGATGCCAGCAAATGTAGCATGTTACAACGCATGCTATTACATTGCGTTCTATTAAAACGCGGTTGTTACAACGACCGCGTTGTCAGAACGCGATACCTTTACATCACAAGTCATTAGATCGCCTTGCTGTACGGGGCGTGCTGGACTTAGTAATAGTATAATTTAATATTCCAACTCCAGCGTGCGCAACAGTAGGGAAGGTGCAGGAATAGTAAATTATACTATTCTTTAGGTTAGAGCGCCCCCTACAGGAAGTTGATCTAATGACTTGCGATGTAAAGGTATCGCATTCTACAACGAGTTGTAATTGCAGCGTTGTAAACGCTGGTTCCCATGCCAGCCAGTTGGGCCGGGGCGAGATGCGGGGAGGTAACAACAGGAGGCAGACGGTCTCTCCAGGAGTTGGCATTAAATAGCAATTGCTTGGAACTTCTGGCAGGATCCTTTGCGATCAAAACTCTCTCACCCAAGAAGGTATCTTGTTGCATCCTTCCTAGGATGGACAACATATCGGCGGTGAGATACATCAACAAGGTAGAAAGGACCAAGTCTCGGATGTTGGCAGAGATCGGCATAGACTTTTTTCATTATTGTCTGTCTAACCAACTAACGGTGATATCGGAATCCCTTCCGGGATGGGACAACTTGATAGCAGACTGGAATTCCCATCACTTGAAGGATTACAGCGACTGGCAACTCCACCCCTCGCTATTTCACATGATCCACTCAATATGGGGCCTTTGCAAGATAGACCTCTTTGTCTCCAGACTCAATCGCCAACTAGAGTCCTTTTTCAGTTGGAGACCGGATCCTCTAGCGAAAGCCACGGATGCATTCACGTATGAATTATGCATTTCCCCCTTTTGCCCTCATTCCCAGGGCAGCGAATCAAATAGCTTGCCAGAAGGCAGAGATACTTTTAGTCACTCCAATATGGAAAGCCCAACCATGGTTTCCAATGTTATTGGAGCTAGCGTTCGACTTCCCTCTTCTCCTACGGTACTCTCAGACTATGCTCCAGGGCCCTCAGGGGGAACTGCATTCACTAGTCCTCTTGGGGCAGTTGTCCCTGATGGCCTAGAGGCTTTCAGACAAAGTGGACGTTGGAATTTTGAAGGAAGCTTCAGGTTTCATCCAGCAGGTCTGGGCTCCCTCTACTGGGAAGCGATATTCCTCAGCATGGCAAACATGGTTGGGTTGGTGCTTGGAGAAGCACATTGATCCCGTGGAGGCTGATCTCTCACAAGTGTTGAATTTTCTCTCCAAGAAAGCTTCAGAGAGGTTATCTTACAGGGCAGTTAATAATTTCCGATCAGCTATCTCAGCCGGGCATTCTCAGGTTGACGGTAGACCGGTAGGTATGCATCCTATGATATGCAAGCTTCTCAAAGGAATACGAGTAGTGAACCCCCAAAGCCTAAGTATTCCGTTTTATGGGATGTTTCTAAAGTCTTAAGTTTATTTGACTCTTGGCCAGATAATGCAGGATTATCTGCTAAGCTAGCTATGCTTCTTTGTTTACCTGCCTGTCGATGAATCTCTGATGTCAGAGTTCTGGACCTGACAAGTAGGATTTTCTACCTGAAGGGGTTTCATTTGTGATTTCTGCAACAACAAAGACTTTTTCTCAATCTATTGATTACAATGCATTTCCTGCTAATAATAAATTGTGTGTAGTCAAATGTCTTTAAGCTTATGAGGAATGTACCCAACCTATAAGGTCGGCGGGTTGTTCAAGGCTTTTAATTGAATTACAAAAAGCCTTTTAAACCAGTTACCTCTGCTACCATTGCGAGTTGGCTCAGATATGTATGACTGAGGCTGGTATTGATACTCAAATTTTTGGTGCTCATTCAGTGAAAGGCGCTATGGCGTTGAAGTACTTTATGTTAGGTACCCGTGTGTAAGACATAATAAGAGCAGCTGATTGGTCATCTGATTCTACATTCTCTTTTGGGGAGAGGAGTTGGTCTAACAGCTAAGGCGGTCGACCTCAAATCTGGGGAACCAGGTTCGAGTCTCGGCAAGGACGCCAACTTCCTGTGATTTTGGGCAAATTACTTAATCTCACCGTGCCTAAAAAAATGAACGTGTCCTCATGAAAATGCAACTGGTGCTCGTGTAAAGCGCTCTGATACCCCATACCTTCGGGTCAAGTTCGCGATATATAAAACTCCGTAAAAAACAAAACAAAAAAAAAAGTTTTATTATAAACCTTTGGGCGGTTAAACTAGAATAATCTGAAGCCTCCGGTCCTGTAATAGAATAAAAAATGTGCTGGCATTCGCGGCAAGATTCTTCAATTCTATTAAAGACACGGAATCGAGGATTATCCCGTCCATTGTACAATGTATGTTTATCATTGTTATTTATTACCCACCCTGTTACAACGAGTTATCACGTTATTACGAGTTGATATTTCTGTTTCAGGAGCTGAGTAGAAAGTTGAATAAGTAATTGCTTTTTTGGATTTCTTGGAAGGCGTGATGTACATCCTTCGTCTACATGGACTTCTGTTGAGTCTGTCAGATTAATTGGTTTGCAGTTTTCTAAAAGTTTCTGTCATCATTGGACAAGTTGCAAACTACATGGACACTGCTCATTCAAATAAAAGAAAGAGGAAGTGCTCATGTTGGAGTGGAGGCTCTGGAGTGTTGCACTAGTGGTGTAGTGATTGGGTTGTGCTGTCTGGGCGCTGGAGTGTTACAGTGCAGGCACTAGTGTGTTGTACTGGCGGAGCAGTGATTGGCTTGTGCTGTGTGGGCACTGCAGTGTTACAGTGCAGGCACTAGTGTGTTGTACTGGTGGTGCAGTGATTGGGTTGCACAATGCTGGCTCTGTGGAGTTGTACTGGTGGTGCAGTGATTGGTTTGTGCTGCGTGGACTCTGGAGTGTTACAGTACAGGCACTGGGGAGTTGTACTGGTGGTGCAGTGATTGGGTTGTGCTGTGTGGGCTCTGGAGTGTTACAGTGCAGGCAATGGTGTGTTGTACTGGTGGTGCAGTGATTGGGTTGTGCTGTGTGGGCTCTGAAGTGTTCCAGTGCAGGCACTGGTGTGTTGTACTGGCGGTGCCGTGACTGGGTTGTGCTGTGTGGGCTCTGAAGTGTTCCAGTGCAGGCACTGGGGAGTTGTACTGGTGGTGCAGTGATTGGGCTGTGCTGTGTGGGCTCTGGAGTGTTACAGTGCAGGCACTGGTGTGTTGTACTGGCGGAGCAGTGATTTGCTTGTGCTGTGTTGGCCCTGTAGTGTTACAGTGCAGGCACTGGTGTGTTGTACTGGCAGTGCAGTGATTGGCCTCTGCTGTGTGGGCTCTGGAGTGTTCCAGTGCAGGCACTGGTGTGTTGTACTGGCGGTGCAGTGACTGGGTTGTGCTGTGTGGGCTCTGAAGTGTTCCAGTGCAGGCACTGGTGTGTTGTACTGGCGGTGCAGTGATTGGGTTGCACAATGCTGGCTCTGGGGAGTTGTACTGGCGGTGCAGTGATTGGCTTGTGCTATGTAGGCTCTGGGGTGGAGCCCCGCTTGGGCCCCACTCCACACCGTTGCCCCTTTAAGACTTCTCCCCATATTTTTAGGTCTCGCCTGACCCAGCGATAGCGATCACTTTCGCGGCCGCTTGGCATTGCCAATAGGTCTCGCTTTTGGGACCTTATAAGCATTTAGTTATGCAACTGTTGCATGGCTAAACACTTACAATGTCCCAAAAGCGAGACCTATTGGCTATGCCAATGCTTGCTTCTTTTACCATCGTTGACAGCTTTGCTGGCTACATTGTGACGTCACGTGACGTAGAGGTGGTGCGTTCGAAGGTGAGCTCTGCGATTGGCGGAGAAAGCAGCTCACCCGTCCACGTCAAGCGGCAGAGGTCAGATGATAGCCGGAAGTGAGGGAGAGTCACGAGAGCCTGAAGGAGAGGCTCGAGGACCGAAGACGCCGGTGAGCACGGCATCCCCGGCAGGTGACCCGGAAGTGACCGGAGAGCAGAGCAGGAAGTGACTGCAGCGAGAGCGCAGCACAGGGCGGCTCCCAGCGTACGGTGATCCCGGACCCGCCTGACCTGACGGAGCCTTGACCCAGCCTCGTCCATGACGGCACCCCTGTCCGCCCCGCGCAAGCCGGGGACCCCGGAGAGCGGGCCCCCGCTGAGCCGCGCCTGGGGCCGCCTGTCGTGGATCTACTACCAGTACCTGCTGGTGACGGCGCTGTACATGCTGGAGCCCTGGGAGCGGACCATCTTCAGTATCCTTCTGGGTGTGTGTGTGTGTGTGGGGGGGGGGGCTGTATGTCATAGGGTGGGGTGACCTCTTCAGTATCCTTCTGAGTGTGTTTGTGGGGGGCGTGTATGTTATATGGTGGGGGCTGTATGTCATAGGGTGGGGTGACCTCTTCAGTATCCTCTGGGTGTGTTTGTGGGGGGGGGGGAGTGTATGTTATAGGGTGGGGCAACTGTGGTGGGGGCTGTATGTCATAGGGTAGGGTGACCTTCAGTATCCTTCTCGGTGTGTGTGTGTGGGGGGGCTGTATGTCATAGGGTGGGGTGACCTCTTCAGTATCCTTCTGGGTGTGTGTGTGGGGGGGGGCTGTATGTCAGGGTGGGGTGACCTCTTCAGTATCCTTCTGGGTGTGTGTGTGTGGGGGCTGTATGTCATAGGGTGGGGTGACCTCTTCAGTATCCTTCTGGGTGTGTGTGTGGGGGGGGCTGTATGCCATAGGGTGGGGTGACCTCTTCAGTATCCTTCGGGGTGTGTTTGTGGGGGGGGGGGTGTATGTTGTAGGGTGGGGTGACTGTGGTGGGGGCTGTATGTCATAGGGTGGGGTGACCTCTTCAGTATCCTTCTGGGTGTGTGTGTGGGGGGGCTGTATGTCATAGGGTCGGGTGACCTCTTCAGTATCCTTCTGGGCGTGTTTGTGGGGGGGGGGGGGGTAGAGCGTATGTTAAAGGGTGGGGTGACTGGGGTGGGGGCTGTATGTCATAGGGTGGGGTGACCTCTTCAGTATCCTCCTTTTTGTGCTTGTGGTGGGGGCTGTATGTCATATGGTGGGGTGACCTCTTCAGTATCCTTCTGGGTGTGTTTGTGGGGGGGAGTGTATGTTATAGGGTGGGGTGGGTGACTGTGGTGGGGACTGTATGTCATATGGCGGGATAACCTCTTCAGTATCCTTCTGGGTGTGTGTGTCGGGGGGGCTGTATGTCATAGGGTGGGGTGAACTTTTCAGTATCCTTCTGGGTGTGTGTGGGGGGGGCTGTATGTCCTACGGTGGAGTGACTGGTGGGGGCTGTATGTCATATGGTGGGGTGACCTCTTTAGCATCATTCTGGGGTTGTGTGTGGTGGGGGGCTGTATGTCATAGCATGAGGGGATGGGTGAGATACTCAGCAACCTTCTGGGAGTATCTGTTTTTGGGGCTGTATGTCATACCATGAGAGGTGAGATCTCCAGTATCCTTCTGTGTGTGTGTTGTGGAGAGGGCGCTTTGTCATACTGTGAGGAGTGAAATCTTCGACACCCGTTATGTGGGGGCATGGATGTCCAGGCCAGAGGGCTCCTGCATGTCATAGGGTGGGATGACCACTTCAGTATCCTCCTCCGGTTTGGGGGGGGGGGGGGGCTGCTGTATGTTGTACCATGGGTTGGAGAGATCTTCAGTATCCTTTTGAGTGTGGTTTGGGGGGCGGTGCATGTCCTAGCACGAGGGGTGACGCCTTCAGTATCCTGTATGTGCGTGGAGAGATGGGAGGGGCGCCTGTGTGTCATAGGGCGGGGTGACCTCTTTAGTATCCTGTAGGTTCGTAGAGTGATGTGTGTGAGGTAATGAGACTGCAGATCATTGGGGATTCTTGATGCTCTAGGGTGGGATGACAGCTTCAGCATCCTTCTATACGTGTGTAGTGTTGGGAGTGCAGGTCAGAGAGGGATGGTTCCTGCATGTCATAGGGTGGGGTGACATCTGCAGTATCCTTCGGTATGTGGGAGAGGCAGGCCTACTGTTGATTATTGGGTGGCGGTGAGTGAGCTCTTCAACATCTGGTGAATAGAGAGCAGGTTAGGGAGGAAGAAGGGCTTCTAAAGTGTCCTTCACTGTACGAGGGAGTGTGGACACGGAAAGAGGGGGAGACTGATGAATACTATGTACCATGGGATGGGGAGACACATTCAGTATCCTGCTCTGTATGGGATGTCTTTGTATAGGGTGGAAGTGCTATGTATGAGCAGATCGTCCTCCGTGTGTGAGCACGGGACAGAGAGCAATGGATTCAAAAAGAGCCTGCCGGCAGAGCACATTGTTCAGTGCCCTTCACTGTGCTTGCTGTTGTCTGGGGTATCACTGTACGGGTTTGGGGAGCAGAGTGTCTTCAGTGTACGAAGTTGTGACAGAATTAGGTTTTCAGTGCCATTTGCACTATTAGGAAGGGGCTTATGTGAGAGTCACTATATAAATGCAGAGGGCGAACCTGTAGGCATGTGGGATTTGGTGGTCTTTGTAAAGTATCTTTGACATGGGTACACTTACCTGTATTAGATGTGCGGCTAGGTACCTGCCGAAAATTGCTGGGCCCCTTAGGTGATTCAGGACTATCGGAGCAAACCCTTAGTATATTGCATTCTTCAAGCTGTCTTTCTACCGTACTATTAATTAGGGTAGAAATAACTGAAATTCCTGTTTGGTTACGTGACTGATATTCCCTGGTGCAGCATGACTTTGATCTGCAGGTAGAAGAGGAAGGAAGCTTGTGATGGCGTGCATTCTTGGATTGTTGTGTGTAAATAGTCGCTAGGGTCGGCAGAACTAACTTCTTTGCGTGGTATGTGACACAGGTCCTCGGGTGATACCTGGTATTCCTGGGCAGACCAAACCTCCTCTGACTCGATCTGTGCGACTTTTGGGTAATTTGTGGTTTGACAGACACAGACTTATTCGGTTTGAGGTCAGGTCATCACTTGCAGAGCTCTGCCTTTAAGTGCTTCTGCTAGCGTAGAGCTGTGAGCGCTCCTTGTGTTAACCCTCCGGGTTTCGGGGGACTGTCAATAGCGAGAGTGTGCGCATTGACTGACCATAGACGTTGTGATGACCACACATTGAGTGAATTTGTGGGACACTTGTTTGGAATCTAGCTGAGCTCCAGTAAACACTTATTGAGTATCTGGTAGGGCTCAGGTTCTTTGTAAAAAGTACCTCCTTGCATTTTTTATGTTGCACAATTTGCTGTGCTATAATAGAAGTGATATGAATCAAATTGTGACGTCACGCCTAAGTAGATCTAGACCTTTTTTCTTTGGATTATGGATTTATAGTTAGTTTTTTGTATTGTGAACAGCTTTTTTCCAAGTACTAGAGTGCAAAGACGCAAACGACTTTAAAAGCTACTCACACAAACAGCTGTTTTGTAAACCAACATTGCTTAATATGCTAGCATTTTCAAGCTCAAGCTTCTAATAAGATACGCAAAGCTACAAGTCATGGAATGCAAAGTGGTGCTCCAGATAGATGCCAGGAGTTAGTTACGGTGTCAGGCGCGATCCAAGTGTGTGGTTAATAAGCCAATATTTAAAAATTGTAGTACTGTTGACAGTCGTTACCATGGTTCACATGCCTTTCAAGCTTTTCATAGTTTACACTTTTCTACAATTTTCCTCACTGTGCCTAGCTGCCCAGTGGCGGAAATTGAAACTGCTGTCAAAAATGACTTTTCGTTAAAGTGTAAATTGACTCCAAGAATCAGAAGCCAGCAGTTAGGACAGACGACACAAGCCAATGGCAAACATGGCTGGAGATTGGGCGGGGCTTCTATTTGCTACTCGTCTACCATAAGTCTTGCAGAGCGCGCATGTGCGCTGGCTCAGGCTCGACCTAAAAAATAACCAAAGGAAACGAAAAATGCTGACATTATATGAAGCAGTAGCCATCAGACAATATTCAAGTCAAGAGAGGCAGTTAATATATTAAAGTTAGGTTTCAGACGAAAAAGGTCCCAGCTGCTTGCTGGCTTTTATAATCCTGCTATGTCATGGTGGACTGCGTATGATTAATCTGTCGTACAATAGTCCTTGCCCACTGTCCCCCGTACAACACTGAAGAAGAACCAATGTGTACATAATCCCTAAAGACAGAAATCACTCTTTTCATCTGAGAATTGTGTGTTAGAATTTGCTGTTTGGCGGTATCTTCAGCACTAAGGGGGTAGAATTTGTATAATTGAATTGGAATTCATCAATAGGCTTGTTAGTTCCTCCTTTGTACCTGTCCTCTTCACTGGTGTAACAAATCATGAGGGGGCCTCCCTGCAGCAAGGCACGTGGAGGGGCCCCCTCCAGGCTCAATCAGGAGCTCTGCAGCCAGAGTGCTGAGCGGGGGCCCTCTGGAGCTTGGCCCCCCACACCTTGGGGGGCCTGTGTTACGCCCCTTCTCCTCTTCATTTGTCACCTCACATGGCGACTGGCCCCTTTACATAGAGTGTTACACAGTACGTGTTATTTAGACTGTAAGAACTATTTTCTTTAATGAGGTTCTCCTATGCCTTCTCTACTTCGCCCCCTCCCGTTGTCCGTGCCTTCTCGCTCCCTCGGTCTATGAGATGTTTGGAAAATCGAAGTATTCTTTCCTTCCAAAGAGAGCTTTTGCCATCTAAGAGAGCCGATTCATTCCGAGGGTGCTCTGCTCTAGTGTAGAGATGTTACATTGTGAATAACCGGGCTGTCCTTGCAAAGAGGGACTTCTCCTACTGAAGAGAACTTTGCGTTCTGAAGAAATTCCAGGCCCCTGAAGAGAGAATCCTACATTAAGCCTATTGTCCAGAAGAGGGAGGAATATGTTCGGAAGGAAACTCTTCCTTTCTGAAGAGAACTGTACCATTCTGTGGAGAGGATGTGACGTAATTGCCGGACCTGCAGACTTTGGAACTGGGGGTCAGGGTTCGAGTCTCGGCGTCGGCTCAGCATCCCGTGATTCTGTTAATCACTTTATCTCCGCAGTACTTGCATATAAAAGAAATGTGCCCTTGTATAATCTAACTGGTGCTCATGTAAAGAGCTCCAATTCCTAAGGGTGAAGTTTGCGCTATATAAAAATAAAACCAGCATTTACAATGCAATAGGTCTCGCATTTACACAAGTTTGAGCTATTGGCATTGTAAATGACAATGCCTTTTATTTATGTTGTGGTTTTTAAAACCTAAATAAAAGGCATTGTCACTTACAATCATACTTGCCAACATTTCAGAAGACCAAAGTGGGAGATAAAAAATAAAAAAGACAAAAAAAAAAATCGGGAGAATGGGGCCTTGAATTGGGTTACTGTCATGTATGGCTTTGGAAGTGTGCTGCTGCAGGATCGGACATTTGAAACTCAAATGCACGTTTTTTCTTACCTTTCAGAAGCATGGAGCGCAATGGCAGGCAGAGAGAGGGTGATGCAAGTGTTGTGCACTGGCCTGGCAGGTTGCTGGCAGTGCATACACCCCCGCCCCATCGCCCTGTGTGGCAGCCCGGGCTAAAACAGCTTCCCGGGCACTCACACAGCTGCCCCCGAGTACTCCACGGGTCTTTAAAAGACCATTTGCTTGTTAATGAGGCTTTGTTGGTTTTTCACCCCCTTCTAGAGCCCCTGCATCGCCACTCTGACTATTGCTGGAAGAATTAGCACGTCACACAATACCAAGCCCTGTCAGCTGAAACCCCGAGGAATCTGGTTTTTGCTTGCAGGATTCGGCAGGCGGGAGATTAGCCTTGAAATCTGTAGTCTACCGCCTGAATCTTGAAGGTTGGCATGTCTGGTTACATGCCGATAGCTCAAACTCGTGTAAATGCGAGACCTATTGCATTGCAAATGCTTGTTTGTATCATGTATGGATTTATTTTACGGTGGGGCAGTCGTTCTTTGTCAAGCCTTAGTGCTCAGTTTCGCTCTCCACATGTTGGTCTCGCCTACCGACAGCTTTCAGCCGTCTTGTTTAGACTCATTGTGGACAATAGCACTAATTACAGCGGCTTTGGCTCAACCAGTTCATTGGCTTTCTTGTCAGTGTCCTCCCATTTGATGGCTTTCCTTTCTGTTCTTGTTTTTGCTTCTCCAGTTGAAGCATAGGTTCTTTATCATCATTTTGATTGGATGGCTTGCATCTTTTCACAGCTCCACACCAGGGAACTGTTTTTTCCCCAGCACCCCATGCAAATGGAGTGCATGTGTTCTCCTCTCTCCCCCCTGTGCCCTTCTTCCACCTCCACTTTACAGTTTGACGTACATTGTTTCCCCCACTCCTGCTCAGTTTAAAAAAAAAAAAATTAAATAACCTACCGAGGTCATGTGTTGTTTCCATCACTTGGAGGCGTTTATGTTCCACCTGCACTCAACCCTTGTCTGCACCACCAATGCTCCCACCTCTCTGTGCTATGTACAATTCTCCTTCTTTTGGGGGAGCGGTGGGCGGTGAGAGCTGAAATTTGCTGTCAGTTTGTCCCTTTAAAAAACGTGCTTTGGCTTATTTGGCACCTTGGTACCAGGTCTGAGAAGTTCCATGCTCCAGAAGCGGAGTTTGCTGCGTGGTTCTGTTCTGTTTTTAAAGAGAGTACGCTGTAAGCGATGGCCTCATTTGCTGTTGACCGTTTTCGCATCACCTTCGTCAGTGTTTTGTGGCTATAATGGACATAAATATCGCTCTCTTGAATTATTTGTTGCAACATTTGTGGCTATTGGTTTTGCCATTTTTGCCCAGAGTTCTCAGGGTCTACTGTGTGTTTTGCCTCACCTAACTGACCAGTCCTGTCAACCGTCTTCAACATTTTCTGAACTCGTTTGAGTTCCTCTCATCTCAATTCTCTTTAGGAAAACGCTCAAATTCCTGGAGCTTTTCCTCTTTGCTGGTGATCTATGGTGATATTCGTGGTACTCTCGCAGCCAACATATGGCCAAGATTCAGTATTGAGTGGCGATATTACATGCTGGTTAGTTCCTGAAGTTCTGCTGTACTCGCCCTGTTATTCCTAATCATTTATTCGAGATCTCCACCTGCCTCCATGGTGATCGATCAAGGTTTTCAAAGCTCTTATTTTCACCTGAATCTCCAGTGCGGATTCAACACCTACCGCCAGCATCGCATGGCTTCTGCTGAAACCGCAGTGCAAGGGCATTTTTATCATTAGAATACCTCGCTCAATCCTGCAACGCTCAAGTGCCAAGGTTATGGGCCTCACAGCGGACTGGTATTTCACTTATGTTGAAGAGGGTGCTATCTGTGCTCCCTAAGGACTCATATTTCACCTATCTGAAAGACGTTGGTACCCAGGCTCCTTGGGGCACACATTTCATCAAGATTTTAGGAGGTGGTATCAATACTCTTAGGGCACATATTTTACAATTGAGTATGCAGTACCAGTGCACCCTAAGGGCACATAATTCAGCTATGTTGAAGAGCGGTATTTTTGCGAAAACTCTCAATGACAAATATTTAATCTCTGCTTCTGTGGTTTCACACAGCAGTGAATATCAGAAGTGGAGGCAAATTGCATTCCCCATTGGCTATACAATCCTAGGTTGGATCCCTGGGGGGAGGGGTCTTTCAGTGCATGGGTAATGCAGTGCTGATGTCCACTGGTTTGGGATGATAGAGAGGAAGGTCTTTCCCCCTGCAGCTGAACTCGTAGTATCTAGATGTTGGGGCATGCTGTGACCCAGTGTGCAGGTGCCCAGCCCAGCCCTCCTCCAACCTCTGTTGGCCCCGGCCAGCTTCAGGATCCACGTTCTTCCAGGACCTCTTTTCTGCTGCATTTTTCTTCTTGCTTCTGCACCACTTATCTGAATCTTCCATTCATCTGCATCATCTCAGTTTGACTCTAGCCTGTCTGCCTCCTAGCGCCCCTCCCACCATCCAGGACCTATTTAATGGCAATTGTAGTGTGCTAAAGGCTTGCCTGTCTGTATATGGACAGCGCCCAGGGCCTGGAATCCTGGTCCAATCACCACCTAGCTCTACACTTCAGCTGCCCTTGCGCCATCAACCCTAGACACCGCCACGAACCATGCCACCACGCAGCACCACACTCTGCTGTAGGATCTTTCACCTGCACCCGCTGCCACTTCACCTGCTAAAACACGCACGCCCCCACCCCTCTCAGCAACACCAGACCACTTAATGCACCACACCAGCTCACATGCACCCTCCTCAACACTCACTCGCTCAGCAAAATGCCACAGAGGTCTGGGACCTCAACACTCTCACCCTGACATTGTCTTCTTCACTGAGACCTTGCTCATCCCTGCGTCAGCCCTGACGCCATACCAGCAGGATGCAGAATCACAAACTGCAACCGCATCAACACCACCTCGCTATCTCTCCCCACTCCCCTGGTGCAACCTAACGCCGCCCGTTGCAGCTGGAACAAGACCTCAGATACAGAATTGACCGACACTCTGGCCCTCCACCCACCCAAACATGGATCACTGATTGCGCTAACAGCGTCACCCCCATCAAGAAAAGAAACACAGAAGGTCCACCAAGTAAGCCAGCTGGTACACAGAGGACCTCAGGACAGCCAAGCGCCACTGCAAGCACCTCGAAGAGGTGGTGCACCAACAAAGACTCAGCCACAGAACCACCTGCAAATCTGCACTCGACCTATACCACGACAGAACCGCCAGCAAATCTGCACTCAACCTATACCTCCACCAACTACATGAGATGAAGAAAAAAGCCCTGCCACCATGCATCAAAGCTAATCCCAACAACGGTAAGGAGCTCTTCTGCATAGTCAAGGGATTCACCAACCCTGTAGTGGCAACAAGCAACATCACTCTCTCTCTCAGGACCTATGCGACAGCCTTGCGGATTTCTTCCATGACAAAATCTACAGAAACTTCAAGCCCGACGTCTGTTTCAACAGCCGTACCTCCGACGACATGACCATCCCAAGGCGAACCATCTGCAACCACCTCACTAGTCAGGACATTGTCATGAAATCCATCTGCTCAGAGGCCCCATCCGGCCCATACCCTACCACATCCTCAACCTAGGAGCATCCAGAATCGGCTTCAAACTTTCCACCCTACTCCCCACCTCACTGGGTTCTGCCACCTTGCCAGAAGACTGGAACCACGCAGATGTCAAACCACTGCTGAAGAAACCAGTGGACCCCAATGAACTCAGCAACTACAGACCTGTCTGTCCTGCTGCCTTTCTCAGCCAAAGTCATCGAAGAAGCCATCAACAAATAACTCACCATCTACATAGAGCTAAATCACCTCCAGGATGGCTCGCCATCCAGATTCTGGAGTAACCACGGCACTGAGACAGCCCTGATCATGGCCACAGATGACATCCGGGCCCTCCTGGACAAAGGAGAGACAGCTACCCTTATCCTCCTTTATCACTCAGCAGCCTTTGACACAGTCTCCCACCAACGCTCATTACCAGACTTTATGAGATGAGCATCCGAGGAACCATCATCGATGGATCACTTCCTTCCTCGTCGACAGAACACAAGGAGTCCACCTTCCACCCTACACCTCCGAACCCCAACCAGTCATCTGCAGAGTCCCTAACAGATCACCAGTCAGCCCCACCTTCTTCAACATCTACATAACCCTCCATTTGCCAACGTGGTCAGATACCACAGGCTCAACATTATATCCTTTGCTGAGGACACGCAACTCCTCCTCTCTGAACTCCACTACCGCTAGAACCAACTTCACAAGTTCATGACCCGTGTTACCAAGTGGATGAGAAATGACTGCCTCAAGCGTAACACAGACCAGACAGAAGTCTTGATCTATGACCGCAACAACTCCCCTTGGTGGACCACAGAACTGAGGGCCTCTCCAACCCCAGCTGAACACACCAGAAACCTCGCTATCATCCTGGACAGCAAACTCACCATGAGGTCCCAAGTCAATGCCGTTGCATCCCCCTGCGCATGCTACGTAAGATTTTCAAGTGGCTTCCCAAAACACCAGACTCCTCATCACCCAAGCCCTCGTTACCCATAGACTAGACTGCGGATACACCCGGTTTGTGGGGAATCTAGACCGACCTAGTTCAAAGACTACAGACATCCAGAACGCCACAGCAAGACTCATCCTGGATCTCCCTGGTCGCATCCACTTCAGTCCCCACCTCAAACTCCACTGGCTTGCTTCCCTCCAGAAGAGATGCCAGTTCAAGCTCCTCACCCATGCGTTCAAGGCCCTGTAAGACTCTGGACCTGCCTACATTAACCACTGCCTCAGATTCCACGAACTCGAAAGAGACCTCTGCTCTCTCATGCTGTCCCCACCCCTATATACAGAACAGGAGGACGCTCCTTCTCCTACCGCGCAGCCAGCGCCTGGAACGGGCTTCCACCGCGCCTCAGGACCTTCCCTACCCTATTGGAGTTCTGAAGTACACCGAAAACCTGGCTCATTGCCTGAGACCCTGGACCCTGTCGGCGCCTGGATACCCTTGCGGGTGACAAGTTGAGCTCTACAAGTCGATTGATTTATAGCACGGCTGCAACTGCCCATACCTCAGAGCTACTTGGAGTTGTGGAGTGAAACCAGAAAAACCCAAGTGTTGGCTGAACCTGCAATGCTTTGTAAGAGGGTCTGATCCATCCAATGCTTGTCCGATGTTAAGCAATTTCGTGGTTACTCTTCAATAATAATTTCCGGAAATGTAGAGCTGCTGCACACCAATGAAACCTATGGCTGTGAGGGGCATGGGGAGGACAGATGAGCGAAGTGCAGTGATGGCATTTGTGAAATAAGCATTGACAAAGCCAATAAGTCTTGCATAAGTGATAGCTTTTGGCTTTGACAATGTGTTTTAGCCATGTTGTGTGGCTGCTGTTCATCAAGGCGAAAAGGAAAGAAGAAAAAAAAGTGGGAGTGAATGTGGCATTGTTCCGCATTCAGTCCATCATTTGTTTCTTTTGCTATTGTGTGTTAGGTGTGGCACCAGGGTGATGACCACTGTCGGTGCCTTGTGTCCTAGGCGTCTCAGGAGGGCTGAGCGGTGCCCGTTGTCAGTGCCTTGTGTCCTAGGTGTGCCTCCAGGCTGGCACCTAGCAGGGCGGTGCCCACTGTTGGTGCCTTGTGTCCTAGGTGTGGCACCAGGCTCCCCCTCCTGGTATCTTCAGGATGAAGACGAGCTGTACCGGGTGCAGTAGTGTTTCAGGAATGGCTTGATATCCGGTGCCTCGAGTGGCAGGAGCGCGCACCTGGAGTGCGTGTGAGCAGTGGTTGATGGGCGCCCAGAGGTGCCCATCACATGTCTCCCATGGCATTGGGGCACCACGGTAGAAACGCGTCACTGTGTGCACAGAAGACCCCAGGATTGAGCAGCGCTTCTCCCAAGCCACGGGGGCGCCCTCTGCTGGAGGGGAGACTTGTCGCCGCAGCTGGTTTATGGCCGCCCTATCAGCCCTAGAGAATGCCTCATGTATCCGAAGATAATACAAATGAAAAAAACACATGTACTCGCGTAGGCGAGCTTTGGGCCAGCCCTCTTCATTCATTGGTCTGTTAACAGTCCATTCCCCCCTCACACAACACTCCGAGTACAGCAGTGGGTCCGGCTAGTGGAGGCTTTGGCTCTTCGTACACCGCGTTTTACCGGTACCATGCACGTCACTTAAAAACCAGTGCAGATGTGTCCGTAATTGGTTTTATAGTATTATTTGAACTCCTTATTCGTAATGAATATGCTCTACAATAAATACATAAACGTCACGGCCATGGCCGGTGCCTCTGACCTTGTATCGCACACAAGTGATGTGCCCACGGTAAGCCGTCGCGCAGTTCTTCACCGGGATCCTCCAAGACTGGTCCGACAGTGCCCTCTGCCGGCTTCTGCCTGGCACCGCTTGTCTGCCACCTTGAGTTGGTGACGCTTGCTGTGAGTGCCCGTGCCCATGGCCACGGCTTGTCATTGTGAACTTGGCTTTGTGTTCACTGCATGGAAACCAGTCCGTCTGCGCCTCGGGCCGTCGGGGTTCTCGGAAAACTAACAGTGAACCTGCAGGAATGTGCGTGAGGCGTGCACGCGGATTTTTTTTCTGAATGGCGGAGTAGAAGCGAGGCTGGGAGGTGTTTGTGGCTCGGGGCCAGCAGGCCAGGCATGGAGGGTGTGGCCGAAGCCCATCTGCTGATGGCCCAGAGGCGCAACTAGAGCCACATTTCGGGGGGTGGGGAACATGGCTAAGAAAACATTTCGGGGGGGGGGGGGCTCTAAGAAGGGGTGAAAACTGCAAAGCCGCATTAACAAGTGATTGGTCTTTTAAAGACCTGTGAAGTGCTCGGGTGCAGCTTGTAGCCCGTGAAGCTGTCTCAGCTGGGCTGACACAGGGTGGGGGGCTCAGTAAGTGCAGTGGGCCTTGTGCGCCTGCTCCAGCCTCTTATGTATGAGGGAGGGGTCATGTCACAGGAGCTCAGAACTAAACAATAACCAAGGCCACAGGAAGTAACCGTGAGTCTGTGAACAATCCGTGCGCCCGAGGCCTGGGCCCTTTTCACTCGGTCTGTAATCTTACAGCTGGCCCTATTGTTGTACGGATATCCTACTGAACTAAAAGATAGGGCGGACTGAGAGGAGGCTACAGAAAGCCCGTCCTTATATATTTATAAAGTTTTATATAATGCGAACATGACCCTAGAGGGCAGGGCCGGACTGGGAACTGAAAGCAGCCCTGGCAAATTTTGGCAGACCAGCCCCCATAAGGTGTGTAACGAACAAGCGTACCGAGCGAGCAGACCACTGCTAAGGGCGTTGGGGGGGGGGTGGGGGGTGCCCCCAAGAAAAATTTGGAAAAAGAAAGGCCAAAACAATGCATTTTTCAATTGACAAAGCCGCTAGCTTGTTATAGGTAGGTATAATGTAACGTGTTGCACTATATATCTGAATACAATGACAGAACCAGCAAAATAACAGTTGGGCTGCACACTATGCTAAGCACAGATGTTTAGCTTTCCTGTTTTTAAACCACACAATTAATTACATCAGCCACGCCCCTTTGAGAGACCCGTTTTTTCATCCCACTTAAAGCCCTGCCTGACAAGCCTCATCAGATGACTCTTTGCTT
The DNA here is from genome assembly GCF_964204655.1 of Triturus cristatus. NCBI lineage: Eukaryota > Metazoa > Chordata > Amphibia > Caudata > Salamandridae > Triturus > Triturus cristatus. Next base: position 1,270,158,278 of record NC_140592.1, on the reverse strand, counting down.
GTCCCTGAACCAAAGAGTGAAAAGCACAAGGTCAGGGTCACTCATCACTTGTTGATTCGTAAGGTGATGTGCAGCCAGGTCACGAGTTAGATAGATTCAATTCAAACTGAAGAGGCCAGCAGGCCTGAAGTACAGGGCGTCTGTTACAAAGGATTTGGTGGTTTATTGGTCCTCATTCAGTATCTCTTTTTCACCTGTGTGTCTTTTTAGGGATTTCATGTGGTAGCTGTCACAACACTTATTTGAACGTGCTCCTAAAACCATTTCTTCGTATTCTTTGCACATTTCCCACCACAAATCCCCCCCCCCTTTACTGCCCCTAGCATCTCTCAGCTAGTTTCATATTTCCTCTCTATTAATCTTTACTTTAAATAGGATTTATATTTCTCACTGCCCTCTCTCTGAATCATTTATATTCATTTATTGAGAGCCCATTGGCAAAAACAATACGAGTTCCTTTCAAAATAATTGGGCCAATGCATGCTTCTATCGAGTCACCACCCACCGCCCTTACCCCACTTTTCTCGCTTCTGCACTTCCTCTGAACTTTCTTTCTTTGCCCTTCTCCCCGCCCCTTACTCTTGAATCACACCAACCTCGCCTTTACCTGCTTTTCACCTATTGGTCTTAATTATGCCGTCTGCCAGCCCAGCACGCGCCTCTCTGTACATTTAAAACGTTTTGCCCAATCATGACAGTACGACATTACAACGTTTTTTATTACTTACATTAGTTTATACTGTGGTGTGGATCGAGTGGGCAGACTTGAAGGCCTGCTCAGGACTTTGCTGCTTCTCGAGGAGAACATGCCCGGCCTGAAAATGTGACGCAGTTATTGTGGCCCATGATTAAAGCAGGACGAGAGGCTGGTCAGAACAGGTTTGTCCAGTTTCCCTCTGACTCTGAGTTCCTCATTGCCAGGATAGAGCTCCTCTCCCCTGGTCTAGGTGGCTGGGGGCTCCTGTGGCGCACACGGACATGGATGGCATTTGGTATCTGCCCTGCAAGGACCCCTCCCGAGATGTAAACATTAAAAGGGAGGCGGTGCCTGGACTCAGGGCCTGGGTTGTCGGTGAAGGGGCCCTAAAAAGTGAATACCTGCATGCCAACACGGCCTAGTAGGCATCAGCTGCACTGGCATGGATGGGCTTCAGAGCACACACATCTGTTGCACTTACTTCCCTGGCATAAACTGCGACCCCAACAAGCAAGAATCAGGACTGTGCTAACGTTATAACTTCATGCCAATGTGGTGCTCCGGAGGCTATGTCATATTTACACCCTGCATTATATCCACATGCTTGCAGTCTACCATGACGTCTGCTGTGGTGAGTTCCTCACTATGGATGCACATTGAACACAAATCCTGTCTGTCTCTACTAAGCTTGGGCGGAACTACCTACTATGCTGCAGTGTCGGAGGGGGCGTAGACCATTGGCCCGTGATCTGTGCACCCTCCCCAAATCTACGCCCCCTCCCCAAGTTCACCCTATACCTGCGCTGTCATTGGCGGTGAGGAGGGAGGGAGGGAGGGGGCATTCTAGTCCTCGATGGTGTGCGTGCACTGCCTACATGGATGCGCCAAAAGTGTACACAGCGCGCACCGCACACGCACGTGAGGCACTACTAAATTCAAACAACTGCATCGTTGTTGAATTTAGTTGTGTGTGTGCGATCTGACCTTTGTACGGTGAGTGAAAAGAAGCTTTTCCCCGCGCGGAGGTCAGAGTGCAGAGAAATAGACTGTCATGGATGGCGGCCATCGGATTTTATAACTGGGGCTGATGTTGCTTAAAAACCGGCCCCCTGTGACAAAATCGGCCCCCCACCCTTCCGGCCTCCCGGGGGATTGCCCGGTGCCCGGCATCACCAGTCCGGCCCTGCTAGAGGGTATCCGAGCGCTTTGCATGAAGGGGCGGTAGGAGATGCGTGTGAGATCAAGAACCGGTCACATGTACCATCAAGCAACAGACATTGGAGATTAACAAATGAATACGCTTGCCCTCCATAAGGCGTCATCCATGTCGTAGCCAAAATGAGCAGATGAATACATCACGGGTATCCATAAACAGAAGGTGGCATCTGAGGGCGAACACGTGTTCATCAGAAATGTGTTCACTACTTTTTGGAGGGGGCGGTAGCCGAGATCAGGTGGACATCTGGAGGCGCAGAGTTCCATGTCTTCCTGGCGACACCCGAGAAGGCTCTGATCACATGTTCTCTTTACGGGAAATCTGTGGTTTCTGTAGCAGAGAGCTAGCACTTCGCGGTTATACCAGGCTGTGTTTTTTTTTTTTCTTTCTTTTTTTTGCCAAAGGTTACGATTTTTCACTCTAAATATTCCAGGCTTACCTTTTGCAAAAGTTTATTTCAGCTTTGCGAGTTAATTTTCTCGGCATAACAAGGTAAGCTGCAACAGTTTGGCGAGAATTTGCAAAACATTTCTCTGAGTTTTTTACTTTTTTGAAAATCATTTTATATGAAAATTTAAATTGCCCAACAAGCTTCTGTTTTCTGCAAGATATAGGTTAATTTAGAGCCACTTTGTAAGTGTATCATGGTATGGTACGAGCAGGCGCTTCCTGTATGTGCAATAGGTAGATACGTGTGAGGTGCGGTGAGCAGGGCCTGCCGTCTGTGCTTCCAATTTGTGTTATAGGGTGGGGTCTCTATACCTGTGAGGTGTGGTGAGCAGGGCCTGCCCTCTGTGCTTCCAGTTTGTGTTATAGGGTGGGGTCTCTATACCTGTGAGGTGCGGTGAGCATGGCCTGCCCTCTGTGCTTCCAGTTTGTTATAGGGTGCGTCTCTATACCTGTGAGGTGAGCAGGGCCTGCCCTCTGTGCTTCCAGTTTGTGTTACGGGTAGAGGGTCAGGGCTCTATATGTGTGAGGTGCGGTGAGCAGGGCCTTCCCTCTGTACTTCCAGTTTGTGTTATAGGGTGGGTCTCTATGCCTGTGAGGTGGGTCTCTATGCCTGTGAGGTGCGGTGAGCATGCCTGCCCTCTGTGCTTCCAGTTTGTGCTATAGGTAGAGGCTCTGTCTGCATGAGAGGCCGTGAGCCGGAGCTGCCCTACCTGTAAAAATAAATGCAACTTCAAATTCAATTTTAAGCTTGCAACCCAAGGATAGGAAGCAACCCAACCAGCAAACATTTTATAGGTGGGTAAGCAAAAAAACTGCCGACCTTTTGGTTCATCTGGTTATTTAGTTGTCAATTCATTATTTTTTTTACACATTTTTATTTTTGATTGTATCATATAACCATACAGAGTACAAAATGCGAACATCCGAGTGTATTGCGCGCAATAGTTGTCAGAAATCAATATGCAAACCCAGTCTCCACCACATCTCCACCCCCTTCCACCCAAAATCCCCAGGGCCAGTACTCCCATCTGACCATGCTCCACTATCTCACCTAGGCATCAGCACGTATAGAAGGGGTAGTCGGAGCACTCACAGTTGAACATTCCCCTCCCGGGGCCATAAGTTCCTGCAGCATTCCCGTCCATTCAAAGCTATCCCCTCCACATTCTAATTCGTTTTAACCTCCCGTATTCGGCGTTCTTCAGCTAGTGCCCATTTCCCCCATGTCTGCTTGCCATTGCATTTACGTGGGCCCCATAAGTGACAACCGCTTAATAGCTATCAGTCTGGTTTCCAAAACGAGCACAAATCTGTAATAAACCTTACTCTCTCCAGGGCTTGGTATGAGGTGCAAGAGGCAGTGGCGTAGATTGTTGTCAATGTCAATAAGTCAGTGCTTGCAGTCGGCATGTAATAGTGCCCCAATAAGATACCAACCCTGAACACCCCCAAGTCATTTGGAGGAAATCGGCCCCTCCTCCCCGCGGGCAACTAATGGTTGAGCCGGGTAGATTCTGTGCAATCTTGTTGGTGACAAATAAGCTCCGTGTACAAGCTTGAAACGGGCATTACAAGAGACGTGTCTCATCCGTGCAGAAGCTTTGCTCCACTCCCTGTTTCCCAGAGGCTCAATCATGTCTGTCTGAGCCCTGTCGTGCCGTCCGCGGGAACTTAGATGCATCATACTTAAGTGCACTATATAGTCAAGATGAGTCTCTTGGGGATCCCATATTGAGCAATGCCTCCAGTGTCCGTGGCTCGTTCGGAAAACCAGTCTAAAACTTGCTGTCCATTTTGGTCAGCTTGGCAAACTGACCATGGCCCATTCCAAATGCACCCTGAGCCTCTGCATAAGTAACGCACCTCTCCCAAGGGTATAGAACTTATAGCGTCTCGCAGCCGCCATCTTTCCAGGCCGAGACAGACCTATCCTTCACATTTCGCAGGAGCGGTTGTTGCCACCATAGTGTCCAGGCTCCGGAGAACGGAGGTTTTTGCATAAAAGTCTTAATTTCCAGTGCCCAGGTCTGTGCCATCCGCCTCACCACGCAAGGGCAGTCGACATGCAGGAGAGTCTTTTCCATGAGGCAGCGTGGCAGATCCTCCGCACCCCATTTTCCCTCCAGCAACTTCTTTTCCCTATTAGGCCCATCTGTGCACCACTTAGCAGCATGCTGGATGTGTTGCTATACAGTAGAGTTCAAGGTTTGTGAGCCGTAGTCCCCTGTCTTCCTTGTCTGTACTTTCAAGTCAACTCTGCTACTTTTGACGGCCTATATGAGTGATATTAAGAGACTATCCAATTATCAGAACGTACTGCTGACCATCGGGCACTGTGGGTTTTGGAGCATGTAGAGGCACCTGGGCAGAAACAACAAATGGGCCACTGAATCCTGCCAGCAATGGACAACCGGAGTGTGTTCCAAAAGACCACCAACGCCTGCAAGCCCTGCAGCACCCCACCCATATTATACTCCAACTGCTTTTCAGGAGTATATTCAGGTACCAAAAACTATCCAATTCCCACCTCAAACCTAGGTCTGGGCGGGAGATTAAACCTTCACCAGCCATCGCGAGTGGAAATATCAAATACTTGTTTGGTGTCAATTCATCTATAACCTTTCTAATAGATGTCGACAGATGATTCCGCACCTTGTACAGATAGGTCGCTTCCTGCGGCTCCACGTTGGCTTCTTCCTGCCCCAGAAATTAAGCCACCTTCGAACACTAACATAAGTTCCTTTCTTCCCATGCCTTTGGACGAGGATCCAGAGCTCGCTCCCTTGGCTTCTTGTCAAATTGATGAGTTTTTGGAAAAAAATGATCTCTACAGTGTGCAGGGGACCATGTCCCCCTCCAAAGATAACCGGGTTTAAACCTTGCAAGGACTTGCAGAGGTCTATGACGGGCCCATTCCGGGTATGTGTCTGGTGTCTAGGGTCTCTGCACAACTCCAAGGCTTGCAGGGACTGAGCAAGGAGGTATCCTGAGGCAAGCCAGGACTCCTAAGCTAAGCTCTACATTACCATACACAGCCAGAAGAAACTTAAGGGCTCTTCGAAGTAGAGGATTTTACCTGTTCCAATTCCTGATGCATTTACCACAAAAGGATAGTGGTCAGATAAGTACAAATCAAATAAGAAACACAAGTAGTCGAAACGTGACTCTCCCTGATCCCGCCCTTCTTGTCAGAAGTTGTGTGGACATAGGTTCCTCTACATCTTGGTCTCTTACCGCAGAACCAATCCCACAGCTTATAGTGATCCAGCCTGAATTCTCGGGTCGATTGGAGACACCACCACAAGTTGAAACCTTTAAGGAGGCCATGTTGTGCAACACTGACAACTTTCTGTCACCCTCTGGCATGCTTTTGGACCCCAAGGGTCCTAGAAGGCCTTAAGTCGTATTACCTTAAGAGGATCAGTCCTCAGCGCTGTCTCTTGACCCCCTATGTGGGGTATGCCCTGGCTCTAGAGTTGATATCCAACCCGATTTTGAACATGGCAGTATGATCCTAGCGTTGTGTGATGATGTTGGCCTCAATCCTAGAGGCCGAACCCATTGTTTATTGGAGTCAGCGAGGATGTGATATATTATGTGATGTGGTTGTGATACTTTACCGTGTAATACACTCGCAAACCAGTCTTGGGTTCAGTCAGGCTCATTTGCAAAACCTCTAGCTCAAATGTGGGTAGCTGTGGCTTCGAGCAGCAAGGTGTAAAGAAAGAAACTAGTGTAAAGCATTTCAAAGCACCAAACAGAAAAATCAGAAAGTCGCCCAGTAAGCAGGAAATGCAACACCAATGTATACAAATAGATTATATTTTAATTAATTTTTAGGTCTCAAGGTGAGCAAAATCCAGTGGAAGGTTCTGTAGAAATAGATTTTGAAGTAAAACGTAAGTCTTAGCTGTGTATTCCAAAGTGCATACATTCATTGGCAACATACATTCTACAAGCTTCTGAAAAGGTTGAAGTTGTGTGTGACTACTCCGGCCTGAGATGGGCTGCCAGTTCGGACAGGGAGAAGGTCAGGGAGGCCTTTAAGATTTATTTGGACAGTCACCTGATCACCAAAGCAGTCTCTAGTCCAGTTCCACACCTTAAATCAAGACTGCCATAGACTTCGATAGAGTGATCCTGATGCTGGGGATGCAGGAGGCTGAAAGATGCTCTGGGTGCTGTGTGGTTGACTGGGGTCTTCCTGGGGTTATTCCAAGGTCCACGGGTAAGGCGGGGTGACTTTGGGCACAGGGGTCAGCGCCCCTCAAAATCATCTTTGAGCCAGTAGAAGTCCAGCTCAGCTATCAGTCTCCGGACACAGCGGGTCTAGCGATATCCTTTGGTGAGGGATAATGTCTGTCATCGGCAACCAACACACACTTTGATGACTCTCCCGGGTCCAGCAGACACAGGTGCAATTTTTGAGTCTGGGTTGGAGGTTTTGGCTGCATGTCAGCAGTGATTTCTTGCGAGTGGTGACTGACTGGAATGGGCTACTTCAGCTTTTATGGCCCTGGTGCTGGAACGGGGAGTGCATAGACTGATCCTTAGTCACAACTTCGGCCTGGGGCTGACGAGCGACATTTCCTCGAGCCAGGCACCACAGGCACAGGTATTCCCTTTGCTAGCCCAAAGATCTTCAGGTGCAGTCCAGTCTTGATGCAGCCTCTCCTTGCTAGCCCAAGGATCAGCAGGTGCAGCCCAGTCTTGATGCAGCCTCTCCTTGCTAGCCCAAGGATCAGCATGTGCAGTCCAGTCTTGATGTAGCCTCTTTGCTAGCCCAAGGATCAGCAGGTGCAGTCCGGTCTTGATGCAGCCTCTTTGCTAGCCCAAGGATCAGCAGGTGCAGTCCAGTCTTGATGCAGCCTCTCCTTGCTAGCCCAAGGATCAGCAGGTCCAGTCTTGATGTAGCCTCTTTGCTAGCCCAAGGATCAGCAGGTGCAGTCCAGCATTGATGCAGCCTCTTTGCTAGCCGAGGATCTTCAGATGCAGCTTCTCTTTGCCAGGCCAAGGATCAGCAGGTGCAGTCCAGTCTTGATGCAGCCTCTCTTTGCCAGGCCAAGGATCAGCAGGTGTAGTCCAGTCTTGATGCAGCCTCTCTTTGCCAGGCCAAGGATCAGCAGGTGCATTCCAGCCTTGATGCAGCCTCTCCTTGCTAGCCCAAGGATCAGCAGGTGCAGTCCAGCCTTGATGCAGCCTCTTTGCCAGCCCAAGGATCAGCAGGTGCATTCCAGCCTTGATGCAGCCTCTTTGCTAGCTCAAGGATCAGCAGGTGCAGTGTAGTTGTGATGCAGCCTCTTTGCCAGGCCAAGGATCAGCAGGTGCAGTCCAGTCTTGATGCAGCCTCTTTGCTAGCCCAAGGATCAGCAGGTGCAGTCCAGCCTTGATGCAGCCTCTCTTTGCTAGCCCAAGGACCAGCAGGTGCAGTCCAGCCTTGATGCAGCCTCTTTGCTAGCCCATGGATCAGCAGGTGCAGTCCAGCCTTGATGCAGCCTCTTTGCTAGCCCAAGGATCAGCAGGTGCAGTCCAGTCTTGATGCAGCCTCTTTGCCAGCCCAAGGATCAGCAGGTGCAGTCCAGCCTTGACGCAGCCTCTTTGCCAGGCCAAGGATAAGCAGGTGCAGTCCAGCCTTGATGCAGCCTCTCTTTGCTAGCTCAAGGATCAGCAGGTGCAGTCCAGCCTTGATGCAGCCTCTTTGCCAGGCCAAGGATAAGCAGGTGCAGTCCAGCCTTGATGCAGCCTCTCTTTGCTAGCTCAAGGATCAGCAGGTGCAGTCCAGCCTTGATGCAGCCTCTTTGCTAGCCCAAGGATCAGCAGGTGCAGTCCAGTCTTGATGCAGCCTCTTTGCCAGCCCAAGGATCAGCAGGTGCAGTCCAATCTTGATGCAGCCTCTTTGCCAGCCCAAGTATCAGCAGGTGCAGTCCAGCCTTGATGCAGCCTCTCTTTGCCAGGCCAAGGATCAGCAGGTGCATTCCAGCCTTGATGCAGCCTCTCTTTGCTAGCTCAAGGATCAGCAGGTGCAGTCTAGTTGTGATGCAGCCTCTTTGCCAGCTCAAGGATCAGCAGGTGCAGTCCAGCCTTGATGCAGCCTCTCTTTGCCAGGCCAAGGATCAGCAGGTGCAGTCCAGCCTTGATGCAGCCTCTCTTTGCTAGCTCAAGGATCAGCAGGTGCAGTCCAGCCTTGATGCAGCCTCTTTGCCAGGCCAAGGCTCAGAAGGTGCAGTCCAGCCTTGATGCAGCCTCTTTGCCAGGCCAAGGCTCAGCAGGTGCAGTCCAGCCTTGATGCAGCCTCTCTTTGCCAGGCCAAGGATCAGCAGGTGCAGTCCAGCCTTGATGCAGCCTCTCTTTGCCAGCCCAAGGATCAGCAGGTGCAGTCCAGCCTTGATGCAGCCTCTCTTTGCCAGCCCAAGGATCAGCAGGTGCAGTCCAGCCTTGATGCAGCCTCTCTTTGCCAGGCCAAGGATCAGCAGGTGCATTCCAGCCTTGATGCAGCCTCTCTTTGCTAGCTCAAAGATCAGCAGGTGCAGTCTAGTTGTGATGCAGCCTCTTTGCCAGCTCAAGGATCAGCAGGTGCAGTCTAGTTGTGATGCAGCCTCTTTGCCAGCTCCAGGATCAGCAGGTGCAGTCCAGCCTTGATGCAGCCTCTCTTTGCCAGGCCAAGGATCAGCAGGTGCAGTCCAGCCTTGATGCAGCCTCTCTTTGCTAGCTCAAGGATCAGCAGGTGCAGTCCAGCCTTGATGCAGCCTCTTTGCCAGGCCAAGGCTCAGCAGGTGCAGTCCAGCCTTGATGCAGCCTCTCTTTGCCAGGCCAAGGATCAGCAGGTGCAGTCCAGTCTTGATGCAGCCTCTTTGCCAGCCCAAGGATCAGCAGGTGCAGTCCAGCCTTGATGCAGCCTCTCTTTGCTAGCCCATGGATCAGCAGGTGCAGTCTAGTTGTGATGCAGCCTCTTTGCTAGCCCATGGATCAGCAGGTGCAGTCCAGCCTTGATGCAGCCTCTCTATGCTAGCTCAAGGATCAGCAGGTGCAGTCCAGCCTTGATGCAGCCTCTTTGCTAGCCCAAGGATCAGCAGGTGCAGTCTAGTTGTGATGCAGCCTCTTTGCTAGCCCATGGATCAGCAGGTGCAGTCCAGCCTTGATGCAGCCTCTCCTTGCTAGCCCATGGATCAGCAGGTGCAGTCCAGTCTTGATGTAGCCTCTCTTGCTAGGTCCATGGATCAGTATGGCAGTCCTTTTTTGGTCCTTTCTCCAGTCCAGATGTGATTTGACGTTCAGTTTGCCATGTTTGCAATATTTATGCCCAGAACATGCACGGAGAGGATGATGCGATTACTAACTCATCAGCTACTAGGATCCTTCCTGCCTTATGACGACTTCTAGCTAGTGTGGCATCTATGAATCCTAGAGTGCACTATTCTGCCCAATCTGGAGATTTCTGAACCCTTCCTTGAATGTTAGGAGCTTGGTAGCCCACCCTAGAGGCGTGGCTACCTTTGGCCTACACGCCCACGGGAAAACCAGTTTGGCTACTGGTTTCCCCTCTCTGTTCCCGCCGCCAGCCTCTCTACTTGACCACAGGGGCAGTCCTACATGAGTGTGATCTCCCTTTGTCCCCCCAAATGTGGTTTCTCCTTTGAAGCTTGCCTTTCGTGCCAACACCCTTTTTGGCTTCCTGCGAGGGGGATGTAACACCTCTGTAGTAGGCCTCTATTGTCCCTGAGCCTGGAAGTAATTTTAGCTACTCCCCAGGAGGGCAGAAAACTGTCTTTTGGCCAGCAGCTTTAAAAGCAACTGGATAAACTTGGCAACAGAATGTTAACTTTCTAGAAGTTGCTTTTCTCCAAAAATGATATTAAATTCTACTTTGGCATCAATGTGGGTTTAATATCACTATTAATTTAATCCAAAGCAAACACAAGGAGATGATGGATGGAGCGCTGACACGTTTTAGACTCTCACGCCCTGCCAATTTAGGGCAAACAAATCTGTGACTGGGTGGGGTCTGAGTGTCTGAAAAGTTTCAGAGCTCCGTCCATCATCTCCTTGTGTTTGCTTTGTTCGCCCTAAGTTGGCAGGGTATGCCCAGATGTGGGTTCCTTGCTGACTTTGGATTCAAGCTAGCCTGGCTGATGAGGGTTGTTACCCCGAAACCAGTCCCAGGATACTTGTTACCGGTCCAGGGAAGATCTGGTTTGGCAGTTTGGTCTGGACTGTTTCCATGAGGCACAGGGTCGAGACTGATTTGCATATGACTGGGCCTGAACTGAGGTGGCAAAGTGATCTAAAGAACGATGATGGATTCAACCCAGATCTGTGACAGGGGGCGAGTGTCGGAAAAGTTTCAGCACTCCGTCCATCTTTGTGGTTGTACCCATTTTACTTGTCCCATTTAGAAGTTAGCCAGACTGAGGGGTCAACCAGTAACTATATTAGTCAGTTGGGCCACAGAAAAACAACAATTTGAGGGTTTTGCTGCCGGGACATATTAAAGTATGTCCCAATGAATAATACATAGCTCCCTACTTAGGGCTAGATGGGCTTTCCTTAGGGTAGACTCGCATATATTGTTAAGGGAAGTGGGGACTTTACCATTGATTTTAAATGGGCAAAATTAAACTAGCAGTTTAAAACTTTTCTTCCAGCCTGCAGTGGCATGCTGTGAGTCATGTTGTACTTTGTCACACACAGGGTGGCACAATTGGTGCTGCAGCCCTGGGTGTGCACTTTAACTTGCATGCCCTGTTTACCCCTTGCTTCATATACTAGTGACTTATTTGCAAGTTAGCTTATGACATTTGGGGGTAGCCAATTCAACATACATTTTGTAATGGGTTGCAACAGTGGTTCTTAACTTGTGGTCTGGAGACCGCTGGCAGTTCGCGAAGCCTACTCAGGGGCGTGTGCGACTGCACAGAAAATAAAATAGTATTATATAGAAAAATAGAGTTTATATAAAGAAAGAAGCAAAATGTACTACTGAAATTTTTTGCAACGTTCTTTAAATGTAAAGGAATTTGTAATCGGAGGCTAAAAATTAAGTTAGTATCCTCTGATTTGTGAGAGCAGTGAAAGTGCATCAAACAGAATATAGTATTAGATGAGTGGCGTCAATTGAATTTAGAAATGCTCCAACCTTCCACTAAAATTAAACAATTTCATTTTTTTTCTATTCGATTTGTGAATTAAATAAAATATCTAATCATTTGTTTATTTGTTTGAATGCTTGTTTCTGTATTTTTTGTGTATTCTTTTATTCTTCAAATAATTTAAAAATGCTTAGCTCTGTCCCCGGCTTCCACTAATTACTTGTTTTGGGTCCCTGTATTTTATAAATTATTCAGTGGGGTTCTCCGGGTTCCAGTAATGATTAAGTGGGGTTTCACAGATGTCGGAAGGTTAAGAACCCCTGGGTTAGAACACTGGCACTGAGGTCTAGGTAGCAGAGCCGAAAAACCAGTAGCATCAGCCTTAAACTTTTAGTGTTATCGTGCAACAATAGGCATTTCCTTATATTCTCTGAAGTGAATTCGACACAACCTCGATCAAAGTTGCACCCTCCACAACCTCGGGCACAACTGGTTCAACCACATTCTGACTCAGTTGGAACTCTGCCTTTGGCCAGAACACTGCACGTGCCAGATGTATAACCAGCCTGCAAATGTGGTCGCAAAACAATCTGTTTACCACCTACTTCAAGTAGATGATGAGCTAGTTGCAAACAGGAAGGGGTCTCCAGTGGACCCCTTCCCTTTTTGAATGTATTCAAAAATATTTCTTTTAAGAGCAGGCAGTGGTCCCATGGACCACTGCAGGCCCTTAAAAAACATTTGAAGGAAACTTTAAATTTTATACTTTTGAACACATCCCGTTTGTCCTTTAAGGAAAACTGGCTGCATTTGAAAAATTGTTATTTTATTTAAAAACCAAACCGACACGGCGGTCTGCTGTCCCCAGCAGGCCACCATCCCAGTGATTGTAGCCCATTCCCAATGTGTCGCAAATTGTGACCTCCCTCATGAATATTGATGAGGCAGATTATTTGCAACCCCATTGGGAATCGCAAAATGTGCCTGAGACACATTAGTACATTCAGTTTTGCAAGTCGCAAATAAATCGGAATTTGTGACCCACAAAATGGAATTTCTGTACATCTGGCCCCACATTCCTGTTGCTTCTGATTCTGAACACACTCGCCATTATGATGGTTAAACTCTGTTTATGGACCTTAAAGACACCTCTGGACACTGGGTTGGAGTTACTGGCCATTCACTTGATGTTGAAGACCTTCCTATGTCCTTCAAAGGGAGGTTAGTTCAGACCCTCGAAGGCAGCACTGCCGCTATGTGGTACTGCAGTAATTAGGCCTGAGTGGGGTTTAGTGTCCTGTGTCAGGAGGCCTTGTTCCTTTAGAACTGGCTGAGTTTATAGGCCATTTCCCTGGTCATGAACCACCTCGTCGGAACTCTAACCTCCAGGGTGGATGGCAGCTACATCTAGAGTAGGTTCAGGATGTGTACCAGCAATCTGGAGAGACCTGGCTAGATTTCTTCACCACTGCTGGGAATGCACAGTGTCAACACTTTTGCATGTTTGAGTTCCCAAGAAGGCTCTTTTGGAGACTTATTCCGATTGAAGTTGGGCTCAGGACTCCTGTATGCCTTTCCGCCGCTACCTCTCCTACCTGAAATTGTGAAGAATATCAGGAACGACTAAGCCAAAGTCATCCTAGTGGCTGCAGATTCGGCCAGGGGAATCTGGTTCCCATAACTTGTGGGTATGAGCATCAGCCCTCCGATCAGGCTGCAGCTTCAGGAGCATCTTCTTTCCAGACAAAACTGTGTTGCGGACTGGATTGGCATTTTTGTCTAAAGTTGTGACACCCTTGCCTGTTGGAAAATTTATCATACTTCTGGTATTATTTGATCTCCCTTACCCCTCAAAAGCGGAGGAAAAACTCCACTGTCTGGACATGAAATGGTGGCTTTAACTTTGATCGTGCCAAAGACCATTGGATGGATGATCAGCTCTTGGTGGGAGACGCAGGAGCGCAAAAGGTCGAGGCAGTGCAGAAAAGACCCATGCCAAAGTGGATTCTCATTGGTATAAAGATCTTATTGGTCCCAGATGGGCTGAGGGCTCATTCAACCAGAGTCGAGGCTGCTCTTAATGCCTTGATGGGCAGAGTGCCTGTTCTGGTCATCTACCAGGCTGTGACTTGTGCATCAGTTCTTATGTTCACAAAGCACTACTTCCTTGATAGCCAGGTCCTTCAAGATAGGCACTTTGCCCATTCGGTTCTGCAGTTTTTCAGCTCCGACCAACTCCACAAACCCACAGCTTGGGTAGGTACTGCTAAAGCTTTGGTATATATTCAAGGTGAGGAATCTGCCTTTAGAAGCAACCATCAGAAGAACAAGTTACTTGCCTTCGGTTACGCTCTTTTTAGTGTATACTCTGTCTAACCGCATATCATTCACCGCACTCCCTTCTTTCTGTTCCGTAGAATGGGCTCCTTTTATCACCCATAAAAAGATTCCAGATTAAATATATGCACACTGTCATTGCTGATCAATAAGCTCTATGCCCAACGGCGCGGACTGAGCGAAGACGCAAACAGATGTTGGCGTGTGAGTGCAATGCTCATATGTGGCTCCAGTAAGAAAAGCAGAGGGTGACCCAATTTGCCCATGTGGGCTTGGGTACTAGTGTAAGATAAAGCAAATGGCCAGCAAGGGATCATTTATACATTAAAATACTGTCCTTAAATATTTATGCATTTAGAGATCTAAAACGCCATGAACAAAGTTCCCAGGAATTAATCCAATGTCTGATATTGCGGATCAATGCGGAGAAGAGAACAGTAAATGGAAAAAGTAGGCATACCAGCAATGTAATTGCGATCAATTGTTTTTTTTTTTTTGTTTTTTTTTTAAAAACCTTTATTTTCAAAAGTCAGGACACAGCTATTCAGCCGACAACCCGGAGGTTCAGCAGCATCGATATATAGAAACAGAGATGCGTCCCCAGTACCATGAAAGGAGAAGTGCAAAGGTTCAATTTTAATTAAACACAAAAACGCACAACAAACCCCAGCAAGGCAAGAACACTGAAAGCCCATGATGAGCCCCCCAGGGGAGGCCGGACCCCACTCATCTAACAGTTACAGTACAAAGTAAAGAGGAAGAAGAGGGACTGTAGAGGCCAAAAAGTCCATAAACCATACTGGGCTGGAAAGAAGGTTAGGAGGAAAGCTGTTCCTCGGGAGGATCCAGATCCGGGGCAAGACATATTCCCCCCCTGTATTGATTCCACCGCCCCCATATGGCGTGCCACTTCCGGGGGCGGCCTCTAGCGCAATAGACTGTCTTTTCCCTTAACATGCTCCAGTCCATATTTTCTTTCCACTCGGTCAATGTGGGGGGCCCCGCAGAGCCCCACAATCGCGCGATATCTCTCTTAGCAACCATGTTGCCCAGAGTCACCCATTGGGTCTGCGCCGCATTATGATCAGTGGGCCCCCAGACATTCAGTAGACAACACCGCGCTTCCGGCTGCATAGCAATGCCCGTCACCTCCCCCATCACTGCATGGACTCTCCTCCAAAATTCCGTGATGACACCACATTCCCAAATGATATGCATGAAAGTACCCACCATACCACAACCCCTCCTGCATAGGCCGTCCCCCGAGAATCCCATGTGAACCAGCCTTGGCCCCGTCACATACACTCGATGCAGTATTTTAAGCTGCACCAGCCTCAGACGCGACGGGATCGCAACCTCCTTAGGAGATGAAACAGCAGACTGCCAATCCTCGTCATCCAACTCGAGGCCATCCCTAGCCCACTGGTCCCTCAACCCCAGAAGCATATCCGCCCGGACGTTGATCAGTTTCTTATAGATGAGTGAGATCGTGCTCTCGGGCATATGGCCATCAAGGACCCGGTCCTCCAAAGGAGAGGACTCCGGCACCTTCTCACCCTCTATGAGGACTGATCGGAGGGCGTGACGCACCTGAATATAGCGGAAAAACTCAGATGGCCCCAGCTCATACTCCTTCTGCAACTCTTCAAAGGACTTCACCCTCCCCTTAATCAGGACATCTCCGACCCTGGAGATGCCGATCAAGTCCCATTTGTCGAAGCCTTTTGTGTGCCAAAGCCTACCCATTCTCTCAGATTCAAATAGCGGGGTAGCGAGGGTGAGCCTATCCTTCCAGCCCAGCGAGTCAGTTGCCATCTTCCACACTCGCACCGCCACAGCAGTGGGCCCCGTGAGGGACGAGTCCAAGGACCGCGAATACAACGCCCTGTAATAGTTACCACCACGCAGCAACCACCTGTCCATGGCATACCCAGGGCTGAGGTCAGGGCCATAAAACCCATGGTTAATCGCACTCAGCTGGGTGGCCCAATAGTACCGTCGGATGTCTGGGAGCGCAATGCCCCCGTCGTACCATGGAAGCGTCAACTTTGCAATAGCTATTCGCGGCCGCCCATCCCAAAGCAACGTTCGTTGGAGGCCTTCGACCTCCCGAAAGTATTTGGCCGGAACCCAGTCCAAAGTATTCTGCAGTGCGTAGAGGAAGCGGGGAAGCGACATCATTTTGAACAGGGCCGCACGCCCGACGAGGGAGAGCGGCAGCCTCCGCCAGCCTTCAACATCCCGCCTCAGGCGTGCCAGGGGGGGGAGCAGGTTCTTCTCATATCGCACCGCAGAGTCCATGGAGATAAAGATCCCCAAATACATGAAGCCCTGCTGAGCGACCTGTATCGAACATGTTCTAGGGATCGGGGGAACCTCGCCACTAAGAACATACAAATATGATTTACTCCAGTTGATAACAAGACCCGAGTTCCTACCAAAAGATGTGAGTACGTCACAGACCACTATAAGTGATTTCTTGGGTGAGGCAAGATACAGCAGGATATCATCGGCATAGAGCGAAATACGGTCCTCGTGCTCAGGCGACCATCTAAGGCCCCGTATATCCGGGTGCCAACGTATCCACGCAGCCAGCGGCTCAAGGGCGAGGGCGAACAACAAAGGCGACAGGGGACAACCCTGCCTGGTACCCCTCCCAAGCTGAAACGGAGTCGACGCCCGACCATTCACCACCACACTCGCAAGTGGCCCCTCATACAGCAACCTCACCCAACTCACAAAACCGTGGCCAAAGCCGAACTTGGTCAGTACGGCCCACAAATATGCCCATTCCACCGTGTCGAATGCCATCGTGGCGTCAAGAGACGCCACAATAGCTGGTTCACGCAGTGTGTCCGCCCTGGCGATTACACCATGAAGGCGCCGAAGATTTAACGCTGTGTTTCGGTGCGGGATGAAGCCGGATTGATCCGGGTGGACCAAGTCACCGAGTACCCTAATTAATCGGGTCGCCAGGATTTTAGCCAGAATTTTCGGCTCTGCGTTAAGAAGTGAGATAGGCCTATATGAGGCGCACTTATCTCGGGGTTTGCCCTCTTTGTGTATAACCACGATCGTCGCCCGTCGCTGGTCCATCGGGAGGGTCCCACTCCCCCGCGCCTCCATAAACATGGCGCGCAGGTGAGGGGCGACCCTATCCGGAAACAGCTTGTACAAATCGACCGGCAAACCGTTCGGTCCCGAGGCCTTACCCGAGTTTAACGCGCGGATAGCCCCCGCCACCTCTTCAACCGTTATGTCACCATCTAGATCTTCCCTATCTATGTCGGAGAGACAGGGCAACTCGATATCACGGAGGAGGTCAGACGAGTCCTCGGGCGGCCTATCCGACACCCGAGGCATAAACCCTACAGAAATATTCCGAGAAACACTGTACAATCCTCTCAGGTTCCACAATCGCCTCTCCCCTCTCTCCCGTCAACTCTGGCACAACTCTATTGACCCGTTCTTTTTTGTCCAGCCAAGCCAGGAGTTTCCCTGCCTTGTCACCAACATCATACAATCGGCCCTGCTGCTCCCTACTGAGGGTCTTAGCGGCGTTCGTCACCAGGTCCTTATACTCAGCTTGCTGCAAGCAAAGCTCATGCAGTGAGGACTCTGTAACCTCCCCCTCCAGCGCTCCCTCCAGAGCCGCGATCTCCTCCTCAACCTGCAGAACCTCGCCATCTCTCCGCCGCTTGGCAGCTACTACTAGGGAGAGGGCTTCCCCTCGGAGCACGGTCTTAAATGCTTCCCACAGCGACACTGCCGAGTCCACGGACCCCTGATTATCCTTGAAAAAATTATCTACTTTCTTTACCAGCGCGCTGCGCATCTTGGGGTCTCGGAAGTACCACGGGTTGATAGGGGCCACCCTTCCGCCTCCCTCCCGACCCAGATCCAACCGGATCCAAACTGGCGAGTGGTCAGATATACCACGCGCCATGTGCCTCGCCTCGGAGACCAATGAGGCATGCGCAGCCAGAGTGAGTAGGTAATCGATCCTGGAGAGACTACCATGTACCCCGGAGTGGAACGTGTATTGGCTCTGTGTTGGGTGCCGGAGCCTCCAGCAGTCTATCAGGCCCAGCGTGTTTAGGAAGTCTGGGAGCCACCTCTGAGCCCCCCCTGTGTCTCTGGGCGGGTATCTATCCAGCAGGCCGGAGCCAACAGCGTTGAAATCACTTCCCACCACAAGCATACCCCCCGGGAGATCCAGCAGGGCCCTACCCAGATCTGTGAACGTGGAGGCCTGCAGGGCTGGCGGGACATAAACCGAAACTAAAACCAAAGTTCTTCCTTCCCACCGCCCCGCCACCGCCACAAACCTCCCCCTATCATCAACAATGGTGGAGTCCACCTCAAATGGTAGCGAGGCTCTGACTAGGATGCCCACACCCCTGGACCCAGAGGAGAATCCCGAATGTGCTATGAATTTATACCCCTTCCTGTTCAGAGCATAGCACGTATTACCAATAAGGTGCGTCTCCTGCAGCAAGGCAACATCCGGCATTGACCGTTTCAAGAATTGCAAAACAATCCCACGCTTAATGCGATCCCCCAAACCATTAACATTCCAGCTTATTACACTTAAACCCCTACCCCCCCATCCTCAAACGTAAAGAGGCCCACCCCACTCCCGAAGAGCCACCATGGAACAGTCCTGGAAAGAATCATCATGCCTTGCAGAAATAAACCCCCCAACAACAAACCCAAAATCCCAGAAAACCCCCCACCCTGCACCCCTGCGGCAGCTTACAAAGCCCCCCCAACTTGCAGTGTGCCTGTCGCCCTACAAAAACCCCCAAAAATCTACAAAAAGTACCCTAAGGGAGGAAAAGAGCACCCCTCGTCCACCCGCCGCCCTCCGCATTGACTGCACTCTATTCAAGTCTTCAAATATAGCCAAATCGAATCAGACCGGCTCCGAAAAATCAGCCCTGCCCATCCCGGCCACTGTCCCCATCCTCGACAATGTCCTCCCCCGTCCGTCGTCGGGGCAAAGCGTCCAGCCATTCATCGGCCATAACAGGAGAGTCAAAGAAAAATGTCCGATCTTCGTGCACCACACGTAGTCTGGCAGGGAAGAGCATGGCATACCTCAGATCCCTCTCCCGAAGCCGCCTCTTCACCCCCAGAAAGCCCTGTCTCTGCCTCTGCACCTGCTGGGTGAAGTCCGGGTAGAAATTCACCGACGCGTTCTGGAAGGGGACCGGGCCCGTCCCCCTCGATGCTTGCAGGATAGCGTCCCGATCGCGAAAATGAAAGAGCCGAGCGACGATCGGCCTCGGTGGGGCACCCACCTTGGGCCTCCCACCCAGCACTCTATGGGCCCTTTCAACCGCAAAGAACTTTCCAAGCCTCATCCGAGGACTCCGGGACCCCGATGACGCGCACGTTGTTGCGCCTGGCCCGGCTCTCAAAATCCTCCAGCCGGCGGGCGGCGAGATCACTCTCGGTCCTCAGCTTACGAACCTCGATCTGCAGTTCCGTGACATCATCGGTGAGGCCCGTGGTCTTGAGGTCCAGGGTCCTAACCCGTTCATTTGTTTTGCCCAAGTCCGCACGGATCAGGTTAACATCCACCAAGATGGCATCCACCTTATGCGCCAGGGCATCAAACTGTCTCCCAATCGAGGTCTGCATCCCTTCGAGCGCGCCCATGACATCCTGTAGTGAGAGCTCCGGGGCCAAAGGCGAGGACTCCTTCTGGGTATCCGGCGACTGGCTCGACCCACTCGGTGATCCCTTCTGCAGAGCATAGCGGTCCATACTATTGACTTGGGTATAGGCTCCCCGCCTGGTAGACTTAGGCTTCAGCTGATCCACCTCTGCTTTGCCCGACATGGTTGGTACCAATCAGGTCGGTTCAGATAAGACGGGTCCCTCTCAATGGAAGGAATCAGGGGTGATCAGTTCTGCAGTGGGCCACCAGAGTAGCCTGCAGAGCGTACATAGGGTAATAAAGCCACCAAGAGCTCTCCAGGGGCAGGGCTGACAAAGGGAGAGAAAGTGAAAGGACGGGGACCTCCGTCCGACAGTTCACACCTCGCCTGGCCGTTGTTGTTCAACTAGAAGTCGGGCATCCTGCCAACTCTAGCTCCTGGCATCCCTCGGAGGTAGGCCGCAATCTTCCGCCAGGCATAAGTCCGGTTCCCGGTGGGCGATCCGACTGCGGATAGCATCAATCGCCTCCCTGACAGGTCATCCACACGATGCCATGCATACCGACAGGATTAGAGACAGGATAGTCGACGGAGGGCGCGAGGGTCTCGGGAGCTCAGAGCTCACGCGGCCATCTTGGTCAAGCGCTAGGCTCCTCCCCTCAATTGGTCTTTATTAAAGCAAGAGGTAACAAGGGGTTCTGTGAACAGCAAGAAACACCTGTCTATCCAGCACGTTAGTTGTACATACTTTCATACATCTATTTACTGAGATAAGGGTGTAATCAACTCTTGATAACAGGAGCTCTCCTGGGTACGCATCACTGTAGTGTAGGGCATGTCCACTACTTTTATTTAGATCAATAAAACATTGGGAGTGTGCATCAACGTTTCGGTCTCCTGTTGCATTAATACGCAAGACCATCATCAGGGCTAGGAGTAGTTTATAGTTAATGTAGAGGGCTCCTGAAAAAGTTCTTCCTCTGCGAGGACAATAGGAATGAGCTTAGTTACTGTTATGATTGTTATTATGACGTGTGGTATTACACAAAGAAAAATTGCGAGACTACTTGGAGGGGCCACTGCTTTGCAAATTCCTTTTCAAATATTCACCTCCGTGTGGACCTGTGACTGCAATAGGGGACCGTGGTAATTCTGCGGACATTGTGTGCCATTTAATCTGCTTCGATGCTCTGTCCTGTGATTCCATGTCCTGCTGCAGTATGAAATTGAGGAAATCTGTTCTTTGCTGTCTGCTCTTCTGCTGTGGAACGTTCTGTTGTGTCCTTAACCTCCTGCTCAGATTCAATGCTGGTCTCGGTCCTAGGGATGGCGCTGTATACGGGATACGTCTTCATGCCTCAGCACATCATGGCCATCTTGCACTATTTTGAGGTCGTGCAGTGACCAATGGAGACCCCTCCGAGGAGAAGTCTGGAGCAGAGGGGCTTGAGGTGCCTGCAGTTGGTTGGTCCTGAACCAGAGACTCTTGGCGCTCCATGGATGCGGAGCAGAACGCGCTGTGGCGCTGTGTGCTGCATCGATACCCAGTATCGCAATTCACATTCCTTTTAATCTTCCAGGGTGTTGATTATATACTACTTTTATCTATTTTAACTCGTATTGTTTCTACTTTGAGAGCAGTATTTTCTTATCATTTGTGAGTTTGAATATTGCACTGTCAAAGCAGTTTTTTTCTCTCAATGCAATTAATGTAAATTGTGATGCTTTATTTTTTAATTGGATGAGCAGAGATGTGGTTGAGTGGTGATCTTTGCGTCTGCTTAGGTCCTATGTAAATACGCTTATTTCACCAGCGAAGGTTGTTTGAGGAAAGGCCCGTTGGACTATCTAAGGAAGAATTAACATTGTTTGATGCGTGGTGTTCGTTTGCAAATTACGTGCTGCATGTTCGCTGTCCTCATCGAGGCAGTGGCTGCGGTCTCTTCGTTGCTTGACCGAATGTGATTTATCCGTGGACGCCAGCCAGGTTTTGCAAGAAAATAAAAATGTAAATTGTTCTATCGTTAGAAATTGTGTTTTTCCACATTTTATCATCAATGTGTATGTATATTATGCAACAGTTGACAGTGGCAGAAGAATGGTACATTGTGTATGGAAAAATGTCTGAAGATGTATACCTTTGAGACACACTAGTATTGGACCATAAATCCGTGTACAAAAGCTGGACCCCAGATCGTTCGATGAGTTGTGCAGTGAATGGGCGAGATGCCCTGGGGCTTCCGTGGCCTTACTTCAGATTTGTTGTTGCACCTGCTCTCCAGCTTAACCAAGAGGAGAAAATGTTAAGGAACCGCAATCTAAACTCGAAAGCAAATGAAAGAAAGACAAATCCCTGCAAGATTGACATGAATATATAAAAGCAAAACAAACTCTACTAAAAAAAAAAACATAAAAGCAAATGATACTATTGCTCCAGGGATATCACAAGTAATCCAATAAGTTTGGCTCTGTAGTCCTCTTTGTTGACTCAGCTGTGTCTCCGGCCTGTTGTAACCCTCATAGTGATCCCCTCTTTGGAGTTGTGGGAGGTGCTGGGTGGATGCTTTGGAAACAAACGCAAAATATTTTTCAAAAACGGAAGGCGTCTGGTCAACCTTTGGCTAAAAGAGGAGCTGTGTGTAAACCGCTGTGCTCTTCTTACCCAAACATTTTCCCTTTAGCACCTGGATACCCCTAGGGGTGATTAACATGATATACAAAACTCTTGATTGATTTATCGATTGATTTCTGCTAACTTACAGGAAATGGAAAAGATCCTGAGACTACTCCAGTTCAGTGATGGAACCATGGCGCTTGTACCAGCATGATGTTTCAGAAGGTTTATGCAGGTTTTTGTAACCTTGCATGTCCCAGAGGTCTCTGTAGTTGGCCAACTTAAGCGTGGAATCATTGTGCCTTTGTGGCTCGGCCACTCCTTCAGATTGCAGACCCATTTGGCAATTTACCTGTCATGCACTTCCAAAACATCTGGAAGAGGTTATTGCTTTAGATTTTAAACTGTATTTCGCCCCCCTCTACACCCCCCCCCCCCCCAAACAGTGGACCAAGAGTGCTCCTTTAGGTTTTAGGAGGATACCATGAGACAAGCAGATGAAAGGTAAGGATGCAGTTCAGTCACACTAGACCTGCCAGCATTCTTTGATATTGGGAACCACCAGAAACTGCTTAACAGGATTGCTAAAGTATTTGGGGCTAGTCTGTTGGTCTTCAGTGGTTTTATTCTTTCTTGCATTATAAAGCTCAGAGATTACTTGGGCTCTTTTATGTCCTCTCCTGTCTCCCCGAAGTGTCGTGTCGCAGGGCTCTGCCCTCCCTGGTTCTCTTTAACATCTACATGACCTCTTTGGTTCCACTTTTCAAAGACTGTTAAAACCCAATCCTATTCCTACAACACCCAGCAACAGAGTAGGGTTCACACGTGTACCCCCGATGCGTTCTTGCAGGACCTGTTAAGTAAGATAGAAGGATGGGTGCATTGGAGCCAACTCCAGCTAACCCTATCACTACTGGGGAGTTTGTTCGCCAGTGCTGAGCTTTTGTAAATAAACACAACCTGCATTAGGTTGTTGAGGCACATGTACTGCTTCCATCTGTTTGTGCACCCATCCTCTGTTTTTTGGCTAATTTAGAGCTATGCATTGGTGAAAGCGCTGCATTAATATCTCATTGCAGCCTGAAGAGATCACTTTTATTTTTGGACATATTTGCTGAGTAGGTAATGTAGTCTGTACAATCGTACACTATTTGCAAAGATCACAAACTTGTGACAGAATCACTGTGTATGGTGTGCTGTTCATTTGATGACCAATTTCAGACTCTGGAGTATGTGGGAAGGATAAAAATGATATTTTTAATAATTCTGTACAGCGTAAGGAATTAATTGGTGCAACCCATACCTCCCTGGTCCTGAATGGGTGGTAGGTATAATATGCTGAAATTGTTAGTCAGTGTGAGAAGTTTGCCTGGTATATGATGTTCACTAGTTAAAGTGACCACCTTGTACCATGCCAAGCAACCCTTATGGTGTGGTTGTAAGTCAACCTTTTCGGACTAGCTGCCCTAGTGGTAGCGTAGGCTAAGCAGTCTTTGAGGCTAAACTCGTGAAGCGTGTTAAGCCAGCTGTTTTACCAAATGTAACCCCCTTTTATACCAATGAAAGGACACCACACAGATATATATTGAAAATATATATGTATTTATTTCTCAAAGTAACCCCTAGACTCTTTATGAGCACAGGAGCACAAATCGTTAAACAAGAATACGTTAGAATACACAGAAGTTGCACTTTATATAGGCCCTGGTGGCCGCTCAAACCATATACTAAAATAGTGGTATAAGTACCACGAACAGAAAAGGGAAAAGGCCTAGGGCCTCTAGAATCGCTGGGCCTACAAGGAGCTAACTTTAGTTAGTGACCAGGAGGTCCACGGGTTGCGTGTGCAGAGCAAATAGTCACACGCGTGCTCCCATAGGTTTTCAATGGGTGCGTAAAAAGTACAAAGTTACTGCAAAAAGGATCTTCCGGATGGACTATGAACTCAAGATTGGAAACACAGACACTAGAGATGATACTCTACACTTGGGCACCGGAGTGCCAGCTTTACCTCCCCCACAGGAAGCGGGTGCATAGGTCTCGAAGTGCTTCGGGTTTCTTCTATCTGTTCAATGGAGCCTGTGGACAAAGATGCTGCAGGCGGTCGGTCCGGAAGGGATGCGGTGGATCCAAGAGTGGATCGGAGTTGTAGAAGACCTGTAAGCAGAGGGGACAGTGTTCACAGTCACTAGCCAGTGACCAGCGTGGCACCAGGTGGGTACCAGGCGATGTCGGGTGCTAACAGGAAGAAAGGTGCAGCTTGTCTCTGCAGCCACGTGGTCCCTGAAGGTCGACGACGTCCAGGAGTCGGTTCACGAGCTGTCCCACGCAGGCTTTCGCTGTCGGCGGTGTCGGCGACTTGATCGAAGCAAACAAGCCTTGGCAAAAGCAATTGTTGTGGAAAACGAAATAAGCTGATGGTTCTGACCAGCAAGGTCAGAGGGACTGCTCCTTTGGAGGGGAGCAAGGGCCAGTCTGGAGCAACCAGACCAGCGGTGTAGTTCTTGAAGTTCGTCGCCAAGATGGCCACTAGCCAGCGGCCAGCAACCGGTTAGGCGCGTCGAGTGGCAAAATGCAGAAGGGCCCCACGCAGATCGTGGAGATGCTGGAGGGCTCACCTTTGGTGCAGATGCTGCTCGGGTGTTGGGCTTCTCAGATCCCAAAGCACAACTTAGAGGGAGCCTCGGTTGTTGCGCTTGCAGCTTGTCGTTGTCTTTTCAAGATGGCTGGCTCCACGTGTCTCGGTGCCTCCATGGGTCTCCTCTTTTCAGGGACTGTGGATCGGGCGGTGAGAGGTCTGGAGGTCCAGGTCTTGTCAGTCTCTGGGCTCGGGCTCCGGCGGGAGGCGGCGGCGGCAAAGCAGACGTTGATTCGCTGGATGGTGCTTGCGTTAGCAAGGTGGTCACTCCCTGACCACAGGGGAGATTGGCTTCAGTCCTCTGTGCGGCAGAGCGTCGAAGTTCCCGTCTTCTTCTTAGTTTCAAGTTGATTCCAGGATGTCTGAAGTCTTAGGACACAGCTCCTACCTTTAAGCGGATTCTAGGGGCCGGACTACCTGCTAGTTCCCTCCCTAAGGGTGGGACCAGGAAGGGGGGTGGTTACACCCCCAATCCTTTGTCCAGCTCGCCCCAGGCCCGGGACTGGTGTGCCCCAGGACCGGATTGAACTGGCATATGCACCGAGGCTCCTTGTGAGCCACAGGCATGTCTGGTTTCTTTCAAGCCCTACCTGACCAATACACAAAATCCTGTCTGGGGTGGTGCACGCACCTCCCCTTGCAGGAAACCCTTTGTCCACACCTCCCAAGCTGGAAGGACTCCCAGCAGCAGGAGGGCAGACTTGTGTCTGTGGTGGCAGCATCCATTTTGTGGAGCTGAGGCTATGTCTGATTTTACCCGGGTTTCAGGTACTGTACATGTTGTGTCCCTCTAGAAGGGTGGAATGCTAACCCCGTCGCCAGAATTGGCGAGGGGTTAGTATTCCAATTCGTATGACACCTTACTCGACATGTTTTGATAAAGCCAAACCAAAGTTAGCATTTAACCGCGAGGTTCATAATGCACTTAAGAGTATATGGTATGACGATATCTGGAAACAGTAGAAGGAAGTTGTTCCGACCACTGCGGACAGGCTCAGCTCATGCCAGAGCACCATCTCACTTGGAACCAAGCACTCTGCCTTCAGGATTGTTAAGGCCTGCCATAGGAGTGACTTATAGGTTAACATGTGTCCCATTTAAGGTTAGGTATACTACACCTAAGTAAGAGGTGGTTACACCAACTTACCCCAGCTGAGTGATCAGCCAGTTGTGTCAAATTTGTTAGGCCAGGGGTGGCACAATACATGCTTCAGCCCCTGGTAGGCCTTAGATACACCAATGCCCTGGGTACCTAGTGTACACTGGTACAGGGTCTCAGAGGGTGATCCACTTCCAATTGGTTATGCACCTAGGGTGCATAGTGTAAATTTAGTAGAGAGAACAGCAGGCTGGGGGTCTGATTGGCAGGCCCACAGCCTCAATATGTCAAAAACCAGTGAAGCAAAAAGCAAACATTTGGGGTGCCCATAGGATAGCAGACCCTACTCTCCTACAGTCAGGGATCGAGCTATTTGCTCTCCAGAACGTGCTACTTCCTTTCAGTCTCCCTTGCATAGGGATATGTGAATGCTGAGGGATGACCCCTAATTTGTTTCTTTCTGGTTTACTGAGCGTGTAGGTAGTAGACTTAATGGGTTTTCTATCTGTTTGCCTGTCCCTAGCAATGAACTGGTTGCAGTAGGTTTGGGAAGTTTGGAAAGCAAACTAAAGCTAAATGCTCTTTTACGGTGCCTGTTTTTTGCTTGCAGTTATTACCCTGTTCTATATGGAAACACACCACAACCATTTGTTTTTATCATCTGAATATACTCGGGTATCTATCTCTGGGTGCCATACTGCCTTCACCCTGTTTGGCTGGCTGTGAGTTTATGCAAAATATGGCATTTGTCTGAATTTCTATCTCAGAATATTGTATTTTTCTCCAGTCTCCTTTGCACAGGAGCATCTCCATGTCAAGTTTGACCACCCCAATTTTGTTCCCCTGTGTCTCCTCGGCATGGGGTTCTAAACATGTATGGGTTTTCAAGGCGCAGAGAGGTGCCTGGCTCCGGTCCCGGTGGCGGCCATCTTTGTTCAAAGTTTCATCTGCTGTTTTTAATGGTTTGTGTTTCCCTTTCACCCTGTTCAGCTGGGTTATTTATTTTAACTGATTTTCTTTTTCCCAGTACTTCAATCTGGGAGGGGAGCTTCCCTGGCTGAACAGGAGCGCTGGGACTCCAGTTGCCGCTTTGTGTTGCCCCAGAGTTTGACAGACCTTAGCCAAGCCCTTCTGGAAGCGGGGCTATATAATCAGGCCAGCTTTGCGGACGTGAAGGCGCGCCAAAGGCAAGTCCGTTGGCGCCAGGGTCCTGAACCCCTGCTTCTTTTACCTTAGGGCCGATATCTTACTTGTGAGGAGAATTGCTAGCGCTGTGTTGCCCTACGAAGGAGGGTTGCTTCCACTCCCTGGATGTACGATCGAGCCCTAAGGGATGCAGCAGTTGTTACTTTTCCCTGGTGGACTCAACCTCGAAGGGTCCTCAAGGTTAGAACAGTTCAAAGGTCAAGCAATGCATGATACTGATTTTGCCGCTCAGTGCCTAAACACAAGCACGAGATAGCAGATTTAATTACACGGTATCAACCTGCAGCGTTTTTCTTAGTTGAAACATGGCTAATGGTTTCCGCCGCCCGAGACCTTCTTGACACGGTCCCCCCTGACCATGCTATTCTAAGACTTGATCGACCGCTGAAAAGGGGTGGAGGTTTGGCATTTTTTTTTTTAAACTTAATATGCCATGCAGACTGATGGAGCTGGACACTGCTAGCTCAGAGGCAGCTTTTTTTTAGC
Source organism: Triturus cristatus (assembly GCF_964204655.1). Lineage (NCBI taxonomy): Eukaryota > Metazoa > Chordata > Amphibia > Caudata > Salamandridae > Triturus > Triturus cristatus. The sequence continues at coordinate 1,270,130,783 of NC_140592.1, read as the reverse complement.
TTGGCTCTTACAAATCACCGCACTATAGCAGGTCTGTTAATATATCGGCGTCCTGGCCCTGTGGCCAACTTTAAGTCCTATCTTGGACCCTATTTTTACAAACTCAAATTTGATAATGATGGGTGCTCCGATTCCGGTGGCTTGGTCAGACCATTATATGGTTCCTTTTGATATCCATGTACCTCCCCACCGGCTGTACAACCTCATAAAAGAAGTGCTCGTAAATGGTCCTGTATCGCTTCAAAAAATTTCACAGCAGTGTTCCCTGATTGCAAACAGACAAATAACAAGGTAGATGCTCTGGTCACTAGTAAAACCCCAAGCTGCTAGGTTTACGGAGGCACTGCTGGCAAAGAAGAAATCATGGAAGCGGTTGGAACGCAAATGGCGCAGAGACTACGAAGGAAACCACAAGACTACATATCTGGCCTCCCTGAGAAACTATCATAAGGTCTAAGGCAGGTATGCGCGCTGTTTTATGCAAAAAAAAAAAAAAATCGAGCAGTCAAATTACTCTTCTACGGACCTCTTCCAGATAATTAAATCTCTGGAATGGACGGCTGGGTCAATTCCACCCACCACTGCCCTCTGTGATCGGATCGCATTTTCCTTTCTCGATCTGATAAAACATCTATTTTTTCCTTTCCTTAGAGTGTTGGGAATTTCCAGTTTGTTGCATCTATCTGGACTGTCACAGCTGTTCCAGGGACTTTTTAAAAAATCTAAAAGCCATATCAGAGACTGAGACCCACAGCTTAATGTCTAAAATAACTTCTGGATCACCTTTAGACCCTGCGTCTCCGGCTATACTTGAGTGAGGCCGGGAAGCCCTTGTCCCTGTACTTACTGATTTGCTAAATCTATCTTTTGCCTCCGGGCAGGTCCCTCAGGAATGGAAGCAAGCTATGGTGATTCCACTCCTAAAGAAACTTAACCTCAGATCCTTCTGTACCTGAGAACTTAAGACCAATATCCCTGCTGCCTTTCTATGTGTAAATTATGGAAAAATTAGTCCATCAACAGCTGATGAATTTTGTGGAAGAAACAGCTCTTCTCCACGAATCACAATCTGGGTCCAGGCCACTTTTCAGTACAGAATCTGCCCTCTTACACATCAGAATCTCACCGCCAAGTGGCCGAGGAAGGTAAGACGGCTGCACTTGTCATGCTTGACTTAATTGCAGCTTTTGATACTGTCTCCCATGGACTGCTGCTAGATGAGCTACAAAACTCAGGGGTTGGAGGCACCCTGCTAGGCTAGCTAGCGGATTTCCTAATGGGCTGCACGTTTCAAGTAACCCAACAGCCGCAGACATCCAAGTTTTGGACATTGCGGCAGGGAGTGCCTCAGGGCTCTGCCCTCAGTCACTCTCTTTAATCCATACATGCGACCATTGACCGAACTTATTGAGGGTCCTGGCGTTGGAACCGTATCCTACGCCTATGAGTCCCAATTGATTATCACGCTAGCTCAGGAGAACAACCAAGCGGCGAACGATTTCAAACTTTGTCTAGTAGATCTGGCAAGTTGGATGAAGAATAGTTGCCTGCGACTGAATGCTACCATAACTGATATTCTGATGATGGGGAAACATCTGCCCTACACTACGGTGGCCAAAATGAGTTCGGCCCTTTGCTGACTCAGAAACCTAATATGAAAAATCTAGGAGTCTGGTTCGATTCAGCCCTATCTTTTGGAGATCAAATCTAAACTCTTGTAGGTACTTGTTTTGGCACCTTGTAAATGCTCCAGAAGATCCTGGGGCTTCCCCCAGATTCTGCGAAAAGATCGCAGTCTAGGCTCTGGTGGTATCACGGCTTGATTATTGCAACATTCTCTATCTGGAGGCCTCTAAGAGGTGCCTTCTATTGCTCCAGAGGGTACAAAAGGCAGCAGCTCTTCTGTTGAATATACCCAGACGTGCCCCAATGGGGTCAGCCTTGACCAAACTCCACTGGCTTCCCATTGAGGAAAGGATTTATTTTAAAGCCATGTGCTTCGTCCACAGGATCCTCCATGGAAAAGGCCCTAGCTATCTCCGTCCTTGGATTCAGTCTTGTCTCCCTAACCGCTGTCTGGGATTATCTGGAACAGGCCTATTCAGTGTACCAAAATTTCGCAGATTGAGTTTTAGGAGCATCTCCTTTAGATTCTTGGCACCTAAACCATGGAATGGTTTGCAGCACCATCTTGGATTAGAGCCTTCGGAGGCTCTTATTCGGAAGCACTTGAAAACTTGGTTATACAGGAAGGGCCTCACCCACTAATAAGTAAGGGAGGCTTGTTGCTAGTTATGTTGATTGAAATTTAGCACGGGGACACTCCGATTGAAGTAACCAGGTGATTTACAAACTGCTAACATAACATGGATTTGGGGTACCTGCTTAGGCTGCCTGTCTTTTGGTTGTAGGTGTCCCTGCGTGAATGCTTAGAAAAGCACCACAACAATATGTTTTCAACATTCACAGATCATGAGGCTTCTGTCATTTGTTGTCAGACAGTCCTCATCCTCATTGGCTGGGTCGGTCAACGGACTGAACCAGAAGTCAGATGTTAAACATTTTTCCCAAACATGGTAATGTCCCTCGGTCTTCCTCTCAGAAGCATATCCCTGTCAAGGTGTGACCGAAATCTGTGTTCTCTCTAGGATTTCTGAATGAGGGGTTATCAGATGTGAGTTTTCCATGGGTTTGAGCAGGGATCTACAGTCTAGACACCAGTGAATATTTTTGATAGGTAGAGATTCCATGGAGATGTCTGCAGTATTTTGGCCTGAGGTTGGCTGGCAACCAAGATAACCTACCAACTCTGACTTTTAGAGGCACACCTGAATACACATTAATGTAGCTTGCATGAATTCCAACATGATTTGTTCATCAAAATCCATTGCAAATGTCAATGTGTGTGGGGGTCAAAAGCCCTTCAAAGGGTCGGGGGGCATGCAAGGGACTACAGGGCCCAACTGTGGGGGGGTTTAGTCCTTTTACTCCTGATATCACAGGGTCAGACTTACTATGGACACTTGGTAATTGTTCCAAGTACCTCTTCTGTACTTGACTCTCAGGGTTCTGTGGTCCAAGCACTGTCTCTCTCGGGGAAGGGGTGGGAGGTCTGGATACATAAAAGTGAACACACACAACTCAAAATGCACACAGCAACAATAAATCATTGCCCAACCAAATACACTCTTTAATGAAAAGAAGTATATTATTTCTACCGCATACCACACAAAGGAAAAGTATGAAATCCACAAGCAATTACGCAGCCTCCCTCAAGGTCAGGGCTCTAGTGTTTCTTTTGCAGTTCTCTGTCCCACTCACTTCTCGTGTTAGCGATTGTGGTTATTCCCCATTCTTTATTAGTAATATCCAGGATATAATTGCTGTGTGCATTTATAACGGGGGAATACTTTTAAAATTGTTTATTTTCTGTTCTTGCCGCATTTTACCTGGGCACTCTTCCGCTTTCATTTTCTGGCTCTGGGAGTTTGTAAAGGTTCTCGCTCCTTCCCCGGTCCACCACGGCTTGCCGATTGTGTGGAGGGAAGTGAGTACTTCACTCTTGCTCCTCCCCACCACTTCCTGCCGCAGCTCTACGGGCGGAGCTCTAGATGTTCCCGGCCCCAGCTATTTAATCTGCATGCTGTGCTGGTGCGGATAGTGGATCACCCTGGTCGGGGGTGCCACGCTGTTGCGCTGCACATGTTGAAAACTGCCTGTATCTTTTTAAAATTAATACAATTGCTGTGTGCTATTAAAACGAGGGGATACTTTTAAAATTGTTTATTTTTTGTTCTTGCCGCATTTTACCTGGGCACTCTTCTGCTTTCGTTTTCTAGCTCTGGGGGTTTGTAAAGGTTCTCGCTCCTTCCCCGGTCCACCACGGCTTGCCGATTTGTGTGGAGGGAAGTGAGTACTTCCCTCTTGCTCCTCCCCACCACTTCCTGCCGCAGCTCTACGGGCGGCCCTCTAGTTGTCCCCTGCCCTAGCTATTTAATCTGCATGCTGGGCCGGACGTGCAGCGGGCGCGCCACCGGTGTGCCAAAGGCAAGCCCGTCTGTGCCTGTCCACGCCAAGTTCGTGCCTTGTGCCAGAGATTCTGGCCAATTCATTCTAGACCCCGGTAAGCCCCTGGTTTGTTCCAGAAGACAGCTCCTGGAGCTCCAAGCACAGAAGGGCTCGCATCGCAGGCCCATGAACCTTGAGCCGCTGGTCGGTTGTCAGGTGTCCGAGTGTGCTAACTGCAAGGCAGTTATCACGCTGGGTGAAGCCACGAAATCCCATGAGGATATTTGTCAGCCCCATCCTTTGTCTTTGAAACAATCCTTTATGGGATATCTCCTGAACGCCAGATCTTTGATCAAACACAGGGCAAAATGTAGCGATTTTGTGTCCCTTCGAAAGCCTGATTGGTTATTCATTACTGAAACCTGGGCCAGGGATTGCTCAGGGCCAGATTTGGTGGAGGCCATCCCCTCCGGGTATGCCCTGTCCAGACTCGATTGAGAAGGGAGAATAGGGGGGTCTAGGAGTAGTCTATAAAGACATCTATAAAGACATCTATTCGTGCTTCACGGCGGCCCTCACCTCTCCCTCAGATCTCTATCAGGCCCTATATTTGTCTTTGAAGGTCCTACTCACCGAAGGTTTTGTTGTAGTAGTCGCCTACCGGCCTCCTGAACCTAGAGCAATGTTCAATCAGGACTTCAGTAATCGAATAGAGCCCCATCTGGCGAGATCTAATGTAACTCTCTTGGGTGATTTTAACTTTCATTTGGAGAAAACTCTGTGTACTGAAACTCCGGTTTTCTTGGAAACTATGGACTCCTGTGGTCTTCCTCAGCTGGTGAGGAGCCCCACTCATATGGCAGGACACATCTTGGAAGGGATCTTTTCTAATGATCCTAGGATAGAGGTGACGGATCCTATTCCACTCTCCTGGTCTGATCATTATGCCATCCCATTCCTTCTGGAAATGCCATTATCTCACCTAAATCTTAATTTTAAGAACAGGGTGGAGATGAAGAGAAACTTCAGCAGGGTAAATAAGAAGGACCTTCTTAATAAACTTAGCAAGTATTGCTGCCTCCCTTACTTGGATGTTAACTCAATATGACGATTTTTCCAACTGGCTTTCGGTGGCCTTGGACTCTCTTGCCCCTCTTAAGGAGCACTATGAGGCCAGAACACGCCCGTCGGCCCCGTGGTTCTCTGAAAGGCTGAGAAAGCTTGGACAGGTATGCCGACACCAGGATTGAAAATGGCGCCGAGATCTTACCTCAGTCGAAAGGGATCTGCACAAACTTAGATTGAAGGAATATAAGCTAGCCATTAATGAGGAAAAGTTCACTTATTATTCCAAGATGACGGAATCCATAAAATCTCCTAGGGAACTTTTCATTGTGATCAATTCCCTCCTAGCTCCTACGGCCACTGCTAACACAGAGGTTTCCCAGGATTTGTGTGATAAAATGGCATGTTTCTTTTATGCCAAAATTAAGGAAATATACTCCTCCTTGGAGATGTCCAACGCTGGAGGATAAAAGTTCAGATCACCCATCGGATTCTCTGGCAGCTCCTCTGAAGGATTGCTGCTTGTGCTCCTTTCCTCTCCTACTTCAAGAGGACACTGAGTGGATGTTAAGTGGAATTAGGTCTGGTTCTCCCCTGGTGCCCTGCCCCCTGAAGATCCTGAAATTAGGAATGGAGGCTATTGCCACCTTTGACTTCAATCCTTAATGCTGTCATTACCTCTGGCCAATACCCCACCGCATGGAAAACTGCGGAGGTTAAACCTCTCCTAAAAAAGCCCTCCCTGGACCATGTGGAACTAAAGAGCTACCGGCCAATTTCCCTGTTGCCTGTCCCAGCTAAAATCTTGGAGAAACACCTGAACCTCCATCTCAGTAATTATTTGGAGGAACATCAGTTGCTCGATGGCTCGCAGCATGGGTTCAGAAGTGAGCACAGTACCAAGACGGCGTTAACCGTTGTTTTCAACAACAGTCGACAACAGGTTGACGCTGGTCATACCACCTTACTGATCCTTCGACACCATCTCTCCCCTTAGACTGGCTGGGAGGCTCTGGGAATTGGGGACTGAGGGCCTTGCCCTTAATCTGCTTACAGCCTTCCTCATGGAATGGTCACAGAGTTTAGATGGGCCAATTCTTCTCCGATCCTAAACAGTTGTTCTGTGGAGTTCCCCAGGGATCCTCATTGAGTCTGACCCTTTGTAATATTTATGTAACTCCGCTTGCCAGGGTGGTAAGATCTTTCGGCCTAGAATTGTTATCCTACACTGATGACACTCAAATCATGATTACCATCACGGAGTGTGTCGAAGCGTCCGCATCAAATTTCAAAAACTGCATGCAGGCGGTGGCTTCATGGATGGTAGAGAACTATCTAAGACTCAATGAGGATTAAACTGAGATCTTAATTTTCGGAGACAAAAAGGATATTTGGTCTGAGGCCTGGTGGCCTGACAGGTTTGGATCCTGCCCTCGCCCCAGTGCCCAAAATCTAGGCATCATAGTGGACACCTCCCTCTCCCTGGGCCCCTACATAAATAGAACAGTTTCTACTTGCTTAGGGATGATCAGGACTCTCAAGAAGATCTTTCAATTTCTCTCCCTACCCTCGCGTAAACAGGCAGTGGTGGCCCTTGTGCTGTCTAGATTAGATTACTGCAATGCCCTTTATGTAGGGATAAATAAGGAGATCCTACATCGACTTCAACTTGTGCAGAATGCCGCCGCCGGGCTGGTAATGGGCCTTCCTAAATTCCACTCTGTATCTACTATCAGAAGCCTGCACTGGCTCCCTTTGGGACGGAGTATTGTGTTTAAAGCCCTGTGCCAGGTGCACAAGGCCTTTTACAATATGTGGTCAGAAGGCATTAAAAAAACTGTTTTGGGGAGATGTCCCCGGCAAGCAGCTAAGACCTGCCAGCAAGAATCTGGTGGCCGTTCCCAGGTTTAGGAAATCCAGATGGGGGGGAGGAAGGGCCTTTTTGCTGGTTGCAGCCAATCGTTGGAATTCCCTCCCTCCCTCAATTTCTACTCTGGAAACCCATTCCTTGTTCCGCAAGGCCTTGAAGACCTGGTCCTTCACCTGCTCGAATCTGTAAGCCCTTTTGCCTATGGACATGCCTGATCCCTCTCAGCAGCGCCTTGATGCCCCAGGCTAAGTACGCACTTTATAAAGCTTGTATTCATTCATATACCCCACAAGTAGTCCGAGTGAAAGAGCCCACTATAACTCTGGTTTAAAGTCAATAGTGTCCCAGCGCTTTCAAGCTTCAATTAAGTTCCCCCAGAGTTGACATGCCTGCAACAAGTCTCCCCTGCAACGGCATGCATGGAGTGTTTAGAGTTCCGGAGTGTACCCCATCCGTGGGCACTCCTAGCATCTGCACCTCTGGTAAGCTGGCAGCACTCAGTGAATACAGGCTCTCACTCGCTGCACGCTCCTGAAGCAACCGGAGGCTGTAGCCAACTCTTCCTACGAAGTGTTTCTTCGTCTCCCGATGGGTGGAGCAGTTGCTATGAACATTCTGTCTTGGGGCCTTCGCCTGGGTGAAGGTGCACGGGTGTTTCCATGGCGTCGTCTGTTCTCTGGCGGGAGGGTAGAACAAATCCCAGTCCTTGGTGCTTCCAGTGACCTCCAAAATACAGGTGGCCCCTCCTGGCATACAGGATTGGGACCACCAAGGTACTGCAGAAGGATTCGGTGCTTAGCGCATGGCAGTCTTTCCCACAGTGGTCCTTATTGCATGGCAGTCTATCACTGCTATTTTCAAGACGGCCCTCTCCTGACATTTGGGGGTTGCTGACTCAGTCCTGCACACAGTAACCACTGAATCGGTGCAGCAACAGTTTCCTCACACGGGAAGTTCACTTGACCAGCCTCCCCACTGGACCTCACTCCGTCTAATACTCTTCTCTTCCTCACAGAGCTTACTGGTTTTGCCAAGCAGGCAGGCGCTGGTGCTCCACGGCAGGTGGTCTTGGATTCCCTGTGTGATGTCCCTTTATCCAGTAGGTAGACTAGCAGGCCTGGGCCCCCCATTCCTGGTCACAGACAGAAGTCTTAAAGCTCCTAACTGCTGCACACAGCTCGTTTGACTGCTTGGCAGATGCCAATTTTTGGAGTCTCAAACCCCCTTTCTTATAGTCCAATTTCAGACACCAAATGTAATTTAAAACCGGAGTCCATGAAGTTTAATTATGTTTGTTTTCTGCTTCTTTTGAAGTGTCTTATCTTCTGCTGCCTCTATCTCTTAAAAAGGAGTCAGTAACAGCAGGAGTTTCTCTGAAGCCGATAGTCCCTAAACACAGGCAATGGGAGTGATTAGAATTCACACCTGGATGCCAGCCACTGTGATATGTGCATCAAATGGTTAGCCCAGGACACCCAGCTTGACTTTTTATGATTCTCTTATCATCCCATCTCCTTCCTGAGATGTGCCCAGGCCCATTCCTTGTGACCTCTCTGAATCAAAGAGCACCCTTTGAAGTGTTCAGGGGAGGCCTGGTCCTGCCCTCGTCGGTGTGTGTTCCACTCAGCTTACAGGAATGGAGCAATGCACAAATCTGTCTGGGCGATCTCTCTACCTCCTCTCCATGTTTCATCATGCAGGCTGGGGTCTCCCAAATTGGAATCCAGGCACTTCATTGCAATGTACCATTCAAAGACTCACTTGCACCTAGTGCATGTATACAGCATACACATTGCACAGCACCGTATTCTCCATGTACTGTACCAATCATAGGCACACATATATCCAGCAATTGCATTTAACACGCGCTGTGAAAGATCAGGAGCTGTTCACGAGATGTACCAAGTCTGATGTCAAGAGCCAAGGTGTCGGTGTTTGTTGGGAGCACCAACAAGCCTTGACAACAGCAACAAACTTAGACGAAAAAGGTGCACTGCTGGGACCAGCAAAGTCCAAGTGACTCACTGCGAGCAGGTAAGTCAGAGTAGGCCTGAGCAAGCAGGGGAGTCCACTGGAGCCAAAGAAGACCCTCAAGAGGACCCACAGGCCGGAGGCACAGGAGTCTAATGAGTACCTCGAGCAGCTCACCAATAATTGAGGCCCATGGTGCAGAGGATGCCGTGATGACAAAGATCTTGGTATCAGGCGATGCTTGAGGCTGGAGCTTCCTGGAGCCCGAAGATCTCTAGAGGAGAGATTCAACAAGCCGACACGGTGCACAGGGGTACTGCTCCAGCAGTTCAGACGAGGGATACTGGCTTCAAACTTTCTGTGGAGACCATGCAGGGCTCAAGGGAGTTGCAGAACCACCACCTGTGTTGCTGAATTTTTCAGAGTCCATGGGAGCTCAGGATCAGCAGACCGGTCAGCTTTGTTGCGGTGCCTACAAATACAGGGCAGTGACTCCTTCACTCCAAGGGAGATTCCTTCGGGTGTCTTGGATGTCCACAGGCCTGTAGAAGAACCTGTATGGAGCACAGGCACCGAGGCAGAAGGCTGGCAGTACGACAAGACCAGGGATAGCAGGAGTCTTCCCAGTTGCAGTTTAGGTTTCCAAAGCGGAGTCCAAAGCGCCCAGTCGTTTGAAGATGAAGTGGTTTCGGATCTGAATCTTGTCCCACGACGAATCTAAGAAACCATCCACAGGTAAGCCCTTAAGTACCCTACAGAAACAGGTTGGGATGATTCAGGGGTCCCTCCCACAGGAGGTGCTGGACAGTGGGGAGGATACACCCATGTCCTTTGTCCAGTTTGGCACCAGAGCAGGAGCCAACGGCTCCCTGAAGTGGATTCAACTGAAGTATGCAAGGAGGGCACCAAATGTGCCCTTCAAGCAGACTAGTGGTGCTGACAAGTGCCCCCACCCTGGCCCGATACACGAAATCCTGTAATACTTCCATTAAGCAGCTTCTACCGAAGGCTCGTTTCATGAGTCTTAAAATGAGCAGATCTTTCTAAACTGGCACGGACATAGGAGCTCTGAAAATGTGTGTATGGTGTTTGACATTCAAGCAGCAAACTGTGCGAATAGAGAGGACATCTTATCACCACTAAACAGCGCACCTGGCCACCAACAGTGCAAACATTTGTATAAATCAAAAAAACTAAAAAGATGCAATCACTACTGAGGTATGAGCATGTTGAACGTCATTCTTCATGCTCATAGCGCTTACCTTAAGTACTGTTTGCAAAATATTTGACAGTTGGTGGTGCTCTACTTGAACATTAAGAACAAAGAAACCGCCTCCACAAACCATACAGCAACCCCGTCATGCCCTAAAAATACCTTATTAGAAGATGTTTCGGTGGCTTGTTACTCAACAGCAAGTGTAGCGACCATTTCTTTACTACTCAGACGAGAAAGGCATACACATAAAAGGTACACAAAAAGTAACTTAAAAAGCACCAGCACACATGATGATCTTGAGACTGGAAGTTACATAAACGTCAGGTCGTATTTCGTTTATTTGAAGTGTCTGAGGGCATTTTAACACACCCCATTATTGAAATGCAGCGAGCATCTTTATCTTAAGCCATGTTAGTGGGAGTTCCTGTTACAGTAAAAGTAAAACTATTTTTGCACCTATAATTGGATTGAGAGAAGAGACGGTGGTACAGTATAAACAAGTGGGAGGAGCCCAGAACAGATTCTCGCGTGAACTTTTACCTACTAAACTGCATCATCTGCCCAGTAGGGAGCATTTCACGAGAGGAAGTCCAAAGATGCCAGAAAGAATGCAGGTGGACACACCCTAGAGGCATGACAGTGACATATTTACAACACATCGGCTAAACCTAAAATGGACTGACAAGATTTTGACACGTACTACTGAGCAAGCTTTGATTACTATCAGACGTCACTAAATTACTTTGAAATATTAATAATGCGAACCCAAGGAGCCAAATGAATTGGAATGAGCCAAAGATGTTTTCTTGCTAGATATCCCCCCCCCCCCCCCCACAGAGACGGCTAAATTGTGTAAACAATTTGAAATGCTCAAAAGCTATTCAAGAATATGATCACAAATTCAAAATACGCTACAGAGTTTTGATTGGCGAACCAGAACCCCTAGAGTCACGAAAAACGGTCCATATATAGACGGAAGGAAGAGGGGGGACTGGGTCTTCCCAACATTCAACCCTACAGTCAAGCAGCCCAGATCAGGCCGGCTCCCGACTGGAACCACTATCCTGAAAGCAAACCACAGGTACAAGTGAAGCAGGCGTTCCAAATCCCACTTCAATCCCTGCCATGCTGCCCCCGGGGAGCCAGACCTAATGCCCGCTTGTTATTACAAGTCACATTGATTTTGCCAGAAGATTGAAAGTCTATAGTAAGAAAGAAAGGTATTACATCATACCCCTCTCCCATGACACCAGTAACGTACTACTCAACTTTTATGATGGAAATTCTACACCCAAGCTTCTGTAGGTGGAACCATCAGTAGCTAACTGTAGTAGATTTCGTTATTCAAATGTAGTAAGTAGTAAATCTTTATTCAGTAAAAAAAAAAAAAATACCAGAAATGATCCGTAATCATACAATTTATGCTTGTTCCATATCAATTAGATAGGCATACAATCTCTGGTCCTGCGTTTATCGAAGATGTATACAGTATTACAATCAATAACATTTGCCATGAAAGAGTATGTATATTGCCTTCTTCTTATGTTTGGAAATGTGTGTCTGGCACGAGCTGAGCGCCTCAGCTCAGCTCTATTGAATGTAATGTTACATTTGTTATGGTTTGACCTTCCGCCACAGCCTGCACTTATTACAGTGACATATACCGGGCAATAACTTGCTACATGACCACATTAGAAATAACCTGATGCCGAAGCGAGAAGAAAAATATAGATTAACAAAATGACTACACTGGTTGAACAGACGGGAAGTAAAGGCCCTGGTAAACACAAAGATGATGTGGACAGAGGCCATGTTCGTAAACAAGCACAAGGGTATGAACTTGGCTGTGTTGCCATATTAAAGATCTGTGTCCCACACATAAACACAAATATGCAAAACACTGAGCAAGAGACACTAGGAAAAATGTGGACAATGGCAGCTAAATCCTCTCTCTGCATAAAGCATAAAGCAAACGCTAACAAATGACTAGATTGTACCTCTCCCACACTAAACTGCAGGCTATGTCTGGTGGCTGAGATGTGTGGTGAGAGGCACCTATCTGCATGCATGGTGGTCCTGTATCCACATTCAAACGTACTGGAAAGAGATTCAGAAAAACAGACCAATAACTGAGGTCTTCCTACACTCCACTCCATGCTTAAACTCTGTAGCCATCCAAAGTAAACAGCATATTCTCTTTGACGGCACAATCACCCAAGTTTGGAAACTTTATATGACCCCTCCCCTCATGATTAATATGTGGTGGGGAAAAAGGTACTCGTTATTAAAAGAGGTAACAAGCATTTTACGCCATGAAGCAGGCCTTCCTTTCAGCTGGTTGCCTACACTGCGCGTCTCTCCAGCATCTGTTAATTCTGCACCAGTTTCCCAGGCCCACAAAGACCGACTCGACCTTCGAGCCATTTCTACAAGAGTGAAACTGATCGAAAGAAACAAATCCTTACAGATGAAGAAGACAAGAGGCAGCTGACCGGTGAGAGCAGGGGTCAGGATGACCCCAAGAGGGATTTTCTCCGCAAGCTTTGCCTCAATGACCCCAAAGAATCTGTCCCATAAAAACAGTGACTCCTGACCCCATGCACGCCCTTCTCCAGCTCCACGGATAACGAACCCAGGAGTGGAGCACGCCATGTTTTGACGCAGGCACCAGCGCAGCAGGCACTTCCGGGGTCGTGTTAGGCTCGCCGCACCCTGATGTGATTTGATACTCGCGCGTTTCGAGACCTGTATCAAAAACATTTTCCGGTGTATTGAAATGCGAACAGTTCCGTACTGAAATAACTGGAACGTATAAAGCCAGAGGTGAATGTTATATTAATCGCGCTCTCTTTTTGCGTCTCCAAAAGCCACACCGAGGGCGCTCGATTGACTACATGAATCTTCCAACTAATGCAAACCACAAACCCCCTGCGCACTCCAGGCCCTAGGTACGCAACCACACAAATACGGAGACCGACAAATGCACACACTATACAAAAAAAAAGCAGAATCCCGAGAGTGGTGCGTGCGCGCGCCACAGCGAGCTGTGGTTTTAATTATCGCGCCCGTGTCTGGGCACGATATTTGAAACCACATGGCCTATAGGTGTCTATTACACGCACCAAGCACGTAATAAACACCAATAGGCCATGGGCGGAACAATGCGCCCGCCTTTGGCCAATTGAGTGCAGTCTTTTATATAAAGACGCACGCAAAGGCCAATCGGGTAGCACAAAAGGGAAAGCACACGCACGAGCGTGTGCGATTCCTAGGTCAACTACCCAAACCCCGGTTTTCCCTTACTAAATGTCTCGCGCTGCGCGAGCAGGGCTACACACTGCAACGCTAGGCACGAGACCTAAAAAGAGCCTTGTGATGGTGGACATGGCTAAAAAGAAGCAGTAATGGCTGTTCTTGGCTCCTCCTGTGGCCTCACCCACCAGCTCAATCATTGGATAGATTTGGGAGAACAGTACCTCCCAGGCCCATCTGATATGCGTGAGGACAGTGTGCCGTCACTTGTCACTTCATATGCATAAATAGAAGATGACCCAGAAGTGAGTGCACAGAGCTGCCTCATTACAGCGATTTCTAGTTCCCAAAAAGAATCTGGCACCAACAAACCTTTTCTTTTTTTTCTTTTCCCTCACACTTGGGATGAGAGGGATTTTGTCTCCCATTGAGGGGTTGGGAACAAAAAAGGAAATAAAAACACTTGCTTGGTTACCCTGTTGACATGTATTTTACATCATGAAAGCATCAAGTGGACAACATTTTCTGACCTCTCTATGTCAGCAAAAAGGTTAAACAGCAGCAAGACTGACTATCTTAAAGGGTCCCCGCATCACAGATCATTGTCCTCTATGCATGTGGAAGAAGAAATAAACGCAAGTGCGTTTGCTCTTGTTTTTTATCTGTTTAAATATGAGCATTTTCATTAAGTCGATTGCACTTGGTTGCAAAAGACATATTGTGAGCTTACCAAGTATATGCAGTAGCTTGGAGTCGACCCTTTGTTTACCTTTGCTAGTATGAGAAATTAGGTTGTTGGTTGGTTGAGTGGGGTGTTAATCCTGCTCAAGCCACAGCCGCAATGTTGGTCAGGGTGAAACACAAAAGTTACTAAATTAACCCGTGCTTAACCCTCTGGTAGCTTGGCACAAAAGCAGACAGGCTTAACTTAAAGGCAATGTGTAACGTATTTATGCAGCACACACATTTAAAAAAATAGACTACATTTGAATTAATTTGACACCAAAACAACAAAAATCCAGTCAGTAGAACAAGTGTTATGAAATTTTAAATTTTAAGGTAAATACTTGCTTTTATAAGATCAAAGCGCCAACAACGAACATCTTGTTGCACAAATCTGGGACAAAGTAAAAAAATATGGCCGACTGCAATGGAGCTCGGGTCAGATGCAAGAAGTGGATTGAGCTCGGTCAGCGCTTACCTTTGGGCTTTCAAGAAATTTCAGCAAAAATTGTCTGAGAAGGTGCAGCTTAGCGGGGCAATGCTGCGGGCAGTGTCCGAGGAGGAGGTGTTGTATGAGAGCTTCTGGGCAAAGTCACGGTGAAGATTTCTATGTTTGGACTTAATGTAATTCTTGGAAGTTAAAAAACCTCCTGCATCTTGAACCTACAAGCAGTGGCCGACGAGGGCGCCCTTCTGCAAAGGATAACTGAACAGAACTTGCTGCTGTGGAGAAAAACGTACCGGTAACTGCCGTGGTCCAGCCGACAGACAATGCACAGTCGGTGGATTTATGAGCAGGTAGGTCTTGGTCTCTTTTCATTTCTCAGAGCTCTTTTTAGCCAAGTGTTTTCTATGTCCCTAGTTCTGGATGTTTTGCAGAGAAGCTTTAGCACCACTTCCAAGGATCCAGGACTGGAGAGGCACCACTTGGAGGCTCAGGAGTCACTCAGGTTAGGTACAGGTGCCGGTGCAAGATCGTTGGAGCCTTTTCAGCCCTGTGGCTTTGATCAGGAGGCCAACAAACTAGTCACTCTGGTAGTCCTGGGTTCAAGAGGTGGAACAGGGCTCAAGCAGCAGGGCAGGACTCCGAGAGTTCAAGGCAGGCTTCAGGCAGCAGAGCAGTCGCTCCAAGTACAGTAAACTAGTCCTCGAAATATACAGCAGGCCATAGCAACAGGCAGTCCTCAGAGTCAACTGAAGAGTGGGTCTGAGAGTCCTATTTTTATGCCTGGTGCCTTCTTTTAAGTAGGGAGACCTTTCTAGAGGTTTTCTTTGAAGTGCTTAGAATTTCCTACTTCCCCTGGCTCCAGACACAATGCACTAGTGTGAAGTCCTTTATGAGAAGGCAGGGCACATCCTATTGCTTTGCAAGTTGGGCTGTGCCCAACTCCGCCCCCCCCCTCCTGCAGGTGATGGTCCATCCAGTCACACCTAATCACTCTATTGTGTGACTGTCTAGGAGGAATATATAAGAAGTCCAACTGCCAACTACACCCAGTCATGTGACTGCACCCAGGCTGCGGGCACCAAATACCTAGGACAGAAGAATTCCATACTAGAAGTATCCAACATTAAGGTCAGGTGATCCTGTTAAGGTAAGGATGAGTTACCTGATTTGAATGCGAGGCCTCGTGGAAGGAAGACTGGATCACACCTCCGATGCAATTATATCTACGGTGAACATGCACAGAAGCAGACGGTCGATCAAACAGAAGGAATGTTGCTTACCCGCATTACAGGCCTCAGTGCACTACTAGGATAAAGGCGCACAGGATATGCACAAGACTCATCAAGGAGCATGATGGTGTCCTAATAAAGCATACACTCAGCACTTAGGAAGACCTTTGTGAAAGCAGCAGGCCCAATGTGAAGGTCAAAACACGTCGGCGTACAATAAAAGTTTTCAGGGGACCCACATTCCCACGAAAAATTGCGTTGTTTATGCGATGCCTAAGGAGAATATTCATACCTTCCAAGATAATTGTGATACAAAGCCTTTTACTTGAAGGCTGACCACATGGTGCCACATGATACCTATAGGATCAACATTTTTTGAATGAGCATAATATATCCCCATTTTTTGAAAACTTTCATTTTGACATGTATGTCCAATTGTTATGTCTTTATACACATTCTATATGGAATTGATGTGGATGTAAAAAGTAAAGTATATGTTGAATTATTTGTATGTCTAAACTGTAATATGTTTGTGTTGTTTAAATGTTAAATGACTAAGTGTTTTCACATTGCACTAGGAGACCACACGAAGAATGATTTGATAAAAAGATCTATGAAAAGTGTCTGTTTTACGTCACAGTGTTACTAGTTTTAGGTTGTGTATTTATTGTACAAATACCAGTTTTTATTAAGGGATATCTATCTATCTATCTATCTATCTATCTATCTATCTATCTATCTATCTATCTATCTATCTATCTATCTATCACTAAAGCATTTTGAATACTAAAAAAGTGAGGAGGGGCAGGAACACACTAAGAAAGAAATCGGGCCCTTCATTGCCCTAGGGTATGTGAAAGTTGTATGCATCTACAGAAGTAAAATACAAATCTGTGGTGTAGGGGGTATTTTCCGAATATATGATTAACTTTCTAAGTGGCCTTTTTGAAATGGTAAATTAAAATCTGACTTTACAATTAAAAATCATTTTTAATGCTAATTTCTCAGGCAGCAGACATGAATTCCCATTCAAAAGTTAGCACTTATTGAATGAAATAAGGCAACCCAATGTTATCCTGTGGGAGATGTAGGCCTCACCGTAATGAGAAACAGATGTGAGTTTTTCCTTAGCAGAACATGTAAAACCTAAAAATATATGCCCAGTATTTTAAAATTACAATGCACCCTGCCTTATTGGCAACCTAGGGCCTAGCATAGGGGTGCCTTATATGTAATAAAAGGGGCATATAAGGATTGACAAGGGGATTATTTTGCCAAGTTGAATTGGCAATTTAAAACTGCATACAGGCTGCAACACCAGACCTGGGACCTGTTTTTAAGTGCCTCTTAGATGGGTGGCACAATAAGATTAAAAATTAACTATTTAAAAATGGGTGGCACAATAAGTGCTGCAGGCCTACTAGTGCAAAAACAACAATTGATGGACAGAATGCAGAACAATGTCATACATTCACCCCAGTACAGAGATCTGGGCCTAAATCCATTGTTTTTTTGCTCACCATGCCATCCCAGTTTGAACCCAGCCATATGCAAATCAGTCTTGACCCTGTGCCTCATGGGAACAGTCCAGCCCGAACTGCCAAGCCAGGGCCTCCCTGGACTGGAAACATGCATCCTAGGACCGGTTTCGGGGTTTCACCCCTCTTCAGCCAGGATAGCTTGATTCCAGTGGCATGGAGAGCACGGGACTCACGTCTGAGCA
Organism: Triturus cristatus; assembly: GCF_964204655.1. Taxonomy (NCBI): domain Eukaryota; kingdom Metazoa; phylum Chordata; class Amphibia; order Caudata; family Salamandridae; genus Triturus; species Triturus cristatus. The sequence continues at coordinate 1,270,113,278 of NC_140592.1, read as the reverse complement.
TACCCGTCCCACTCGGGGTGATAAATACAAAAACAACAATTGATGTACAGAATGCAGAACAATGTCATACATTCACCCCAGTACAGAGATCTGGGCCTAAATCCATCGTTTTTTTGCTCACCATGCCATTCCAGTTTGAACCCAGCCATATGCAAATCAGTCTTGACCCTGTGCCTCATGGGAACAGTCCAGCCCGAACTGCCAAGCCAGGTCCTCCCTGGACTGGAAACAAGCATCCTAGGACTGGTTTCGGGGTTTCACCCCTCTTCAGCCAGGATAGCTTGATTCCAGTGGCATGGAGAGCACGGGACTCACGTCTGAGCATACCCGTCCCACTCGGGGAGCAAATGCAAAAACAACAATTGATGGACAGAATGCAGAACAATGTCATACATTCACCCCAGTACAGAGATCTGGGCCTAAATCCATCGTTTTTTTGCTCACCATGCCATTCCAGTTTGAACCCAGCCATATGCAAATCAGTCTTGACCCTGTGCCTCATGGGAACAGTCCAGCCCGAACTGCCAAGCCAGGTCCTCCCTGGACTGGAAACAAGCATCCTAGGACCGGTTTCGGGGTTTCACCCCTCTTCAGCCAGGATAGCTTGATTCCAGTGGCATGGAGAGCACGGGACTCACGTCTGAGCATACCCGTCCCACTCGGGGTGACAAATGCAAAAACAACAATTGATGGACAGAATGCAGAACAATGTCATACATTCACCCCAGTACAGAGATCTGGTAGCATTTAATTTACAGGCCCCGAGTATATGGTATACCACTTTACTAGAGAGTTATAAGTAAATTAAAATGTGCCAATCAGTTGTAAAGCAAATTTACCATGTTTTAGGGAGTGGAAACTGACACTTTAGCACTGGTGAGCAGTGGTAAAGTGCACAGAGACCTAGGCCAACAAAAACAAATTCAGAAAAATTCAAGACTGAAGATAGAAACGTTTGGGTGGAAGACCATCTTAATGCTGGCAGCTTTAACACTTTTCAACCCCACCTAAAAGTGTGGAGAACTACCTAACCTCCTGGGAATTCTCATCACTAAGGCAGAAGAACCTGGACAGACCATTGGAGTGGTCTGACCCAGGACGGTGTTCCACTGTGAAGTTCATTCCCTGTAGGAACATGAACAGCCTCAGCAGTTTTGGATTCACACCCCTCATCTGCATGAGCCGCCTGAGGAATCTATCTGAACACAGAACAGAGTCCCAAACAGGTATGGTCTCAGCTTCTTCAGTGCTCCAACCACAACAAACGCTTCCCTTTCAATAGCACTTCGCCTCTGTTCCTTAGGAAGTAGCCTCCTAGTGATGAAGGCTACAGCTTGGCCTAGGCCCTCCTCATTGAACTGTGATAACACTGCCCTATGTCATGCTCTGAGGCATCGGTTTGCACAAATAATTCCTGGAAAAAGTCAGGGGGCTTGAATACTTAGCCTGTACACATGGCCTGTTTGAGGGTGTCAAAGGCTTCTATGTAGATTTCCTTTTTGTACTGCTTCTTGGAAGTCAGCTCAGTTGAGGGAGCAACAGTGGGGCCATATCCCTTAAACCTCCTGTAGTATTCAATGAGACCCAGGACGGCCTCACTTCTGTCCAGGTTTCAGGGGGCTCCAGGCCAGGATATTCTCTATTTTGGCCTGAAAGAGCTGCACCTTACCCCCGCCCACGAGGTGTCTCAAGTACACAACAGATCCCTGCCCCATCTGGCACTTACTGGCCTTGATAGACAGGCCTGCCTGTTGCAGGGCCTGAAGCACTTCCTGGAGGTGAAACAAGTGGTACTCCCAGCTACTGCTGTAGACAAGTATGTCGTCCAGGTAAGCAGTACTGAAGGCCTCCATCCCAACTAAGGCCTGGTTCATCAAACTCTGGTAGGTGGCAGGGGCATTCTTCCATCCAAGGGGAATCGCTATACATTTTGAAATTGTGAAAACCCCTCTGGGGTAGAGGATTCTGACCTCTTTGCCCCCCTCAGTTTGGGCTATCATCCTTTTAACCAATGTGCTTGTTGAAAGATTCAACAATACCCTAAAAGGCATGAGCCCATATGGTGGAATAGGGGGGTCATCTTGCCCTGCCTACTCTCTGCCTCCAGGAGGTGCCACAGAAGGGAGTTTGGTTTAGCAACCCTCCCCCCTCCCCTCCACCTCTTTTCCCCAAAGGTCTTGTCCTGCCAGGTGTATCTCGTTAGCCAGTCCCAGTAGGAAGGCTCTGTAGCATTGGGAGAGGGGGAGACTACCAACACGTGTTGTCCCATGCATAGGCACCTTAGGCTCAGTATGCAGGAGTCCATTCTCTCAATAGATGAGGTCCTCTCCAGAGGTGTCACCAGCTGCCTGGGCTTCCGCTTGCCACCTCATGTCGTCTAGGGTTGGGTAGTCTTTTTGTGCCTTGCAGAACTCCTCCCTGGTGGGCCCACCGTCAATATGCCACCCAGCAAGCTCACTCATATCTCCTAGGGAGGTAATGTCCTCCCCGGTAGGCTCTGCAATAGCCCCCTCCAGTGCCCCATCCACCAGTACGGTGAGAGTTTCAGAGGCTAGTTTCCCATGCCTGCTGCCGTTCCATTTCTTGGCAGTCACCTGGGCCATCATTCCATGCTCCAAGCTCACTTGACACTCCTCCAGGGCAGCCCTGGACCTTGTGATCATGCAGACCCACTCAAGTAACCCCAACATTTCCAGGTGTGACCTAAGCTCTACTTATTTCCGTGTAGTGTGTGTCAGATAATTTCCTTGCAAATAATCCACAGGCATGGCAGTTTTCACAGCCACCCTAAGAAAACAGGAGACTTCATTCCCTCCCCATTCAAAGGGAACCAGACCCACTGGGTAGTGGCTCTCACTGTTGTCTGCAAATACAACCTTTTGGAATGTATTGGGTATCACCTGCTCTGAGGACTCCAGATGACACCTGACAGTAGCCATGCTGGCTCCTATGTCTCTCAGACCCTCCACTCTGCCCATTGATGTTGAACCACTGGGAAGTATTTGAAGGCATGTGGGCTTTGGGCACCATCTCTCTGTCAGCCAGGGACACTAGGGCAACCTCAGCTGTCTCCCACCACACGTAAGGGGCCAATGCCTCCAGAAGCGCTACAATGGCCAACCCAGGGGGTACACCCACCAGTGGAGGCTGAGCACTCTTGGTATGCCCAAACTGGTAACACTCATAGCACTTGGGGACAAATTTACCAATGTTTTTATCCATAAACCCTTTCTTCTGGTCAGAGTGGGGCTGGGTCCCTTTCCCCTGTGAATGATTATTTAAAAAAAAAAATCTTATTATAGGTATTTTCAACTTTATACCATACTTGGTATACGATACCCACCAGTAGCTTCTCCCTCCCTGAAGTGCTCTCCAGTTGTGATCTACCCCCACCCCTCCTCTCACGGTCACTGGAGACAGCAAGCTAGCTATCCTGGTGTCTCCCAACAAGCAACTAACCCAAACCGTGAAAACAACCCCCAACTCTAACTTCTCCCAGACAGTGGCATGTGTCGCAGTATGTGGCTATATGGGGGTCTGGGTGGCTACCCCAGTACCCATATCAAGACAAACTGTGGCGCACAATGTGTCTGGCATATCGTTTGTCTGCAGGACTCTGGTCTAAGTACCCACATGTAGACCCTGGTGTGGTCACCTTCTGCCCTATGGCCTTCATCACTGTGGGCTTGGGTTCCACTGAATTGGATCCCCTCTGCCATCACCCTACACCCCCTCCTCCAGTTCCCCTCAAGGTGGTGGCTGCTAGTGGCCTGTCTCCTCACTACTCCAGAGGCCCCACATTTGGTCGAATTTATGAGAACAGCCTTGAGGCTTGTTGACCTGCTTCTCTGCCCTCATACGCCAGTCCAGATTGGACCTCCTTTCCTGCAATGTGGACACAGAGGGGCTTCCCCATTGTTTATCTATTTCACTTCTCGCAACAGCGAGGGCCAAATTGCAGAAGAGCAATGTGTGCCACTCCAGCGTTTGCTGTTCCCAAATACCCAGGGCCACTGTTGGTGTGAACTGCACCTGTTCCTCCGTCACTTCAGACAACCTGTCCCCCACCCTCTCCCAGTGCCTGTGCAATGGCTAACACCCCCAGGTAGCATGTAGCAAGGTGCCTTTCTGACCACACCCCTCCGAGTCGCTGCACTGTATTTTGCATAGTGTCACCATCGTGAAGTAGGCTCTGTAAAGCAATTTGAGATGGACCAAGCGGAAACTTGCTCTTATCACCACCTCTCTCGGGTAACCGCAGGTCTCGCTCCAAGCATCATAAAGCAGATTGACCCAGCCTAGGAAGGATGTGCCGAAACCCATCTTCCCCAGGATTGCCATCGTATAAGGCCATTCTAGGGAGTCAAACACCTTTGTTGCATGCAGTTATAGGAGCCCCGCCAGCTCCCTGTTCTCACTGCTGCGGGCCAAACAGCCAGACAGCCATCCAATATTATGTTGCATCACCGTATGCCCATTATAAACTAATGAGGTAACCCGTTCACTGTCCGTGGACCTGGGTATCATGCGGTATAGAACAACAGTTGGTCCTGGGACACCTTTCAACATGCATTTAAGGCAAACAATACCTAACATATTTATAACTCGAAACCTGCAGTAATATATCAAGCAAGCAGTAAAAATACAGTTATGCACCTTAAGAAAAAGAGTACGGTAACCATTTGTAGAAGGATGGTCTATTTTATTTATAGTACCAATACTAGAGGTAAAGACTTTACCAAACATGAGATCGCCAAGAGGTTGCTCGAAAAGGGAAAGGAAGTGAAGAAAAAGGGTGCTCATGTGGAGTGAAACTTGAGAGAAGGGCATAGAATGAAAATAGTTCAACAGAAATTACAATGGTTTGTTACATGCAACTGGTTATAACATTAGCACCAGTTGGTTGTGGCCTGTCCAATACTCTCATTAAATCAAGAATTCTAGATAATTCACAAGGAGCGTGGCAGAGAAATATCATCTGTTCAACAAGAGAGGGATAATAATAATCCACATTTATAAAGCGCGAACAATCACCCGTAAGGGAATCTAGACGCTGGGGGCCATCGTGAAGATTAAGCAAGCTATTGCCCAGAGTCACATGGTGCTGGGCTAAGCTGCCGCTGGCGCCGGGGATTGAACCTTGATCCCCAGATTCCGGAGTCAGTCGCCCTGGCCGGGGCGCCACACCTCTTCCCTGGGATGGTGGTGTTTCTAGGTACAGGCCCTAGGTAAGGGGTAGATGTTGACGATTCGACCCGACTTATGTCGCAAAGGGTTGCTTTAACCTCTGCTTGCGGGTCTTCCTCAGGACAGGGGCGAAGGAGGGCTACCTACATGACACATAGTCTTTTCATAACAAAAGGTGCTCTCGTGTATCCGTAGGTTGTAGCACGCCCCGTCCCGTAGAGGGGCGGGAAGACCCCTATGATGAATCATGACACCAAGGGTCCTTTTGGTGTGTGAGGGGTATTTAAAAACACTATGTGTTTTTCCCACCATTGTAGGAAACATACCTTACCTGGGAGGACATGACCTTTGAAACTGTTCTGAGGGTGGATCTTTATGGTTTATACCTATTCCAGGCGCCAGAGGATGAAATGCCCTGATGACAGCTCCCTTGATCGGGTAGTCTGCATCACAGTTGCGGTAAGCGAGACCAAGAGACCCCTGAGGGTCGGAGCAGAAAGGTTAAACCAAATCCAAAATCCACAAATGTGAGTTAATCACATAAATAATTTTAATATCAGGGAAACGAGAAAAGATCACGAGCGACTGTCCGTCATGAATGCGGCATGAACCCCGACTTATCTGCTGCCATAAGTGATTCCACGAAGTGCAACATGCAGTTTGCAAGAACCTGCGCCAGTATTTTTGCTTCTCTGTTCAACAACTTGATGGGATAATAGGATACACAGTTTTACCGGTAATTTACCCTCCTTACGTATAGGGATGATCAAGGATCGGCGCCGGTCTCCTGGGAGCACCCCCTCTCATCTTGCACTCCAGAGCATCTCCCCTAGGTGGGGTGCTACATGGGCACGTAGACATTTGAACAGTGCGGGAGGGAGGCCATTTGGGCCCGGAGCCTTTCCTTTTTTCATGTGTGCCAGGGCATATGCAATGTCAGAGTCTGATATCGCAGACTCTAGCGTTTCCCAAGCCTTGTCCCCCAGACTGGGGTTTGGAAGGTCTTGGACGAAGTAGGTCAGTTTCCCCTCATTGCCAGACAGTTGTGGTCGATACAGTTTCTGCAAGTAATGTGTCATCTCCCAGGCTATGTTATGTGGATTTATAAAGTGTGGCTAATCACCTGCAAACTTATCGAGGTGCTTTGTAGAGCGAGGGCTGAGAAAGGTGGGTGGATGGAATCCTGCCTGTCTTTCTGGAAGAGCCAGGTCTTGAGCTTTTTTCGGAAGTCCATAAGGGATGGTGCGGTTCTGAGGTGTAGTGGGAGGTCATTCCAGGCTTTGGCTGCTGTTTGAGAAGGATTGTCTCCGCATCTGATCTTCTTGGTGTGAGGGGTGCATGCAGTAGCCTGAGAGGCTTACCGAAGGCGTCTGGTGGGTTGGTAAAAGTTTAGGCGGTGGTTGAGGTATGCTGGTCCAGTTTTGTGGAGGGCTTTGTAGGTGAATGTGAGCAGCTTGAATTTGTCTTTTACCTGGATTGGGAGCCAGTGGAGTGTGTTAGGTGCGGCTAGATGTGGGCTTTTGATGGGATGTCCAAGAAAAGTGCATTGTTGGAGAATTTGTCCAAGGCTGCGAAGAGATCGAGGAGGACGAGGGCGGCTGTTTCACCTCGGTCGAGTATGTTTCTGATGTCATCGGTGTCCACGACGAGGGCTATTGTCAGCTCACTAAGAGCTCACAGTGGGCTTTAAGCCTGCCCTTTATTTATCATTTGTTGTCTTTGTCATTTTCTTGCTTCTTAGTGTATTCAGACAAAATATCGAAAACGTAATGTAGACCTACATAAATATCGAGTTGGAAATACCGTCATACAGAAATATCGTCGGTAAGAATATCGTTGACAAGTATTATTTGGAAAGAAGGGGACCCCTACTTAACTGATAAACTTGCTATATGTAAGGAAAAAAGCTAATTAGGTAAATAATTATAGCAAGTAGATGAACAAAAGGTAGGACAAATACTAGGTGTACAATACAAAAGTAACCATTCTCAACCGTAACAAAAGAAGGGGGAAAGAATTATTTCTTCCACACACAAATATTGATTAGAAAAATATAAAATATTTATTTTTCACTTTTTATCCTTCATTAGAAACTATTGAGTTGTTAATTATTCTTTTTTGCATATAATTCATCATTAGACATTTATACAAACATTGTAGACATATAGAATTGATAAAGACAATGCAGTGAATGAAGAACATTAGACAATTATGTACATAAATATAAACATATAGAGTTGATAGAAGCAATGCGGTAGATGGAGAACTACGCGCGTTTCGGCATACAGCCTTCGTCAGGAAACCGTCTATTGCTTAAAGCTGTGTAGAATATATAAACAACATACAATGTGGTGGTTACATTTTTGAGCAAGTAGTATTTAACAAACTTACTACTGCCACTAAATATGTTCCAAAAACTCCTTTTAATATTTCAGTTGAAGAATATGAAGCCCTCAATAACTTCAAAAACTCTCCTGAAATCACGATAAAAAGTTGTGACAAGGGAGGAGGGATAGCTATATTAGATACAGCAAGATACACTGACAAAATTGAGGACATGCTGATGGATAGTAGGTTTTATAGTAAAATAACACATATTTATGTGTGTTTTTTTGATAAAAATGTAAAAAGACTATAAATATTCAAATCTAGGTGTATCTGTATCATAATTATAAAAATGTCTAATGTTCTTCATTCACTGCATTGTCTTTATCAATTCTATATGTCTACAATGTTTGTATAAATGTCTAATGATGAATTATATGCAAAAAAGAATAATTAACAACTCAATAGTTTCTAATGAAGGATAAAAAGTGAAAATAAATATTTTATATTTTTCTAATCAATATTTGTGTGTGGAAGAAATAATTCTTTCCCCCTTCTTTTTTTACGGTTGAGAATGGTTACTTTTTTATTGTACACCTAGTATTTGTCCTACCTTTTGTTCATCTACTTGCTATAATTATTTACCTAATTATCGTTGACAAGTATACCGTTTTTTTTTTTTAAATGTTCTTTTTATCAGTAACAAATTTCCAATCATCACAGGTATAAATTGCAGACAGTGCAATCTTAGAATATCAGGTACAGATTACTGAACATAGTCATACAATCATTCAGTCATGCAGAGTGTGAGATGTTTCCCCTTAGCCATTTCCAATTCTACAGTCGGAGATATACATAGATTTCCACTATATGCATTCCACCCACTCCACTTTCTGTCTCATTTTTTGCGGCATCCTCTGAATTTGAATACTTATCTGCTACCATGCATTTGTCCAGCTCAGCCGCCCAGACATTTATTGAAGGTTGCCCCACCACCCCCCACTTCATCGCAATGGCTCTCTTAATCAACACATAGCCCAAGGTAACCAGTTGTTGTTCTACTTCAGTAAGGTTGGTTGGCTCCCAAATGTTGAGAAGCCCCAAAGATGTAGTGAGGCTTATTGTTTTGCCTAGTGCGTCTTGCAGGTGCGTGGTTGCCCCCTCCCACATGGCACGCAGGAATGGACAGTCCCAAATAGTATGGTAGAAGGTTGCAACTTGGTGTCACCCCCTCAGACAAGAGGTATCCTGTCGCATCCCAATTTTAGCCAGTGAAACCCCGGTGAGGTAAGTTCTATGCAGAACTTTTAATTGGATCAGCCGAAAGCGAAGTGAAATGGCTGCCTCTCTCGGTGACATTAGTGCAGTTTGCCATTCGTCAGCATCAATGTCACCAATGTCGGCTTGCCACCGGCTGCGGAGAGCTAGCAAAGGGTCAGGTAGGTTATTACACAACTTGAGGTACGTTAGGGAAATTGCCTTGTCAGGGAGTGATTCAAAAAGTAGTCGATCTTCAAGTGGAGACGATTCCGGAAGGTTGCTCAAGTCTGGGAGAGCGGTCGTTAGGGCATGACGAACCTGCAGGTATCGAAACGCTTCTCCCCTGGGCCATTTCGTATTTCCTACCCTTTTTCACGAGATGACCTATATTGGAGAATCCGATCGCGTCCCATTTGTCAAACCCTGGTTGATGGCACAGGAGTTCTAAGTTGTGGGTGTATCACAACGAAGTGGACTGAGTCAATACATCAGTCCAGCCCAAGCGTTTGGTTGCTTGGTGCCAGAGTTGTACCGTGCATGCTGTGGGGCCCACAAACCTCCCTTTCCGGACCTTCATGTAGAGGGCACCTAAATACCCTTCCCGCCCCATTTGGTACCTGTCCAGCATATAGGCGGGATCTAGCGGAGAGCGGTACAACCAGTGGTTCAAACTGACCACTTGCTTTACAGTGTTTTAACCACAAGTGAGTATCCTTGTCAATGTCTGGGGAGTCGAAACTGATCGCAGGGACTTGCCTGCCACACTTCTGGGGATTAACTGCATCTGATGGGTCAGAGGTCAAAGCTTCAGGCGTAACCTGGAGCTTTCAAGATGGAAGATTGTCAGCTGCCAGTGCATGGGGCACGGGTCTGGACACAGCAGCCACACAATGTTGCTGCAATCTGTGTGTTGGGTGGCTTGTTGCAGCCAAGGATTGTTTGTGCTTCTGAAGACACAACGCGTCTTGAGGTCTGAACACAGTGGGACGGGAGCCAGAGCACAAACATAAGTGATGCTGAACTTGCAAGAAGAGAGACTACTGGAACTGGAGGAAAGGGTTGGAGCTGTCCAGGCTACTGACACCGTGGGTCATGCCTACGAGGGCTTTGCGTCATCCGTGCACCATGCACAACACGAAGCTCCAGGTCATATTTATGAAGCCACACAAAGCCACTTTGCGTGGCTTAGAATGTCTTCATAAATATGGAGTAAGTCAATGCAGGGCGAACCGCTGTGTTGCATTACTCTGCGTAAGGGAGATGTTCCATGGGCTTTGCGGTGGGTATTGCTGCGCAGCTCCCATGATTTTGATGCATTCCCAGATTTACCAAACTTGGTAAACCTGGGACTGCGCCAAAAGATGCGCCTCCCAGGTGAGGCGTAATTAGGAGAAATATCTTTATTTGACCTCGTTTTTTTTTCTTTTTATGTGTGCTGCATTCTGCAAGAGGAAAACGCCTCGTAGGATTGTTTTTGTGCAAGAAGGTGCCCCTTCCTGCACAAAAACAATCCTGCCAACAGCACAGGCATCCTTGCTCAATGGAGCAAGGGTGCCCGCATTGGTGCTAGGCTGATGAAACTGCGCCAGCGCAGGGAGAAAGGAAAGGAATGCATTGTATTGGATAAATACAGTACATTCCTGCCCATTTCCTGCGACACAGCAAGGTGACTTGTTGCGCTGCCCTGCGCCACAATTCCCCAAAACAATGCGCCTGTGTTTCTAAATGAGTCTCAGGGTTTAATGATCGATCTCCTTCGTGGCCTGAGAAATCTCTGAAAAGGCACTAGACAGGACTCTGAAGTAGACCAGTTAACCAGTTGCACCTGGCTTTTGATCTTTGGGAAGATTTTTGTTGGGGTTTGAAAATAAGTAAGAAATCCAACTAGCCCTCACTGTGAAGTGGAAGAAGACCTCTCCGGAGGACGGCGAGGGCTTGTGCCAGCGTGTCAAAGATGAATCTCGAACCTGGTGAAGTGCAGGTCCAGTCACCGTTTCTGGCTGACATGGAGCGACCTCCGACTCTGCCTGCTGGGGAAACATGAACACATCCTAAAGGAACTCTGTGAATTTTGGAAGCTGTGAATTGATCCTACTGCACAAGGCGACTGACTCTCACCCAGCCCTTCCAACGTGACAAATGGTAACAGGCAGCCGTTAGTCTGGCTTTACTCCTTGAGCATGTGCCATGCAGGGCTGTACATGCAGGATGTTGACAAAGGGCCTTATTAAGAGTTTGTGGTCCTGCCAAAACTCACATGCCGTCTGGCGGGCAGGCGGCATGGCGGTCCCGCGGCGGTGCTGTTTAAAGGCTCATTGTGATCCTTCAACAGCACAGCAGCGGGACCACCTGTGCACATTCCTGCCCGAGAAGGAATGCACTAGGTTGTGCATTCCTTCCCGTTCAGGAACTGGAGTTGCCAAACTACAGGGGGGCACAACATGTGACCCCTGCATGCACCCCCATGCACAGAAGCACAAGAGGGCCCTGCCCCTTTGGTGTCTCACTGCCACCCTTTTCAGAGGAAGAGGTGTGGCGCCGCGGCCAGGGCGACTGACTCCGAGATCTGGGGATCCCAGTTCGATCCCCGGGGCCGGTGGCAGATTAGCCCAGCCCCATGTGACTCTGGGCAATAGCTTCCTTAATCTTCCCGACGGCCCCCAGCGCCTAGTGACCCTTACGGGTGATTGGTCGCGCTTTACAAATGTGGGTTATTATTATATTATGGCGGTGTATTTGCCATTAAAATGGTGGCGGTGAGGCAACTCAAAATATGTTCTGCAGTGCCGCTGCAGAACCCCCAGCATATTTTGACCTCAAACTGCTGCCAGACCTCTGCAGGATCCTTGATCCGCGGCAGTAGCAGCGGTTCAGTGGCGGTCTGACTGCCACACAATACTGCGGGCGGTCCCGCAGTGGGGCGTTGGTCGGACCGCCACCACAACTACGGCAGTCCCATGGACCGCCGTAGTCGTAATAAGGCCCTTAGTGAGGTGTGCAACTACATCTCTGAAGGGACTGATGTATTCTTTGTTGGTTTGGTCTTATTCTAGCCATAAAATACTTTAAACATTTTACTAAATAGGTCTGGATCTGACCTGATTCCTTGATTCAAGTGTTGTGTAGTTTGCATGCAAATCCCCCAGGTCTGGAAAGGGCCCACCGTCGGGTACCAGGGCACAGCCAGAGGGCAGACGTGGTTATCTCAGGAAGACAGGACATGCCTGGTTAGGAGCCGGATTATCCAGGTGGTGAAAGGTTGCCCACCTGGTATCCCAGCTTCCTTCATAGGGTGTATTTTCACAAAGGAGTAACAAAGGGCCACATTGTTAAGAGCAGTCAACAGATTGTCAACCTTCCATGAGTGCAGTTTTCCCACTAGACACAGCCCGCAACACCTTTTGTGAACTCAGTGTGTGTTTCTGCTAACGGAAGAAAACAAAGCAAGTGACAATGCACTTGCAGACTTTTCTTTTTCTCTGATTTGTAGGGATTATACTGTGATCTATTCATGCAGTAGTTTTCATCCCCCTTGTGAGGCAAAAAATGTTTTCTCAGTTGCTAAGATTCTGCTCTGTGTGTCTTTGCTCAGATCGTACCCGGGCGAACCCTGTCTCCCGTCCTCCGCTTGTCTTTCATTGATTCTTTGCTTGTTTTGAGACTGTCCTACACCTTACGTAGGGCCACATGTACAAACCTTTATGCCTGTTGCCAAAGGGCTGATTCGAGGAATCAGCCCGGTTGTGAATGCAGAAAGTTTTTTGGGGATGTAGAAAGCCCTATTAGCATTTCGGTAACCTATTACCGATTCGTAAATTGGGTTTGTGATTCAGTATTGAGAAGGGACGTATTTAGGGCATCCCTTCCTAATACCGAATCGCAATGGTATGTGTGAGTGTTTTGCGACCGAAATGCGGGTGCATAACATTTGCAATATAGTGCTAATTTCAAATTGGTGGTAAATGGAAATGGGTCCCCTATGGACTCCTTTCCCTGTGTCAATGTTTGCAAGTAAGTAAGGGTTTTATATAGCACTCGATTGCCGAGGCGTCTTGGCGCTGGAGAAAACACAGAAGAAAGGAAGAGTCCATAAGATAAGATCAGCTGCTGAGCATGAAAAAGCTACATTTTTAATAAACCTCAGAATTTAGACCGAACCGATTGAGATCTAATATCCAAGGGCAGCCCATTCCAGATTTTGGGAGCCAGATAGGAGAGGCATCTACCACCCCATCTGGCCTTACTCAATTTTGGGATTTTAACCAAAGCCTGATTGGCAGACCTTAATGAACGCCCTGGACAGAACCATTGGAATAAATTGCGGTACGCCATAGGACCACCTCCATACAAGGTTTTGTGGACCAGACACAAAGCCTTGAAATCAATACGCTGCTTAACAGGGAACCAGTGGAGACTCCTAAAGGCTCCAGAGGTGTGATTGAATTTAGGAATATTGAGTAATGTCCGGGCAGCAGTGTTCTGAAGAGATTGCAACTTCGTTAGCTGCCTTTTGTCCACTCCTAGATAAAGGGCATTGCAATAATTGATTCAGGATAACACAAGCGCTACCACCACCGTTTTTATCAGTTCCATTGGAAGAAATGGTAAGAGTCCCACAGTGGAGTCATCAAAGTGATTTTGCTATGCCAACCTAATGCTCTGGTTCCCTCCTGCCAGATTCGGAGTGTAGTTGAGGTCGGTGTGTGGAAGGAGTTCGTAGAGCGGCCCCCATGGAGCACCCTAAGATAGCCATCTGGTTGCATATTGTGACGGTCCTTCTTGTATGCAGGCTCAGCTAGCGGTTTATGTACCCAGTGATTAATTACAATGAGCTGAGCTGCCCAATAGTTACTCTGAATGGAAAAAAGTGCTATCCCACCATCAAACCATCCCCTGGTCAGCTTTACCAGGGAGATTCATGACATCCCTCCATCCCACAATAACTTTCTACTTGAAATAGCAAGGGGGCACATCATAGGGTGTGTAGTGTAATACATACAGAATCTAGGCAACGCCATCATTTTAAAAAGCGCTGCTCTACCCAGCAAAGACAATGGCAGCGAGCGCCAGCGCTGAATATCACTTTTTAGGCGGACAAGAGGGAGTGCAAGATATTGATCATAGAAGCATGTGGGGTCTCTAGTGATGTATATTCGCAAGTATCGGAACCCATTGGTATCCACCCGGATCTGGCTGTGTTTGGGGAGAGAGGGTGGTTCCCCCGCCTGGGCGTATTTCACAGATTTCTCCCACTTGATTGTATATCCTGAGTATTTGCGGAATAGGTCAAATATATCTAGCATTCTATGAATCGTGACTCTGGGGTTTGCCACATACATTAGGACATCATTGGCGTACAGGAAAGTTTTGTCTTCCCACTCTGCCATCCACTGTAGTCCCCTGATCATGGGATCCCCTCGCAGGGCCGGCTTTAGCACTGGTGGTGCCCGGTGCGACAATCCCTTTTGGTGCCCCTGTGAGAAGTTGGCCTGGTATATGCTGTCCACTAGTTATGGTGGGCACCTTGCACCAGTCCAAACAACCCCTTATTGATGATAGGTTAAAGACAACCTTATTTGAAAGCTATTCTAGTGGTAGCTATGGAGAGCAGCCTTCAGGCTAAGTCTTGAAGGAATGTAAAGCAGCTTGTTTTTACCAGTCTATAATCTCTTGAATGACCAAATGAAAGGAGAACCACACATATAAAATATATGTATTTATTTCTAAACACACCCTACTAGTCTCTTTATGAGGCTAGAGGTAAAAGCACATATGTTACACTTCAAATATTACCCTAAATTAGCACAATACACGTTAGGCCCTAGGGGCGGACCAAACCATATACTAAGAAAGTGGTATAAGAACCACGACTTGGCTAGACACAAGGCCTAGTGCCTGTAGAATCGCTGGGACCCCAAGGAGCCACACAAGGTAGTGACACGGGACCCACGGGGGACGTGTGCAGTGTGAGAACACAGCCGCGAGCTCCAGTTAGCTTCTATGGGGAAAGTCGCGGTTAGAATTTTAAAGTTTAAGGACACTTAGGAGTGGACTAGGAACAAACCCTTTTGGACTTAGATGGTTCTAGGGCCAACACCCACGGGAGCACCGGAGTACTCATGTTACCTCACCCAGGGAAGCCGGGTGCATAGGTGTCAAATGGTGTTGGGTCGCGTCGTCGTTTTCAATAGCAGGAGACAGAAAAGTGCTGATGCCGGGAAGAGGAGAAGTGTCCAAAGAGATCCAAGCCTGGGTCGAAGATGTGAAGAACCTGAAAGCAGAGGGGACAGAGTCTGGGTCACTTGCCAGTGACCAGGGGCACTATAGATGAATGTCCACCGATGTCAGGTGCGAAGAGGGGAAGCTTGACTCTTCAGCCACGAGGACCAGGAGGTGTCGAGGACAACCAGGAGCTGGATTCGAGCTGTCCCACAAAGGATGTCGAGTGCTGCTGTGTTGGTGCCCGGATTGGACACAACAAGCCTTGGCAACAGCAACCCACGCAGGAAGAGAAGAAATGCTTCGGTGCGGGCCATCAAGGTCTGGGGGACTCCCCAAGCGATGGAGAGTCAGGGCACTTCTGGAGCAACCAGGGAAGCCCAATTAAAATAAGAGTTGCCTTTGCAAGGACCCACCAGTCGACAGACCAGGGATCGCGAAGGAGCCTCGAGCGAACACACAAAGGGCGGGCTCACGGAACACTCGTGGAGTGTAGACCAGCAATCTTCGGTGGAAAAGGTGCTCGGGGTCTGGGCTACAAGTAACCCAATGCACAGCCTCAAGGGACGTCGAGAAGCTGATGCACTTGCAAATGTGCACGGTGTTCAGAGGTTCCGGTTCCACGGCACCCACGAGGGCTACGGGTCTCAGCTTTGCTGGGGACTCGGGTCAGTCTCTGGGAAGTCTGGAGACCCACCTCCTGTGTTGCAAATTCTTTGGCGTCCGGCGGGAACTTCGGAGATGTAGACCGGACAGATGCTTCTTTGGTGCCTGCCAAGCAGGGGAGTAACTCCTTTACTCCAAGGGAGATTCTTCAGTCATCTAGTTGTGTAGATCGTCGAAGTTCTGGGATTTCTGTATCAGAGTTTCATCCAGGTGTAATCTAAAGTCCTGTAGCCAAGGGTTCCTTTCTTATACGCAAGGAAGGGGTTGGACATATTTTGGGGACCCACCTATGGGAGGGTCAGGAAAAAGGGGTAACTACACCCATTTCCTTTGTCCAGTTTCGCGCCAGAGCAGGGGCTGGTAGCCCCTGTAACCGGTTTGAACTGGACTATGCACAGGGACACCAAATGTACCCCCAGTGCTGAACTTCAAAGCACTCCTGGAGTGCACCCACCCAGCCCTAATCCACTAAGGTCTGTCTGGGAGGTGGTAACACCTCACTGTGACAGGAAACCTATTGTCCAGGCCTCCCCTGTCAGAATGTTGGTCAGCAGCAGGAGGCCAGACCCATGTCTGTGGCTGGCAGCATCCATTTTGTGATGCCAGGGCTCTGTTAGCTGTTACCGGGTATACCGGTGCTGTCATGTCTCTCCCTCTAGAATGGTGGGATCATACTCCCTTTACCAGTTACTGGTGTGGGGGTATGATTCCAAGGTGTTTGACACCAAACATGACATGTTTCCGTGCAGCCAGTCCAAAGTTAGCTTTTACCGTTTGGCTATAATGCACTTAAGTATATATGGTCAGGCTGCATCACAGACAACCCTGGCGAAGAGATTCCGAAGGCTGCAGAGGGGCTCTGCTCATGCATGGGCACCCTCTTGCACAAAACCAAGCAGCCTGCCTTCAGTATTGATAAGGCCTGCCATAGGGGTGACTGATAGGTTTATATGTGCAGTGATAGGGTGAGATATAGTGAACCTATACCTCAGTAAGGGGTGCATGCACCACCTTACCCAGGCTGCAGCAGCAGACCTGTGGTGTAATTTTGGAGGGCTTCCCAGGGGTGGCATAATATATGCTTCAGCCCCTGGTAGGCCTCTGGGGTACCTTTGCCCTGGTTACATAGTATACCATATACTAGGGACTTATAAGGGCACCCCAGAATCTAATATGTGGTATACCTAAGGTACTAGGAATCAATTTAGAGAGGAAGCAGCTAGACTGGGGTCCTGAATAGCAGGGCCCCAGCCAGACTAAAGTCGAAAAACAGTGAAACATCAGCAAAAAGTGGGGGTAACCATAAGAAGCAGATCCTACTCTCCTACACAACCCTCAACCCCCCCCCCCCCCAATGCAGGGACATTAAACTAACCTTGACCAGTTGAGTCTTCATGTTCTAAGTGGAAATATCTGGAGAGTCCATCTGCATTGGCATGGTTACTCCCAGGTCTATGTTCCACTGTATTGTCCATTCCCTGTAGGCAAATGGACCACCATAAAAGTTTGGGGTTTTCACCCTTCATCTGTTTTAACCATAAGAGGAGCTTATGGTGTGTCTGAACACTGAAGTGAGTACCAAACAAGTATGGCCTCAACTTCTTCAGAGCCCAAACCACAGCAAAGGCCTCCCTCTCAATAGCTGACCAACGTTTCTCTCTGGGGGTCAGCCTTCTGCTAATAAAAGCTACTGGCTGATCCTGACCTTCATCATTCAACTGTGACAGTACAGCCCCTACCCCCAACTCAGATGCATCTGTTTGCACAATGAACTTTTTGGAGTAATCAGGACTTTGCAAAATGGGAGCAGTGCACATGGCCTGCTTTAGGTCATCAAATGAGTTTTGACAGCTAACTGTCCACTGAACTTTCTTGGCCATTTTCTTAGAAGTAAGGTCATTTAATGGAGTCACTATCGATCCATAACATTTTATAAATCTTCTGTAGTACCCAGTCAGGCCCAAGAATGCTCTGACCTGAGTCTAGGTGGTTGGAGCAACCCAGTCCATGAAGTTCTGGATTTTTCTCTGCAATGGTTGAACCTGGCCTCCACCTACAAGGTGGCCCAGGTACACAACCTGACTCTGCCCTATTATCTGGCACTTAGTAGCCTTGATAGTTAGGCCTGCTTTTTGCAGGGCCTCCAAAACATCCCTCGGTTGGACCAGGTGATCTCCCAGGTGGAGCTAAAGATAGCAATATCATCTAGATAAGCTGCACTATATCCCTCCAGACCTGTAAGGACTTTATTCACCAACCTTTGGAAAGTGGCAGGTGCATTCTTCAAACCAAAGAGCATCACCACAAATTGGTAGTGCCCACTAGGGGTAGACAATGCTGTCTTTGGCTTTGCATCATCAGCTAGTCTGATCTGCCAGTAGCCAGCTGTCAAGTCAAATGTGCTCAGAAACGTGGCTGAGGCCAAAGTATCTATAAGCTCATCTGCCCTTGGTATTGGATGGGCATCAGTCCTAGTGACTGCATTGAGACCCCTGTAGTCCACACAAACCTCATCTCCCTCTTACTATCTTTGGTGTGAGGTTTAGGCACCAGGACTACTAGACTAGCCCAAGGGCTATCTGAGGGTTCAATTACTCCCAAATCCAACATCTTTTGGACTTCAGTCCTGATACAGTCCCTGACATGATCAGGTTGCCTGTAAATCTTATTTGTAACAGGCAGACTGTCCCCAGTGCCCACTTCATGAGTGCACCAGGTAGTCTGACTTGGAGTCAGAGTGAACATATGTCTGAACTGGCTGAGAACCTTTCTGCAGTCAGTTTGTTGCTGGACAGTGAGGCTGCCTGCCAAGGCTACACCATCTGCTGACCCATCATCAGGGATCTGAGAGAGCAGGTCACGGAGTGGGTTTCTCTCTTCCTCCTGTCCCTCATCAGTAGCCATGAGCAAGCCCATGTCTGCCCTGTCGACATATGGTTTTAGTCTGTTGACATGGAGTACCCTATGGGGATTCCTGGGAGTTCCAAGGTCTACCAAGTAGTTTACCTCTCCCTTCTATTCAACAATTGTATGGGGGCCACTCCACTTATCTTGGAGGGCTGCTATGGCCACAGGCTCCAACACCCACACCTTCTGCCCTGGCTGGTAAACAGTCAGCTCAGCCTTTTGGTCATGCCAGGCCTTTTGCAATTCCTGGCTAACCTCAAGGTTTTTAGTTGCCTTTTTCATATACTCTGCCATCCTGGAGCGGAGACCAAGTACATAGTCCACTATGTCTTACATAGTCCACTATGTCCTGTTTAGGGGGTTTGAGAGGTAACTCCCATCCCTCCTTCACCAGACACAAAGGACCCCTAACAGGATGGCCAAACAAAAGTCCAAAAGGGCTGTAACCAACCCCCTTTTGAGGCACCTCCCTGTAGGCAAATAAAAGGCAGGGCAAAAGGATGTCCCATCTGCGCCTAAGCTTTTCTGGGAGACCTTTGATCATGCCCTTTAAGGTTTTGTTGAATCTTTCAACTAAACCATTGCATTGTGGATGATAGGGTGTGGTGAATTTGTAATACACCCAAGAGGGCCCTTTCCACCACAGGTGCTGTGGTGGTCCTAAGTGGAATTGCATCTGGGTACCTAATGGCATGGTCTACCACCACCAGGATAAATCTGTGCCCAGATGCTGTCTGAGGATCCACGGGACCAACTATATCAAGCCCCACCCTCTCAAAGGGGACCCCCACCACAGGTAGTCGTATCAGGGGGGCCTTTGTGGTTCCACCTGCCTTCCCACTGGCTTGACAGGTGACACCGGAGTGACAAAACTCCTTGGTGTCTTCAGACATGTGGGGCCAATGAAAGTGAGGAACAATTCTGTCCCAAGTCTTGTTTTGGCCCAGGTGTCCTGCTAGAGGAATATCATGGGCTAGTGTCAATAGGAAGCCCCTAAACTTCAAAGGTTCTACCAACCTCCTGGAAGCACCAGGCTTGGGACCTCTACTCTCTGAATATAGGAGTCCACCATCCCAATATATTTTATGGGACCCACTAGCATTCCCAGCAGCTTCATCAGCAGCTTGCTTTCTGAGGGGTTCAAGAGAGGGGCAGCTTAACTGCTTCTGTTTCAGATCTGCCCTAGAAGGGCCCCCTGTCCCCAAGAACTCAACCTGGTCAGGCTCAAGCTCCTCTGGGACAGTTCCTTCTTCAGGACTAAGATCATCTCCCTCAGCAGGCTGATCTGTACTCCGAGACAGGGGGAAGGCACTGCCTTAACCCTACTGCTCCTCCTCTTGGGAGGCACCTGGTCCATTCTTCCAGAATCCAGGGCCTGTTCAGTGTTTGACATTTTGGCCTGTGACCTAGTCACAGCAAATACATGTGCAGGGATTCCTAGCATTTCTGCATGTGTCCAGAGCTCCACTTCTGCCCAAGCTGAAGTTTCTAGGTCATTGCCAAGCAAGCATTCAACAGGGAGATCTGCATGTACCACAACCTTTTTGAGGCCAGTTACCCCTCCCCAGGAAAAAATAACAACTGCCAAGGAATGGTCTGTCCTGACATTGCTAGCATTGGTCACTTGCTACATTTCAACAAGTATAATCTGCCCAGGAGCCATCTTTTGTCACCATTGTGACACTTGCTCCTGTGTCCCTGAATGCCAAAGCCTCTTTTCCATTAATTAAAGGCTGCTGTATGTATTTGCCTAGGTTACTGGGACTCAAAAAGGAGGACATATCCATGCCTTCATCACAGATCAGGACAGCCTGAGTTGGAACTCTGACTAGGCCAGAGTCCATCTCAGAACCCAGGGTTAACCCTACCACACCCTTATTCTGAGTACCACCAATTGTAGCTGCACTAGGGGGAACAGTTGCCTTAAGGGCAATGGTGGCTGGAGTTGAGTCTTTGGACTTTGTACAGTCACTAGTCCAAAGGGTTTTCTACTTACAGATTTTACACCATGGTTTATTTTGGCCTTTTTCTTTGTTAGATTGGGACTCCCCCTAGATGCAGATTTTTGGGGACCTTGAGAAGACTTCTGGTCTTTACCCTTTTCCCCACCCTTGTCAGAGTTCTTTGAATCCTGCTTCTTTGGGTCACCACCTTGGTTCTGAACCTTCTGCTTCACTTTGGTTCTGACCCATTTGTCTGCCTTCTTACCCAATTCTTAGGGAGAGGTCAGATCAGAGTCCACCAGGTACTGCTGCAACATCTGATTTTGACAACTATTAAGGATTTGCTCCCTCATAATTAAGTTGTAAAATCCTTTGAAATCACACACCTTACTGTCAAGTAACCAGTCTTCCAGAGCCTTAGTAGCACAATCTACAAAGTCTACCCAGTCTTGATTCTGAGCCTTTTGGGTATCCCTGAACTTTAACCTGTATTGTTCAGTGGTTAGGCCAAACCCTTCAATCAGTGCACTCTTCAAGCTTTGGTAATCATCAGCATCCTCTTCTCTAACAGCGAGGAGCTTATCTCTACCTTTGTCTGCAAAGGAGAGCCACAAGATGGCTGCCCACTGGTCCTGGGGGACCCTCTGTACTTTACAGGCCCTTTACAGCGCAGTAACCCATTTGTGAATGTCATTCCCACTCTGGTAGAGAGGGACAATCTTGTTTAGGTTTCTATGGTCATGAGACCTCTCCCTAACAATAGTGATGTTGCTGCCAACATGGGGCTCTAGCCCCAACTTTCTTCTAGCTCTTTGAAGCTCTAGGCACTCCCTTTCTAGGGCTATCTGCTCTCGTCTGATTCTAAGCTAAGCTTCCTCATACTTGAGCAGTCTCTTTTTCCTCTCATGAGAGGATTCCCCCCTATGAGAGGAAACAGCGGTCCCTATGGAGGTGTCAGAATGGTTAGACTCATGAGAAGGAGATCTGGACCTTCTAGGCACACTCCCAACTCTTCCTGGTGGGGTAAAGAGAGGGCCCTCATGGCCATCTTCCTCATCTTCAGGAGGAGTTGCATCTTCCAGGTCAGGATCATTGTCATCCCCTGGCCAGCTCCAGAGGTCAGGTCAGGGGTGTCTGTACCCCTGGGCCCTTCCTCATCTGCTGGCCCACCCATTCTGCCTACCCCTTCAGACCCTGAGGTCTTTCTGAGATCATCCAACAGCAGTACCTCTATGAGGCGTTGGGTGTTTGCACTTTTCCCTGTCTTCAATTTCCTAGTACTACACAATGCTCTCAATTCCAAGAATGGGAGTTTGTCATACTTGGATGCTAGAACCCCACTGGCTTCTGGCAGGGACCCACTGGTTCCTGGCCTTGAAGACATCACTAGTGAGGTGTGGTGTATGCACTACCTACTCTAGTGTGGCCTACTAAACTCTTGAGTTGTAGAAAGGGTGTGCTAAGCCCTTGACACACAACTCTAAGTTCAGTAGAACTTACTGTAATGTAAGCTTGATTTATATGTACCTCTGGTACCTTTAGTGGTTTTCAGTTAGGCAATCACTTGACATTATCTGGTGAAACAATGGCAAGCTTGAATCCCAACCGCTGCCACCAATGTGAGAAGTTGGCCTGGCATATGCTGTCCACTAGTTATAGTGGGCACCTTGCACCAGTCCAAACAACCCCTTATTGATGATAGGTTAAAGACAACCTTATTTGAAAGCTATCCTAGTGGTAGCTATGGAGAGCAACCTTCAGGCTAAGTCTTGAAGAAATGTAAAGCAGCTTGTTTTACCAGTCTATAATCTCTTGAATGACCAAATGAAAGGAGAACCACACCAGGTATATATATAAAATATATGTATTTATTTCTAAACACACCCTACTAGTCTCTTTATGAGGCTAGAGGTAAAAGCACATATGTTACACTTCAGATATTACCGTAAATTAGCAGAATACATGTTAGGCCCTAGGGGCGGACCAAACCATATACTACAAAAGTGGTATAAGAACCACGACTTGGCTAGACACAAGGCCTAGAGCGTGTAGAATCACTGGGACCCCAAGGAACCACCCAAGGTAGTGACATAGAGGACCCACGGGGGACGTGTGCAGTGTGAGAACACAGCAGTGAGCTCCCGTTAGTTTCTATGGGGAAAGTCGCGGTTAGAATTTTAAAGTTTAAGGACACATAGGACTGGACTAGGAACAAACCCTTTTGGACTTAGATGGTTCTAGGGCCAACACCCACGGGAGCATCAGAGTACTCGTGTTACCTCACCCAGGGAAGCCGAGTGCATAGGTGTCAAGTGGTGTCGGGTCGCATTGTCGTTTTCAATGGCAGGAGACTGAAAAGTGCTGATGCCGGGAAGAGGAGAAGTGTCGAAGAGATCCAAGCCTGGATCAAAGATGTGAAGAACCTGAAAGCAGAGGGGACAGAGTCTGGGTCACTTGCCAGTGACCAGGGGCACGATAGACGAATGCCCACCGATGTCTGGTGCTTCAGGTGCGAAGAGGGGAAGCTTGACTCTTCAGCCACGAGGACCGGGAGGCGTCGAGGATGACCAAGAGCTGGATTCAAGCTGTCCCACAAAGGATGTCGAGTAATGCAGCGTCAGTGCCCGGATTGGACACAACAAGCCTTGGCAACAGCAACCCACGCAGGAAGAGAAGAAATGCTTCGGTGCGGACCGGCAAGGTCCGGAGGACTCCCCAAGCGATGGGGAGTCAGGGCACGCCTGAAGCGACCAGAGAAGCCCAATTAAAGTAAGAGTTGCCTTTGCAGGGACCCACCAGTTGACGGACCAGGGATCGTGAAGGAACCTTGAGCGAACACACAAAGGTGGGGCTCACGGAACACTCGTGGAGTGTAGGCCAGCGATCTTCATTGGAAAAGGTGCTCGGGGTCTGGGCTACAAGTAACCCAATGCACAGCCTCAAGGGACGTCGAGAAGCTGATGCACTTGCAAATGTGCACGGTGTCCAGGGGTTCCAGTTCCATAGCACCCACGAGGGCTACAGGTCTCAGCTTTGCTGGGGACTCGGGTCAGCCTCTGGGAAGTCTGGAAACTCCCCTCCTGTGTTGCAAATTCTTCAGCGTCCGGCGGGAGCTTCGGAGATGCAGACCAGACAGATGCGTCTTTGGTGCCTGCCAAGCAGGGGAGTAACTCCTTTACTCCAAGGGAGATTCTTCAGTCATCTAGTCGTGTAGATCGTCGAAGTTCCTGGATTTTTGTATCAGAGTTTCGTCCAGGTGTAATCTAATGTCCTGTAGCCAGGGGTCCCTTTCTTATACCCAAGGAAGGGGTTGGACATACTCTGGGGACCCACCTATGGGAGGGTCAGGAAAGAGGGGTGGCTACACCCATTTCCTTTGTCCAGTTTCGCGCCAGAGCAGGTGCTGGTAGCCCCTGCAACCGGTTTGAACTGGGCTATGCACAGGGACACCAAATGTGCCCCAGTGCCGAACTTCAAAGCACTCCTGGAGTGCACCCACCCAGCCAGCCCTAATCCACTAAGGCCTGTCTGGGAGGTGGTAACACCTCCCTGTGACAGGAAACCTATTGTCCAGGCCTCCCCTGCCGGAGTTTCGGTCAGCAGCAGGAGGCCAGACCCGTGTCTGTGGCTGCCAGCATCCATTTTGTGATGCCAGGGCTCTGTTAGCTGGTACTGGGTATACCGGTGCTGTCATGTCTCTCCCTCTAGAAGGGTGGGATCATACTCCCACACCAGTAAGGGTATGATTCCAAAGTGTTTGACACCAAATACGACATGTTTCCGTGCAGCCAGTCCAAAGTTAGGTTTTACCGTTTGGCTATAATGCACTTAAGAGTATATGGTCTGGCTGCATCACAGACAACCCCGGAGAAGAGATTCCGAAGGCTGCAGAGGGGCTCTGCTCATGCATGGGCACCCTCTCGCACAAAACCAAGCACCTTGCCTTCTGGATTGATAAGGCCTGCCATGGGGTGACTGATAGGTTTATATGTGCAGTGATAGGGTGAGATATAGTGAACCTATATCTCAGTAAGGGGTGCATGCACCACGTTACCCAGGCTGCAGTAGCAGACCTGTGCTGTCATTTTGGAGGGCTTCCCAGGGGTGGCATAATATATGCTGTAGCCCCTGGTAGGCCTCTGGGGTACCTATGCCCTGGGTACATAGTATACAATATGCTAGGACTTATAAGGGCACCCCAGAATCCAATCTGTGGTGTACCTAAGGTACTAGGAATCAATTTAGAGAGGAAACAGCTAGGCTGGGGTCCTGAATAGCAGGGCCCCAGCCAGACTAAAATCGAAAAACAGTGAAACATCAGCAAAAAGTGGGGGTAACCATATGAAGCAGATCCTACTCTCCTACAGCAACCACATTCCATGAACGCCTCCTCGGATTCAATCACTACCAACCTACAAAAGTCCCCCACATCTCTACGATCATAAGATATTGCTAAGCACAGCACCTCCTGAGGTCACAGCGCCCCCCTCCACAGGTCACTGCCCAGTGCGGCCGCACCAGTCGCACTGCCCTAAAGCCGTCCCTGTCCCCTCGGATCCACACCGCTAAGGGTTCCAACACCAGTGTGAACAGCAGAAGGGATAGCGGGCATCCCTGCCTCGTTCATCTCCGGAGCTCAAAGATTCTAGATACATTCCCATTCACCAAGACCTCTGCCACGGGCTCCGAATACAAAAGCTTGATCCAGTTGAAACATTTTGGTCCGAGACCCAGCCAATAAGGCATAAAAAATTGGCCACTCCACCGTATCGAACGCCATGCGGGCGTCTAATGACACCACCAGCGCATCTTCCCCAATGGTCGCAGCTCTACCTATCACCCCCTGTAATCGTCTAAGATTGAGTCTGGTATTTTGTCCTGGCATAAAGCCAGACTGATCAGGGTGAACCAAGGAGTGCATCATCGAGGTCAGACTGTTTGCCAGAAGTTTGGCCAAGATTTTTGCTTCAACATTCAAAATGGAGATCGGCCTATATGAGCCACACAAGGGGGCTTACCCGCTTTGTGAATCACCACAATGTTGGCAATTCGCAATTACTAATCACTGTTTTTCTGGTTTAACTTTGAACAGATCATTTACTAAATGAGTATCTATCTGTCTATCTTTGTTTATCTCAAATGTTAATGCATTGAGTTTAACTCTATTCCTAAGGGTAGAGTGTGAGTGGCAGGCAGAAACGACGTGAAAGCTCAGCTTTTTTTGGGCTTGAGGTTACACAAAGACCTCTAGCTGAGCCTGGCTCAAGCTTTTCAATCACATCGGAGCTTTCAGTGGCTCGCCCACCTCTATGGTATATGCGGGCACCTCCAGATAGGCCAGTCTATCCTTCAGGACAACGTGGTGTTCATCTGTGCAGCCCTGAGTAGCTGCTGTTCTGAAATCATTTCAGTGAAACAAATACATTTTCCTTTTATGGGTACATGGCCTATGTCTCGGAAGTGATTGAATACATCAGTCAGCTACATTTCTTTCCCTACTGGAAATACAATTTTATTTTTTCCCTTTCACTCTAGCATTTTGATACACCTTGTGAGGAATTGAGTTATTGGTTGAGGGGGTGAAAATCCTTCTCAAGCAACAACCACAATTCTTGTCAGGGTGACCACAAAAGTCAGATTAACCCTCAGGTAGCTTAATACAAAGGCTTAACTTAGAGGCAATGTGTAAAGTGTTTTTGTAGCACACAAACAGTAGTAAAGTAAAAAGAGTGCACAAGGAAAATCCCACACCAGTTTAGAAAAATAGAGTGAAAGAAATCATTTTAAACTAAAATGACAAAAATCCAATCAGTAGAACTGGATATGTTGAATTTTAAAAGTTTAGGTAAAAGTAGAGACAAACGGTGGAAAGCCCCAACTGAGGGTATCTAGTCATGTTGGACCGGACCAAAGTCACAAGTTTAAGCCGACTGCAATGACGCGCAGGCTGGGCAGACCCCATTTAGCCCCTGAGAGGTGTGTACCATATGCCCTTGGTGCGAGGTCTGTGCTTCATTGCTTTGATAGGCTTTGTGTCATCTAGCGTTGGTTCCGATGAATCTGTGTGGGGAGGCTTTGCGGGACCTTCGGTCGCTCTGCATCAGTTCTGATAAAGCAATCAGCTGTGTGATGAGGCTTTGAGGGGCTCTGTGGTGCTCAGCGTCAGTTCTGAGGAATCTGGCAGCAGTGTGGCGAGGCTCTGTGATGGCTTCGCTTCGTTCTGTGCTGGTTCCGATGAAGCTTTCTGCGGTGCTGCAAGGCTTCGTGGGGAGCCACTTGACGTCAGTTCCAATGAAGGTGACAGCTATGTGGTGAGGCTTAGCATCACACGCTGCCAGTTATGTTGAAGCTTTCAGTGGTACGACGAGGCTTTGCGGTGCTTTGCGTCACTTCGCACCAGGTTTATTGGAACTTTCAGTTAGGCCAGGAGGAGTTCTCTTTGAGGCCAGCAAAGGGTCCGGGAACTGTAGAGGCACCGCTAGGGGATCAGGAACTCACTCCAGCAGAAGCCAGCATGGCTCATGCAGGTCTAGTTGCAGGTCCAGTGCAGCAGGTCAGCTGGGCAGTGTAGGGAGGCCTCTGGAGCTTGTTGTGTTCCCGTAGCTGAGAAGAGCTAAAATCCGACTTTACGATTATAAATGGTTTTCAAATTACAATTTGTTTGAGCGTACATATAACATTCCTATCTGTTCCAATCCAAAGTTATTACTTATTACATTTAATACAGTAAGTCAATGTTATCTAATGTTAGAGGTCGGCCTTGCAGTAGTGAGAAACACATTTTGGAATATTTCACTACCAGGACATGTAAAACCTAAAAGTACTCTAGGGGTGTCTTAGATGCACTGATGTCTGACACCATCGACGTGGGAGACAGATCCTGGCTGAGTCAGTGGGACTGCAGAGGTCTTCACTCCAGTGCCCAGCCAACAACTAAATTGGGTGGGTGGACCACCAACGCGACGGGTGGGAAGAGCGCCAAAAACGTGACGCCGGGACCAGTTCTGCTAAGATCTTAATCCAGCCCTTAGTCTCCGCTAGCTCACCTGGCAATGCCAGCAGCCCAATGCGCACGCAAGCTCAAATACCTCCTTGCCACTACTAATGATCACAACTACCTCACTCCTAAATATTTACTCCATCACAAATAAACTGAAGTGCACGGGGTGGTTTGCTGGGCCCACAAGAACAATCCTAGTAGCCCAAAACACCCAATAATACTCGACTAATCCCGGGTTCTGGAGCAGCAGCATGCCTGGCGTAAAGCACTTCACTGCCTAACCAGGGGTAGTAAGTGCTATTCAAATGCAATTTTAATATGTACCAGCAGGAAGTGCACTGTACAAAAAACCTCTTGGCTTTCAGTTAGCAGACTAGAATGTTGCTCCACCTATAAGACTCTAGTCCACATATAGGTTACGCATAACAACTCACCAGTTCACTGGTAGAATTTTTATCATGGTAGGGGGCGGGAATGTTTCTAAGTTCATTTGAAATTCTGCCACCTTTAATACACGCCCATGAATGCAGCGTGGCCTGACTGTAAACTTCCCAGTGTACTGTTGATGCTGAGATGGGTCCGGGGAGCTGGGAGTTGCGCTCTATGGGATTCTGAGATTCCACGCCACGAAAGGGTGTTGGCGGTGGAAGACCAGGTCCATCGTGAATGGGGAGAGGCACGAGAGATGTTTGTTGCAAACCTCGGATGGATGTAAACATCTTACTGTGAACATCTCCCGGCAGGATCAAAGTGAAAAGGACGCGTCTGCCCTGTATGGTGTAGGAGAGGCAACCGCACTCTCTTACATCCCTAAAGACGCTTCTCCCTTTTAGAAAAACTTTAAAAACCTGGCTGTTCGCTTTATAGATAGGCACAGTATTATCTGTATTGTAACAGTTCACTACATGGTTTTGTGGTACTACAGCGTCTAGACGCCTATGGGCCTTTGTGCGCTTTATGAATCTTGGTCATTGGTAAAGCAGTGTCAAGAATGTTTCCTGTGTGTCCTCGACATGACAATGGACATCTGTAGAGGGTCCAAAGACCGGGTAACTGACACATGAGGTGCTGCATGTGCAGCGTGGGATTTCCATGGCGAGTACCCCATGGTCTACTGACAATATTACTATGGCCCGTAAAAATGGATATGCTTTAAAGTGGACAAAAATTTCCCCAGTTGACTTCCAGGAGAAATTAATAAAAAGTATGTTGCCCCAATTTTATGTATGTACAGATGAGAATGCCAATTACTCTGATATCATTAACAATTTTTTGATGATTATTGCTCAAACAAGAAAGTTATTATGGGTCGGTACTAGAGGTGGGAATATAAAGCAGAAGGGGTGGTTTGATTCTGAGTGCACAAAGGCATACTCAAGTCTAAAGCAAGCCCTACATGCTACGGAGAAAGACATTGGCCTAATTAGAAACTGTAGGAATGTCTATAAGCAAACCCTTAAAAACAGGAAAAATGCTCTAAAGATTGAAGCATGGGATGCTTTATGTGACGCTTTGTTAAGTAAAGACTGCTTTATTCTGGAAAGTTGTTAATGCCCCTTTTTTAAATTATAGTAATATAGACCCACTAGATGTAGCAATTACAGAGAGTGAGTGGGCTGAACACTTTGCAAAGTTGTATTCCAATGCACAAGATAAGAGGGAATGTGCTAATGAGAATACTCAAATGGGAGCATGTACTCACACCAGTAGCACACTTGTACCCGAAATAACAGTAACAGAAGTGCAAAACTGTATTGATGCCTGCCTGGCGGGGAAAGCACCCGGCCCTGATGGGGTCCCTGTTGATTTATTTAAAAACAACAGGGAATTATGGGCCCCAATTCTTACACGTCTTTTTAATACTACTTTAGATAAAGGTCTCCTCCCATCGTGGTGTGAATCCCTGAAAGTCCCTATTTTTAAAAAGGGCGACCGAGAAAACTGTCAGTGTTACTGCCCAATATCACTCCTGGATTCTACGATTAAAATCCTAGGAAGAGTAATTTTAAATAGACTTCATGTATGGGCATATTTTAACTGAAAAATATACTAAAGCCAAAGAGGGACGAATGTTTTTAACTTTTGTTGATCTTACCTCTGCATTTGACTCTGTAACACATAGTAAACTCTGGCTAGTTATGAGTAACATGGGAGTAGACCAATTAGTTATTAATATTCTTAGAGATCTCTATGCAGGAGCTTCGGCCAGAGTCAGATATGGAAAAAATGGTGAATGTACTAGATCCTTTGCAATTAAAAGGGGTGTACATCAGGGCTGTGTCCTGGCACCGTTCCTTTTTACACTCTATATTAACAATGTGGAAAAAACATTGATAGCTGAGTGTAGGGACGTGCCGATGGTGGGAAAAAGATCAATCCCAATTCTGCTATACGCAGACGACGCGGTCCTGATGGCTAGAACACCGCAGGCCATGCAAAGACTAGTTACCTCCTTTTCTGATTTTATGAATCAGCTTGATTTAAGTATAAATTGCTCTAAGACATTTACCATGCACTGTGGGTCGGGTGCCCAGAGAAAGAAAAAAGTAATTCATATTGGATCTACCCCAGTAGAGGATATTTTAACATTTCCCTATTTAGGGGTTTTAATTGATAGTACAGGCCTATGGAACAATACAATTAAGACTAGGAAATTGTTGTACTGTAAATCTATTATGGCATTGAAAAATTTTAGTCGTAAAATAGGGAGGAAGCCAATTAAAGATATGTTGACTGTATATAAAGTGACTTGCGTAGCTATTGTTACTTAAGGGGCAGGCCTGTGGGGGCATGCAAATGTCAGTACTCTACAAGTTGTCGAAAATAATTTTATGAAATATCTCTTAGCGGTCCCACAGAGTGTCTCGACATATGTTTGCCATGTAGAACTCGGGGAGCCATACTTGGAAGATACAAGAAAAACTGCACCAGTTCTACTATGGCATAGAATATGGACTGCGGATGAGTCTGGTCTAAACCGAATGATTATGGAAAATGCGATGGGTTTAGAGAAGTGTGGAAAAATTAGATGGCTGAATTACATTAAGCATTTTTTCACGCTATTAGGCATGGGGAATTACTATGCAGAACCATCTACTCTATGCAATATATCTAGGAAATGTCTAAAAGAAAGATGTATGACCTACTTGCATGAGACTAGAACTAGAAATGAGATCAAGAAAACCACGGTGGCAGCTCACGAGCAAATCGTTCTTTGCAAGTATTTACAGCCGTATCTTAAGTTATTGATGAGTGACTATGAAAGGTTTTTGTTAATACGGTTCAGATTTAATTTATTATTTAGATCACTCAGCTTTCCAGCTATGAATGACTGGTCAAAAATTTTGATCAAATGTCCCTGTGATGATTTAACAGTCCAATCTGATATGCATATACTTTTCTTCTGTAAGTTTTATATAAGACCCAGACGAATGTATGTTGTTCCTTTGCTAAAGATCATGGAAATTAATCGCTGTCGCCCTGCCTTTTTAGCTGTACAGAAATTGCATAGTATTTTAACAGTTGTATTTATTTCCTCATTTCTTAAAAATGTTTTTAAACTACGAAAATCAATTGTGGTCTGAACTTATGTGGATTTTTCTCTGTGTGGTGTCAATGACAGTAACTTTATATTTGTAATTTTATTTTTTGTACTTTTATGGTTATTCTGTTATAATAACCGAATAAAGTTTACTTGAACTTGAACTACTGACATCTCTTAACACCTGGAGCTCTTAATGTTTTGAAATTATCTGGCATCATTTCCAGTCTATTTTGCATTTAAATGTGTTGATCTGGACTAAGCTGTTCGTTTCCTCACTCATGAGAGGTTCCATCAGTGTTCACACACACACAGGGCCGGACTCGGAACACCAACCAGCCCTGGCACCTGGCAAAACAGCTGGACCGGCCAGGGGGGAGTGCTAGTGACAAGCACTGCTAACACCGGCTGCTTTAGCCCTGCTGCTGCTTTTGTTACAGGGCTGATATTGCAACAATGCTGCAAAACCGGACCCCAGTGACAAAACTGGCCACCACCAGGAAAACGCCTGATGCCCGCTACGGCCTGTCCGGCCTTGCAGACACATTGCTACCTGTGGTGTCTCGCTAATGCCTCATCTTTGCTTCACATATTTCTCCACACCAGAGAGAGCTTCTTCAGTTCCACTGAGTTGTTCTGCCTCCACTGGGTTCTTTATCTCAGAGGTGTTTTGCTTGAATACATCTCTCATTTTGTTTTGATCTTGGGTTGGCCAAAACCTTTTAATTTGACTAATATTTGAGATGGGCGGATAGATGTATAGACGGATGGGCAGAAATCTTAAACAGTTTTTCAGACACTGGTGTGTTGTCATTCACATAAACTTCCACCCACTACAGAATACAGCGTGCAGCAGTGGGTCGGCCCACTTCAACTAATGTCTACCTTCACCTGAGTGACTCCATTCTCCATTGCGTAAGGTGCACAGCTATGCACAAAGAACCACCCCCCCCTTCAGAGCCAAGAACTGCGCTGGCCACTTGTACTTTTTGGGACCCGAAATATTTTGGCTCTCTCCCACAGCAGTAGACGTTTATAAAAACCTTGACAAAACAAAACCAGCATTGTCACAGCCAAAAGGCTGGCAGCTGACAGGTGCGACCTCCGCTGTTGTCTGTAAAAAGGTTGCTTTTCCTGAATTTTGAGCCTTTATCCTGATGTTTTACACCCAATACCCAGAATTTTCCTCCATGCCAGGTGGACACCCTACTTTCGGTGACCTCCTGGTCTATTCTCGAGGTCTATTCTTTAGTCTGTTCCTCGTTGTGCTGGCTGAACTGGGTTGTGCTGGACATGAGTGTGCAGGCTGACTCTCCTGGTCTATTCTTCAGTCAGTTCCTCATTCTGTCGCTGCACTTGGTCGTGCTGGACATGAGTCTGCGGGGCTGACCCTCCTGGTCTGTTCTTGAGTCTGTTCCTTGTTGTGTCAGTTGCACTGGGTTGTGCTGGACATGAGTCTACGGGGCTGACCCTCCTGGTCCAGTTGCGGCTTGCAATTCTCACGGGTGGATTAAAAGAAAAAGAAAACCCACCTCTCCAGGTCCCGCACCGCCTCTGCTCCTGGACAGGGTCCCACGTTTTCCTGCTCCTGAACAGGAACAGGCATGCTCCCTACCCTCCAGTAAGCCAATCAATGCTGCAATGGCAGCGTTGGGATTGGTGGGGATGGCACCCAGCCAGGCACCTATGGGGAGGCCAAGGGAGACTGCGTATAACTTGCTTGGCTGGCCCCAGGGGGCCGACCAAACAGTCAGGGTACTCAGAGTGGTGCAAGCCATTCCTCCCTGACCCGCCCACCCGCCCGCCCCCAACCAGGTATACCCTCCCGCCTGCCCCCAACCAGGCATACCCCTGCCTTCTGCTTTCTCGCAGGGCGAGAAGCAGAAACATAAATCTGTATTTAAAATACCATTTTATGCTTCTGCTTCTCGCACTGCGAGAAAGGAGTGGGGCGTTGCTTCTCCGCCCTAATGGAGGAGCCGCCCCTGTCCTGGTCGGGGCTGACCATCCTGGTCTATTCTTGAGTCGGTTCTGCATTGTGTCAGCTGCACTTGTTTGTTCTGGACATGCGTGTGCGGGGCAGACCGTCCTGGTCTTTTCTTGAGTCTGTTCCTCGTTGTGTCGGCTGCACTAGCTTGTGCTGGACATGAGTCTGGGGGCTGACCCTCCTGGTCTGTTCTTGAGTCTGTTCCTCATTGTGTCGGCTGCACTAGCTTGTGCTGGACAGGAGTTTGGGGGCTGACGCTCCTGGTCTGTTCTTGAGTCTGTTCCTCATTGTGTCGGCTGCACTAGCTTGTGCTGGACATGAGTTTGGGGGCTGACGCTCCTGGTCTGTTCTTGAGTCTGTTCCTTGTTATGTGGGCTGTTCTAGGTTGTGCTGGACATGAGTCTGCGGGGCTGACCCTCCTGGTCTGTTCTTGAATCTGTATCTTGTTGTGTCAGCTGCACTGGGTTGTGCTGGACATGAGCGTGCAGGCTGACCCTCCTGGTCTATTCTTCAGTCAGTTCCTCGTTCTGTCGCTGCACTTGGTCGTGCTGGACATGAGTGTGCAGGGTTGACCCTCCTGGTCTGTTCTTGAGCCTGTTCCTCGTTGTGTCAGTTGCACTGGCATGTGCTGGACATGAGTCTGTGGGACTGACCCTCCTAGTCCAGTAGCGGCTCGCAATACTCGCGGGTGGATTAAAAGAAAAAGAAAACTCACCTGTCCGTGTCCCGTGCCGCCTCTGCTCCTGGGTAGGGTCCCTCGATTTCCTGCTCCTGCACAGAAACAGGAACAGGCACGCTCCCTACCCTCCAGTAAGCCAATCACAACGCTGCAATGGCAGCGTTGTGATTGGTGGGGATGGCACCCAGCCAGGCACCTATGGGGAGGCCAAGGGAGAGTGCGCATGACTGGCTTGGCTGGCCCCAAGGGGCCGACCAAACAGTCAGGGTACTCAGAGTGGTGCAAGCCACTCCTCCCTGACCCACTCACCCACCCGGCCCCAACCAGGCATACCCTCCGGCCTGCCCCCAACCAGGCATACCCCTGCCTTCTGCTTTCTCGCAGGGCGAGAAGCAGAAACATAAAACTGTATTTAAAATACAATTTTATGTTTCTGCTTCTCGCACTGCGAGAAAGCAGTGGGGCGACGCTCCTCCGCCCTAATGGAGGAGCCGCCCCTGTCCTGGTCTTGGCTGACCATCCTGGTCTATTCTTGAGTCTGTTCCTCGTTGTGTCAGCTGCACTTGTTTGTTCTGGACATGCGTGTGCGGGGCAGACCGTCCTGGTCTTTTCTTGAGTCTGTTCCTCGTTGTGTCGGCTGCACTGGGTTGTGCTGGACATGAGTCTTTGGGGCTGACCCCCCTGGTCTATCCTTGAGTCTGTTCCTCATTGTGTCGGCTGCACTAGGTGGTGCTGGACACGAGTGCACGGGGCTGACCCTGCTGGTCTATTCTTGAGTCTGTTCCTCATTGTGTCGGCTGCACTTGGTCGTGCTGGACATGAGAGTGCATGGTTGACCCTCCTGGTCTGTTCTTGAGTCTGTTCCTCATTGTGTCGGCTGCACTAGCTTGTGCTGGACATGAGTCGGCGGGGCTGACCCTCCTGGTCTGTTCTTGAGTCTGTTCCTTGTTGTGTCAGTGGCACTGGGTTGTGCTGGACACGAGTGTGCGGGGCTGACCCTCCTGGTCTGTTCTTGAGTCTGTTCCTCATTGTGTCGGCTGCACTAGCTTGTGCTGGACATGAGTCTGCGGGGCTGACCCTCCTGGTCTGTTCTTGAGTCTGTTCCTCATTGTGTTGGCTGCACTAGCTTGTGCTGGACATGAGTCTGCTGGGCTGACCCTCCTGGTCTGTTCTTGAGTCTGTTCCTCATTGTGTCGGCTGCACTAGCTTGTGCTGGACATGAGTGTGCGGGCTGACCCTCCTGGTCTGTTCTTGAGTCTGTTCCTCATTGTGTTGGCTGCACTAGCTTGTGCTGGACATGAGTCTGCGGGGCTGACCCTCCTGGTCTGTTCTTGAGTCTGTTCCTTGTTGTGTCAGTTGCACTGGGTTGTGCTGGACATGAGTCTACGGGGCTGACCCTCCTGGTCCAGTTGTGGCTTGCAATACTCACGGGTGGATTAAAAGAAAAAGAAAACCCACCTCTCCAGGTCCCGCACCGCCTCTGCTCCTGGACAGGGTCCCACGTTTTCCTGCTCCTGAACAGGAACAGGCATGCTCCCTACCCTCCAGTAAGCCAATCAATGCTGCAATGGCAGCGTTGGGATTGGTAGGGATGGCACCCAGCCAGGCACCTATGGGGAGGCCAAGGGAGAGTGCGTATAACTGGCTTGGCTGGCCCCAGGGGGCTGACCAAACAGTCAGGGTACTCAGAGTGGTGCAAGCCATTCCTCCCTGACCCGCCCACCCGCCCGCCCCCAACCAGGCATAACCTCCCGCCTGCCCCCAACCAGGCATACCCCTGCCTTCTGCTTTCTCGCAGGGCGAGAAGCAGAAACATAAATCTGTATTTAAAATACCATTTTATGCTTCTGCTTCTCGCACTGCGAGAAAGCAGTGGGGCGACGCTTCTCCGCCCTAATGGAGGAGCCGCCCCTGTCCTGGTCGGGGCTGACCATCCTGGTCTATTCTTGAGTCGGTTCTGCGTTGTGTCAGCTGCACTTGTTTGTTCTGGACATGCGTGTGCGGGGCAGACCGTCCTGGTCTTTTCTTGAGTCTGTTCCTCGTTGTGTGGGCTGCACTGGGTTGTGCTGGACACGAGTGTGCGGGGCTGACCCTCCTGGTCTATCCATGAGTCTGTTCCTCATTGTGTCGGCTGCACCAGCTTGTGCTGGACATGAGTTTGGGGGCTGACCCTCCTGGTCTGTTCTTGAGTCTGTTCCTCGTTGTGTCGGCTGCACTAGCTTGCGCTGGACATGAGTGTGCAGGGTTGACCCTCCTGGTCTATCCATGAGTCTGCTCCTCATTGTGTCGGCTGCACTAGCTTGTGCTGGACATGAGTTTGGGGGCTGACCCTCCTGGTCTGTTCTTGAGTCTGTTCCTCATTGTGTCGGCTGCACTAGCTTGTGCTGGACATGAGTTTGGGGGCTGACCCTCCTGGTCTGTTCTTGAGTCTGTTCCTCATTGTGTCGGCTGCACTTGGTCGTGCTGGACATGAGTCTGGGGGCTGACCCTCCTGGTCTATTCTTGAGTCTGTTCCTCATTGTGTCGGCTGCACTTGGTCGTGCTGGACATGAGTGTGCAGGGTTGACCCTCCTGGTCTGTTCTTGAGCCTGTTCCTCGTTGTGTCAGTTGCACTGGCATGTGCTGGACATGAGTCTGTGGGACTGACCCTCCTAGTCCAGTAGCGGCTCGCAATACTCGCGGGTGGATTAAAAGAAAAAGAAAACTCACCTGTCCGTGTCCCGCGCCGCCTCTGCTCCTGGGTAGGGTCCCTCGATTTCCTACTCCTGCACAGAAACAGGAACAGGCACGCTCCCTACCCTCCAGTAAGCCAATCACAATGCTGCAATGGCAGCGTTGTGATTGGTGGGGATGGCACCCAGCCAGGCACCTATAAGGAGGCCAAGGGAGAGTGTGCATGACTGGCTTGGTTGGCCCCAAGGGGCCGACCAAACAGTCAGGGTACTCAGAGTGGTGCAAGCCACTCCTCCCTGACCCACTCACCCACCCGGCCCCAACCAGGCATACCCCTGCCTTCTGCTTTCTCGCAAGGCGAGAAGCAGAAACATAAAACTGTATTTAAAATACAATTTTATGTTTCTGCTTCTTGCACTGCGAGAAAGCAGTGGGGCGACGCTCCTCCGCCCTAATGGAGGAGCCGCCCCTGTCCTGGTCTTGGCTGACCATCCTGGTCTATTCTTGAGTGTGTTCCTCGTTGTGTCAGCTGCACTTGTTTGTTCTGGACATGCGTGTATGGGGCAGACCGTCCTGGTCTTTTCTTGAGTGTGTTCCTCGTTGTGTGGGCTGCACTGGGTTGTGCTGGACATGAGTCTGCGGGGCTGACCCTCCTGGTCGTTTCTTGAATCTGTATCTCATTGTGTCCGCTGCACTGGGTTGTGCTGGACATGAGTGTGCGGGCTGACCCTCCTGGTCTGTTCTTGAGTCTGTTCCTCGTTGTGTCGGCTGCACTGGGTTGTGCTGGACAGGAGTCTGCAGGGCTGACCCTCCTGGTCTGTTCTTGAGGTCTATTCTTTATTTTTTTTTTTTTAAACCGTTTATTACAAGTCTTAAGAGTATACAAGTATGGGCCTACAACCTTCCGGCCGGCCGCTAGCAATGATAGGAACATACGACATACATTTATGGAACACGTGGTGTTACGGAGGAGCATTTCTCAGGAGGTAACAACGTCAAAAGCCACATCATCCAGACCCCATTATACGGTTTCATTTTAAATTAAGAGCAACAAAAAAAAAAAAAACACACCCACAAGGCAACCCACAATCGGAAATAGCAGCACGTGCTCCCCTAGAGGGGGGATCCCAACTATCCACAGAAGTCTAAAGAGGGGGAAGAGAACAGAGCGAGGACTGGGGGAACCCAATGCCCGGCAGCGGAGGAATGAGTCGGCTAAGGGGATGGGGCTGGCGAGGTATCAGGCAGCAACGGTGGTGCACAGATACCCCCGCGGTAGGCGTTCCAGGGGCCCCATACTTTCACCCATGTCGCAGGCTTACCCCTCGCCACATACACCACCTTTTCTCGAAACATGCACCAGTCCATGTGTTCTTTCCAGGCCGAGACCGTCGGGGGCCTCTGGGATCCCCCCAGTTGAGCAATATCACGCTTGGCCATCATATATCCCAGAGTCACCCACCACGTCTGCGGCGCAGAGTAATCAGTCGGTTCCCACACATTCAACAGGCATCTCCTCGCTTCAGGCAACAGCGCCACATGCGTAACCAGTCGCAGCACCTCATGTACACCACGCCAGAACCCTTCCACCTCCGGGCACTCCCACAAAATATGCAGAAAGGTCCCCAAAGCACCACACCCACGCTTACACAACCCATCTCCAGCATAGCCCATTCGCAGAGGCTTTGGCCCCGTCATGTAGACCCGGTGGAGTATCTTGAGCTGGACGAAGCGAAGGCGAGCCGGTATGGCCACCTCCTTCGGGGAGGCCACCGCGGAGGTCCAGTCCTCGTCGTCCAACTCCAGCCCGTCGGCAACCCAAGCCGCACGAAGGGCAGTCAACAGGCCCGAGCGGTCGTTTATCAGTTTTTTGTATATCAGTGAGATCGTGCTGTCCGGGACGTGCCCATCCAGCATTCTATCCTCCAGGGGGGAATATTCCGGGATGGAGGCAACGTCCGAGAAGATGGAGCCCAGCGCATGACGGACCTGCAAATACCGAAAGTATTCACTGCCCTGCAGCTGAAATTCCGTCTGCAGCATATCGAACGTTTTAAATCCTCCCCTCGTCCAGAGATCCCCCACTTTACTGATACCTATTATGTCCCACTTCTCAAAGCCCTTAGAGGTCCACAGGGAACCTAACCGCTCAGACGCGTATAGTGGTGACGCCCGGGTCAAACGGTCCTTCCACCCCATAGCTGCATTGGCCGCGTGCCACACTTGCACCATGACACGCGTGGGGCCCGTCAGACGAGCGTCGGGCGCGCTAGAATAGAGCGCTCGATTGTAGTCGCCACCTGGCAGGAGCATCTTGTCCATTTCGAATGCCGGGTTTAAGGCGGGCCCGTATAGGCCATGGTTAATTGCAGCGAGCTGGGAGGCCCAATAGTACCGTTTAATATCCGGGAGGGCAATCCCCCCGTCATACCATGGGAGCGTCAGCTTCGCCAGGGCAATACGCGGCCTCCCGTCCCAAAACAGGCGGCGTTGCAGACTCTCCACCTCACGGAAGTAGCGCGCCGGGACTAAGTCCATAGTGTTCTGCAAAGCGTACAGAAAACGCGGCAGAGACATCATCTTGAACAATGCCGCCCGGCCGAGCGGCAAAAGCGGCAGGCGCCGCCAGCGTGCGACATCTACCCGCAGGCGCTGGAGGGGGGGAAGCAGGTTCCGTTCATACCGGGCCTCCGGGTCCAGAGTAATGAAGACACCCAGGTACCGAAATCCCTGCGGGGCGATCTGGATCGGACAGCCCCGCGGGAGAATAGGAGCCTCCCCAGAGAGAACATACACGCACGATTTAGCCCAGTTGATGACGAGACCGGAGTTACGACCAAATGAATGTAAAACATCAACCAGCACTATAAGTGATTTACGTGGGGAAGCTAGGTACAGAAGGATGTCATCAGCGTATAGGGATACGCGGTCCTCATACTCGGGGGTCCAACGGAGACCACGGATGGAAGGCTCCCACCGCAGCCACTCCGCCAGGGGCTCCAAGGCAAGCGCAAAAAGAAGCGGCGACAAGGGACAGCCCTGTCGCGTGCCCCGGCCCAGCTCAAACGGGGCCGATACTCTTCCGTTCACCACCACCTGCGCCAATGGGCCCGAATACAACAATTTGACCCAACTGATGAATCCTGGGCCAAATCCAAACTTCGCAAGCATCGCCCAGATGTATGGCCACTCAAGCGTGTCAAACGCCATGGTGGCGTCCAAGGACGCCAAAATGGCCGGTTCCCGTATAAATGGGACGCGCGCGAGCACCCCATGCAAACGCCGCAGGTTAAGGGCTGTGTTGCGATGGGGAATAAAGCCGGACTGGTCCTGATGAACCAGATCTCCCACCACACCGACCAGCCGATTGGCCAGTACCTTGGCGAGAATTTTGGGCTCCGCATTCAGTAGTGAGATAGGCCGATAAGAAGTAACCCGGTCCCGAGGTCTCCCTTCCTTGTGGATCACCACGATTGTAGCCAGACGCTGGTCAAGCGGGAGGGAGCCCAGCGAGTGGGCCGCCAGGAACATTGCGCGGAGGTGAGGCGCCAATGTATCCGGTCGCAGCTTATACAACTCGATAGGGATACCATTTGGGCCCATGGCCTTGCCAGAAGCGACCGAGCGTATGGCGAGGGCGATTTCGTCGGAGGTGGGAGCGGCGTCCAGCGACACCCTGTCCTCCCCGGAAAGGGACGGCAGCGCGATATCCCTGAGCAGGGCACGGGAATCCTCTTCAGAGCAAGAAGAGACCGGGGAATACACCTCGCGGAAATAATCCGCGAAACAGGAGACAATTTCTTCTGGCTCAGTTACACACACACCATTCGTTTTCTCAATCAGCGGGACCACACGATTCGCTCTCTCCTTTTTATCCAACCACGCTATCAGTTTACCAGCCTTATCACCCACATCATACAGTCGCCCCTGTTGCTCTCTACTAAGGCCCCTGGCCGCCTCCGTGACGAGGGCCCTATAAGCCGCTTGTTTGAGTTGGAGGACATGTAGTGCAGCATCCGTCACCCCATCTTCTAGATTACCCTCCAACTCAGCTATTTCAGCCTCCACCCGGGTCACCTCCTCCCGCTCGCGCCTCCGGGCGTGGGAAATAAGGGATAGGGCCTCCCCTCTGAGTACTGTTTTGAAGGCCTCCCACAGGGAGATAGCCGAAGGCCCGGACCCCACATTCTCATCAAAATAGCGCTGGAGGGATTTAATCAAGTCAGCGCGAATGGTGGGGTCGCACAGGTACCAGGAATTGATTGGGACCACCCTGCTCTCACCCCTCGGAAAGACATCGAAATGTAACAGGAGCGGGGAGTGGTCCGAGATACCCCGTGCCAAATGGCGCACCTCCCCCACCCTCCCGACATAGGCCGCCGGGACAAGGACATAATCAAGCCGTGAGAGACTACCATGGGCCCCCGAGTGGAAAGTGTACTGCAGCTGCGTGGGATGTTTTAAGCGCCAGCAGTCCACCAATCCCAGTGTATCCAAGAGGCCGGATAGCCACGCCTGTGCCCGGGGGAGGTCCCTAGGGGGGTGACGATCCACAGTCCCAGAAACCACCGCATTGAAATCCCCCCCCACCACCAGAAGCCCCCCCGGAAGGCCAAGGAGGAGGCGCCCCAGGTCTGCAAAGGTGGTCGACTGCAACCCCGGTGGGACGTACACTGACACAAAGACAACCACTTTGCCCTCCATTCTCCCCACCAAGACAGTGTAACGTCCCCTATCATCGTGGAGCACCTCATCAATTTCTAACGGGAGCGAGTTCTTTACCATGATACCCACACCCCTTGAGCCTGACGTGAAGCCCGAGTGGGCCACGAGGCGGTAGCCACGCCGATTCATGGCACAGAAGGAATTGCCAATAAGGTGTGTCTCCTGCAGAAAGACTACATCGGGCGAGAGTCGCTTCAGAAATTGCAGGACCACACCTCGTTTGATCCTGTCCCCCAGTCCATTAACGTTCCAAGACAACAAAGTTAATTCCCTACCCCCCATCATACACAGAAACCATCATTCGTCCCCCCGAGAGCACATTAGAACCAACACAAAAAAAGGTTTGCCTTGTGATAATAACGAACAACACCCCATCCCTGCCCACCCACCCCAACAGAACTCCCCCCTCCCTGCACCCCTGCATGAGCCCAGACAGCCCCCCCAACGTGCAGTGTGCCTGTCGCCCCATAGATAGTTAAACTAACTAGACCCCCAGAGGAGGAGGGAGAACCCCCAAGAGACCCCACACAACCTCCATAGGAGGGGAACTTAAGCGAACAGACGTATGGTCAAAAGTGGCATCATTTTTGTCCCGAGCGAGGCCTAATATTAGTCCCTCAGTCCTGATCCGGCGAGCCCTCTCCCCCCGCCGCTCCCCCCCCGCCACCCCGATCCCGATCCCCAGACAGAGTATCCAGCCAGTCCCCGGCCGCTTCGGGACGATCAAAAAAGTGCGTGCGACCATCCACCTCCACTCGCAGCTTAGCTGGGAAAAGCATGGCGTATTTGAGGTTTAGGTCCCGAAGACGGCGTTTGACACCGAGGAAGCTCAGTCTCTGCTTCTGGACCGCTGGGGTGAAATCAGGATAGAAATTAATGTCCATATTGTCCAGTCTAATCGGTCCCTGTAGTCTGGAGGATTGCAGGATAGCGTCTCTGTCCCGAAAATTAAAAATCCGGGCAATGAGAGGTCTCGGAGTGGCTCCGACCTTAGGCCTCCCCCCGGGAACCCTGTGGGCCCTCTCCACAGCAAAGAATTTTCTCAGCCCCCGTGGCTGGAGATGGGTAACAATCAGGTCTTCCACGAAAAGGTCCGCCGCCGCCTCCTCACGTCCCTCAGGCACCCCGATGATACGGATGTTGTTCCTCCGGGCCCGACTCTCGGAGTCCTCCAGGCGGCGATCCATCAGCGCACTCGCCCGAGCAAGCCGGCGCACCTCCGTTTGTAGGGCCGCCACATCTGTCGTAAGGCCCGATGCGGTGTGGGCCAAAGAGTCGACTCGGTCGTTGGTCTTGGAGAGATCGGCCCTTACCAGGCCAACATCCACGAGGACCGAGTCGATCTTCTGCGCCAGTGTATCAAAACGCTGGCCCACCGAGGCCTTCATCTCGGCGATGGCGCCCATGACATCCCGCAGAGTCAGATCCGTGGGCAGATCGGGGGCATCAGTAGGGCCCTCAGGGGACCTGCGTGGCACCTCGGGAGATCCCTTCTGGAGGGTATATCGGTCCATGCTGTTGGACTGATGGGCTGCGCCACGCCGGGTCGATTTTATCTTTGCCCGGTCACCATCTTGTTTCGTGGCCATGGTCCCAGTCTCCCGGTCGCACCAGCCACGTCGTGAAGGGCAGGCAAGCCGGTCCACGGGCTCCGGGGGGGTGCCACCCCAGATCTGCGGGGCGGATCACAGCCGGCGGGCAGGCAGGGTCCCCCGGCGAGGCCACACCAACACACAAAGTCCCGCGACCCAACCTCGCAGAGACAGCAAGGGGGGCGCGAAAGCGAAAGTGAAAGTGCGGGGTACGCGAGCCACCAAGCCCTGCCCGCCGCTGTTGTTCACTTTGTCACTGGATCGCCCCACAGCGCAAATCCGGGGTTCGGCTAGGAGAAGGCCGCAAACCTCAATCGGTGCTAAAGCCGGTGTCCGAGGTCCGATTTGGAAGCGGAAAACGGGTGCCACCTCAGCTCAGGCTCACCAACACAGTCCCCTCATCTGGGACAGGATATGTTCAGGATAGTCATAGGAGGTCGCGGAGGTCCTCGGGAGCCTCGCACCTACGCGGCCATCTTGGTTGCGCGCTAGGCTCCTCCCCCTTGAGGTCTATTCTTGAGTCTGTTCCTCATTGTGTCGGCTGCACTAGCTTGCGCTGGACATGAGTCTTTGGGGCTGACCCCCCTGGTCTATCCTTGAGTCTGTTCCTCATTGTGTCGGCTGCACTAGGTGGTGCTGGACACGAGTGTACGGGGCTGACCCTCCTGGTCTATTCTTGAGTCTGTTCCTCATTGTGTCGGCTGCACTTGGTCGTGCTGGACATGAGTGTGCGGGCTGACCCTCCTGGTCTATTCTTCAGTCAGTTCCTCGTTCTATCGCTGCACTTGGTCGTGCTGGACATGAGAGTGCATGGTTGACCCTCCTGGTCTGTTCTTGAGTCTGTTCCTCATTGTGTTGGCTGCACTAGCTTGTGCTGGACACGAGTCTGCGGGGCTGACCCTCCTGGTCTGTTCTTGAGTCTGTTCCTCATTGTGTCGGCTGCACTAGCTTGTGCTGGACACGAGTCTGCGGGGCTGACCCTCCTGGTCTGTTCTTGAGTCTGTT
Source organism: Triturus cristatus (assembly GCF_964204655.1). Taxonomy (NCBI): domain Eukaryota; kingdom Metazoa; phylum Chordata; class Amphibia; order Caudata; family Salamandridae; genus Triturus; species Triturus cristatus. Next base: position 1,270,069,569 of record NC_140592.1, on the reverse strand, counting down.
CCTCATTGTGTTGGCTGCACTAGCTTGTGCTGGACATGAGTCTGCGGGGCTGACCCTCCTGGTCTGTTCTTGAGTCTGTTCCTTGTTGTGTCAGTTGCACTGGGTTGTGCTGGACATGAGTCTACGGGGCTGACCCTCCTGGTCCAGTTGCGGCTTGCAATTCTCACGGGTGGATTAAAAGAAAAAGAAAACCCACCTCTCCAGATCCCGCACCGCCTCTGCTCGTGGACAGGGTCCCACGTTTTCCTGCTCCTGAACAGGAACAGGCATGCTCCCTACCCTCCAGTAAGCCAATCAATGCTGCAATGGCAGCGTTGGGATTGGTGGGGATGGCACCCAGCCAGGCACTTATGGGGAGGCCAAGGGAGAGTGCGTATAACTTGCTTGGCTGGCCCCAGGGGGCCGACCAAACAGTCAGGGTACTCAGAGTGGTGCAAGCCACTCCTCCCTGACCCACTCACCCACCCGGCCCCAACCAGGCATACCCTCCGGCCTGCCCCCAACCAGGCATACCCCTGCCTTCTGCTTTCTCGCAGGGCGAGACGCAGAAACATAAAACTGTATTTAAAATACAATTTTATGCTTCTGCTTCTCGCACTGCGAGAAAGGAGTGGGGCGTTGCTTCTCCGCCCTAATGGAGGAGCCGCCCCTGTCCTGGTCTTGGCTGACCATCCTGGTCTATTCTTGAGTCTGTTCCTCGTTGTGTCAGCTGCACTTGTTTGTTCTGGACATGCGTGTGTGGGGCAGACCGTCCTGGTCTTTTCTTGAGTGTGTTCCTCGTTGTGTGGGCTGCACTGGCTTGTGCTGGACATGAGTCTGGGGGCTGACGCTCCTGGTCTGTTCTTGAGTCTGTTCCTCATTGTGTCGGCTGCACTAGCTTGTGCTGGACATGAGTCTGGGGGCTGACCCTCCTGGTCTGTTCTTGAGTCTGTTCCTCGTTGTGTGGGCTGTACTAGGTTGTGCTGGACATGAGTCTGCGGGGCTGACCCTCCTGGTCTGTTCTTGAATCTGTATCTTGTTGTGTCAGCTGCACTGGGTTGTGCTGGACATGAGTGTGCAGGCTGACCCTCCTGGTCTATTCTTCAGTCAGTTCCTCGTTCTGTCGCTGCACTTGGTCGTGCTGGACATGAGTGTGCAGGGTTGACCCTCCTGGTCTGTTCTTGAGCCTGTTCCTCGTTGTGTCAGTTGCACTGGCATGTGCTGGACATGAGTCTGTGGGACTGACCCTCCTGGTCCAGTAGCGGCTCGCAATACTTGCGGGTGGATTAAAAGAAAAAGAAAACTCACCTGTCCGTGTCCCGCGCCGCCTCTGCTCCTGGGTAGGGTCCCTCGATTTCCTGCTCCTGCACAGAAACAGGAACAGGCACGCTCCCTACCCTCCAGTAAGCCAATCACAACGCTGCAATGGCAGCGTTGTGATTGGTGGGGATGGCACCCAGCCAGGCACCTATGGGGAGGCCAAGGGAGAGTGTGCATGACTGGCTTGGTTGGCCCCAAGGGGCCGACCAAACAGTCAGGGTACTCAGAGTGGTGCAAGCCACTCCTCCCTGACCCACTCACCCACCCGGCCCCAACCAGGCATACCCTCCGGCCTGCCCCCAACCAGGCATACCCCTGCCTTCTGCTTTCTCGCAGGGCGAGAAGCAGAAACATAAAACTGTATTTAAAATACAATTTTATGTTTCTGCTTCTCGCACTGCGAGAAAGCAGTGGGGCGACGCTCCTCCGCCCTAATGGAGGAGCCGCCCCTGTCCTGGTCTTGGCTGACCATCCTGGTCTATTCTTGAGTCTGTTCCTCGTTGTGTCAGCTGCACTTGTTTGTTCTGGACATGCGTGTGTGGGGCAGACCGTCCTGGTCTTTTCTTGAGTCTGTTCCTCGTTGTGTGGGCTTCACTGGGTTGTGCTGGACATGAGTCTGCGGGGCTGACCCTCCTGGTCGTTTCTTGAATCTGTATCTCGTTGTGTCCGCTGCACTGGGTTGTGCTGGACATGAGTGTGCGGGCTGACCCTCCTGGTCTGTTCTTGAGTCTGTTCCTCGTTGTGTCGGCTGCACTGGGTTTGCTGGACAGGAGTCTGCAGGGCTGACCCTCCTGGTCTGTTCTTGAGGTCTATTCTTGAGTCTGTTCCTCGTTGTGTCGGCTGCACTTGGTCGTGCTGGACATGAGTGTGCGGGCTAACCCTCCTGGTCTATTCTTCAGTCAGTTCCTCGTTCTGTCGCTGCACTTGGTCGTGCTGGACATGAGAGTGCATGGTTGACCCTCCTGGTCTGTTCTTGAGTCTGTTCCTCATTGTGTTGGCTGCACTAGCTTGTGCTGGACACGGGTGTGCGGGGCTGACCCTCCTGGTCTGTTCTTGAGTCTGTTCCTCATTGTGTCGGCTGCACTAGCTTGTGCTGGACACGAGTCTGCGGGGCTGACCCTCCTGGTCTGTTCTTGAGTCTGTTCCTCATTGTGTTGGCTGCACTAGCTTGCGCTGGATATGAGTCTTTGGGGCTGACCCTCCTGGTCTATTCTTGAGTCTGTTCCTCGTTGTGTCGGCTGCACTTGGTCGTGCTGGACATGAGTGTGCGGGCTGACCCTCCTGGTCTATACTTCAGTCAGTTCCTCATTCTGTCGCTGCACTTGGTCGTGCTGGACATGAGAGTGCATGGTTGACCCTCCTGGTCTGTTCTTGAGTCTGTTCCTCATTGTGTTGGCTGCACTAGCTTGTGCTGGACACGAGTGTGCGGGGCTGACCCTCCTGGTCTGTTCTTGAGTCTGTTCCTCATTGTGTCGGCTGCACTAGCTTGTGCTGGACACGAGTCTGCGGGGCTGACCCTCCTGGTCTGTTCTTGAGTCTGTTCCTCATTGTGTTGGCTGCACTAGCTTGTGCTGGACATGAGTCTGCGGGGCTGACCCTCCTGGTCTGTTCTTGAGTCTGTTCCTCATTGTGTCGGCTGCACTAGCTTGTGCTGGACATGAGTGTGCGGGCTGACCCTCCTGGTCTGTTCTTGAGTCTGTTCCTCATTGTGTTGGCTGCACTAGCTTGTGCTGGACATGAGTCTGTGGGGCTGACCCTCCTGGTCTGTTCTTGAGTCTGTTCCTTGTTGTGTCAGTTGCACTGGGTTGTGCTGGACACAAGTGTGCGGGGCTGACCCTCCTGGTCTGTTCTTGAGTCTGTTCCTCATTGTGTCGGCTGCACTAGCTTGTGCTGGACACGAGTCTGCGGGGCTGACCCTCCTGGTCTGTTCTTGAGTCTGTTCCTCATTGTGTCGGCTGCACTAGCTTGTGCTGGACATGAGTCTGCGGGGCTGACCCTTCTGGTCTGTTCTTGAGTCTGTTCCTCATTGTGTCGGCTGCACTAGTTTGTGCTGGACATGTGTCTGAGGGTCTGACCTTCCTGGTCTATTCTTCAGTCAGTTCCTCGTTCTGTCGCTGCACTTGGTCGTGCTGGACATGAGAGTGCATGGTTGACCCTCCTGGTCTGTTCTTGAGTCTGTTCCTCATTGTGTTGGCTGCACTAGCTTGTGCTGGACACGAGTGTGCGGGGCTGACCCTCCTGGTCTGTTCTTGAGTCTGTTCCTCATTGTGTCGGCTGCACTAGCTTGTGCTGGACACGAGTCTGCGGGGCTGACCCTCCTGGTCTGTTCTTGAGTCTGTTCCTCATTGTGTTGGCTGCACTAGCTTGCGCTGGACATGAGTCTTTGGGGCTGACCCTCCTGGTCTATTCTTGAGTCTGTTCCTCGTTGTGTCGGCTGCACTTGGTCGTGCTGGACATGAGTGTGCGGGCTGACCCTCCTGGTCTATTCTTCAGTCAGTTCCTCGTTCTGTCGCTGCACTTGGTCGTGCTGGACATGAGAGTGCATGGTTGACCCTCCTGGTCTGTTCTTGAGTCTGTTCCTCATTGTGTTGGCTGCACTAGCTTGTGCTGGACACGAGTGTGCGGGGCTGACCCTCCTGGTCTGTTCTTGAGTCTGTTCCTCATTGTGTCGGCTGCACTAGCTTGTGCTGGACACGAGTCTGCGGGGCTGACCCTCCTGGTCTGTTCTTGAGTCTGTTCCTCATTGTGTTGGCTGCACTAGCTTGCGCTGGATATGAGTCTTTGGGGCTGACCCTCCTGGTCTATTCTTGAGTCTGTTCCTCGTTGTGTCGGCTGCACTTGGTCGTGCTGGACATGAGTGTGCGGGCTGACCCTCCTGGTCTATACTTCAGTCAGTTCCTCATTCTGTCGCTGCACTTGGTCGTGCTGGACATGAGAGTGCATGGTTGACCCTCCTGGTCTGTTCTTGAGTCTGTTCCTCATTGTGTTGGCTGCACTAGCTTGTGCTGGACACGAGTGTGCGGGGCTGACCCTCCTGGTCTGTTCTTGAGTCTGTTCCTCATTGTGTCGGCTGCACTAGCTTGTGCTGGACACGAGTCTGCGGGGCTGACCCTCCTGGTCTGTTCTTGAGTCTGTTCCTCATTGTGTTGGCTGCACTAGCTTGTGCTGGACATGAGTCTGCGGGGCTGACCCTCCTGGTCTGTTCTTGAGTCTGTTCCTCATTGTGTCGGCTGCACTAGCTTGTGCTGGACATGAGTGTGCGGGCTGACCCTCCTGGTCTGTTCTTGAGTCTGTTCCTCATTGTGTTGGCTGCACTAGCTTGTGCTGGACATGAGTCTGCGGGGCTGACCCTCCTGGTCTGTTCTTGAGTCTGTTCCTTGTTGTGTCAGTTGCACTGGGTTGTGCTGGACACAAGTGTGCGGGGCTGACCCTCCTGGTCTGTTCTTGAGTCTGTTCCTCATTGTGTCGGCTGCACTAGCTTGTGCTGGACACGAGTCTGCGGGGCTGACCCTCCTGGTCTGTTCTTGAGTCTGTTCCTCATTGTGTCGGCTGCACTAGCTTGTGCTGGACATGAGTATGCGCGGCTGACCCTTCTGGTCTGTTCTTGAGTCTGTTCCTCATTGTGTCGGCTGCACTAGCTTGTGCTGGACATGTGTCTGAGGGTCTGACCTTCCTGGTCTATTCTTCAGTCAGTTCCTCGTTCTGTCGCTGCACTTGGTCGTGCTGGACATGAGAGTGCATGGTTGACCCTCCTGGTCTGTTCTTGAGTCTGTTCCTCATTGTGTTGGCTGCACTAGCTTGTGCTGGACACGAGTGTGCGGGGCTGACCCTCCTGGTCTGTTCTTGAGTCTGTTCCTCATTGTGTCGGCTGCACTAGCTTGTGCTGGACACGAGTCTGCGGGGCTGACCCTCCTGGTCTGTTCTTGAGTCTGTTCCTCATTGTGTTGGCTGCACTAGCTTGCGCTGGACATGAGTCTTTTGGGCTGACCCTCCTGGTCTATTCTTGAGTCTGTTCCTCGTTGTGTCGGCTGCACTTGGTCGTGCTGGACATGAGTGTGCGGGCTGACCCTCCTGGTCTATTCTTCAGTCAGTTCCTCGTTCTGTCGCTGCACTAGCTTGTGCTGGACATGAGTCTGCGGGGCTGACCCTTCTGGTCTGTTCTTGAGTCTGTTCCTCATTGTGTCGGCTGCACTAGCTTGTGCTAGACAGGAGTCTGCTGGGCTGACCCTCCTGGTCTGTTCTTGAGTCTGTTCCTCATTGTGTCGGCTGCACTAGCTTGTGCTGGACATGAGTCTGCGGGGCTGACCTTCCTGGTCTGTTCTTGGGTCTGTTCCTCATTGTGTCGGCTGCACTAGCTTGTGCTGGACATGAGTGTGCGGTCTGACCCTCCTGGTCTGTTCTTGAGTCTGTTCCTCATTGTGTCGGCTGCACTAGCTTGTGCTGGACATGAGTCTGCGGGCTGACCCTCCTGATCTATTCTTCAGTCTGTTCCTCATTGTGTCGGCTGCACTAGCTTGTGCTGGACATGTGTCTGAGGGTCTGACCTTCCTGGTCTATTCTTCAGTCAGTTCCTCGTTCTGTTGCTGCACTTGGTCGTGCTGGACATGAGAGTGCATGGTTGACCCTCCTGGTCTGTTCTTGAGTCTGTTCCTCATTGTGTTGGCTGCACTAGCTTGTGCTGGACATGAGTCTGCGGGGCTGACCCTCCTGGTCTGTTCTTGAGTCTGTTCCTTGTTGTGTCAGTTGCACTAGCTTGTGCTGGACACGAGTGTGCGGGGCTGACCCTCCTGGTCTGTTCTTGAGTCTGTTCCTCATTGTGTCGGCTGCACTAGCTTGTGCTGGACACGAGTGTGCGGGGCTGACCCTCCTGGTCTGTTCTTGAGTCTGTTCCTCATTGTGTCGGCTGCACTAGCTTGTGCTGGACATGAGTGTGCAGGGTTGACCCTCCTGGTCTGTTCTTGAGTCTGTTCCTCATTGTGTCAGCTGCACTAGCTTGTGCTGGACATGAGTGTGCGGGCTGACCCTCCTGGTCTGTTCTTGAGTCTGTTCCTTGTTGTGTCAGTTGCACTAGCTTGTGCTGGACACGAGTGTGCGGGGCTGACCCTCCTGGTCTGTTCTTGAGTCTGTTCCTCATTGTGTCGGCTGCACTAGCTTGTGCTGGACACGAGTGTGCGGGGCTGACCCTTCTGGTCTGTTCTTGAGTCTGTTCCTCATTGTGTCGGCTGCACTAGCTTGTGCTGGACACGAGTGTGCGGGGCTGACCCTCCTGGTCTGTTCTTGAGTCTGTTCCTCATTGTGTCGGCTGCACTAGCTTGTGCTGGACATGAGTGTGCGGGCTGACCCTCCTGGTCTGTTCTTGAGTCTGTTCCTCATTGTGTTGGCTGCACTAGCTTGTGCTGGACATGAGTGTGCAGGGTTGACCCTCCTGGTCTGTTCTTGAGTCTGTTCCTTGTTGTGTCAGTCGCACTGGGTTGTGCTGGACATGAGTGTGCGGGGCTGACCCTCCTGGTCTATTCTTGAGTCTGTTCCTCGTTCTGTCACTGCACTAGGTGGTGCTGGGCATGAGTCTGCGGGGCTGACCCTCCTGGTCTGTTCTTGAGTCTGTTCCTCCTTGTGTCGGCTGCACTAGGTGGTGCTGGGCATGAGTCTGCGGGGCTGACCCCCCTGGTCTGTTCTTGAGTCTGTTCCTCGTTGTGTCAGTTGCACTGGGTGGTGCTGGGCATGAGTCTGCGGGGCTGCCCCCTTGGTCCCAGGTAGTGGGTGTTGGTCAGCCCTGCATTTACTTCACAGTTTCCGGCCTTCCTGAAAGTACACACTTGGGGTCAGTTCTTGCTTCGCTGACTGAGTCCTACCACAATCTTGGTTTATGAATAAGAAGTTATTATCAACACAGAACAAAAGATGGGATAACCAAGGGCCCAACAGTGAAAAGTGGCTGTGGGGCAGCTGGAGATCTTACAGGGTATTGGAGCAGATGAGAGCAGTGCGGGGGGACGCAGGGGCAGGGATTCACAGAACCATGTACCCGTGGACAGAGCCACGCACCGACGCCCCCTGAGGCTCCAGGGCCAGCTCGTCCCAGAGGGATCCGAGGAATCAGGATATTGAGCCTTTGAAAGACTCGCCAAAGAATGAAAAAAGACAAGTGTTGTACTAGAAAAATACTGTATAAAATTGATAAACAATTCTAAACACACGTTATCCCTTCGACCGTCGCTCCTAAACCAGTTCATAGAGGCAGACGAGATGCATATAGGGGAGATCTCTGACCCAGAGTGCTGACGTCACACGCAGCAGACTGCACAGCACAGAGGCCACCTTTCTTCCCAACTCTGTTGTGAGACACCGGGCAGCTCTGGGTGTCTGCTGTTCCTGCACCGAGGGCAGCTCTGGGTGTCTGCTGTTCCTGCACCGAGGGCAGCTCTGGGTGTCTGCTGTTCCTGCTCCCAGGGCAGCTCTGGGTGTCTGCTGTTCCTGCTCTCAGGGCAGCTCTGGGTGTCTGCTGTTCCTGCTCCCGGGGCAACTCCGCATTATAGCGCCATGCCATTTTTTGCATCCACAGATTCTTACAGCCGCCAATACTGCGAAAGACTCACATGTCAGCCCAATGATTTACGGGCGAACGAGAAAGGTATGTCAAGTTCCCTTCACATACCCGCTAATGTTTACGTCTTGCTAAAAATGAAACATGATCGATGAGAAAGCCAACTACCTCATAGACATGTCCTCCCTTGCACCCTACAGGTGAAAGAAGGCACCAGCATCCCTTACCCGACAGTATGTAAGTTCTACCTTTAATTAGGTTTTTAAGAAAAAGACTTAGTGACTTTTTAGAAATTAAATAAAACACACTTTAAACTATCTAATAAAATACACCTTTTTATGATAAGATATATCATTGATTTTTCCAGAAATAGATGTCCCTTTGGAACTACAACTAAGCCCTGATGAAGACCTTAGGAAGCCAATAAAGGTCCACTACACGAAAGGTCGAAACGCGTCAGAAGGCGCCAGCATCCCTTACCCGACAGTATAAATAGATGTCCCTTTGGAACTACAACTAAGCCCTGATGAAGATCTTAGGAAGCCAATAAAGGTCCACTACACGAAAGGTCGAAACGCGTCGGCTAATAGAAAACGAGAATCCATTGGGGATAAAATTACACAATAACGCCCCCAGAAGAGCAGAAACAAAACATCTAGTCAACGCTCTCCATGACAACTCTGGAAAATATATTTTTTCTTTAATCCCATCTAGGATCATAACAATCATTTAATGTGGAGGCAACAATGAGTTAGTATGCCCCTATGTTAAAAATAGGATATCTGAGTACTGGTTTGATACATTATTCATTTGCTGAATTTATTCTATGTTTGTCGTCACTCTGTAATGTTGAAAAAAGTGAAGTTTTGTTTAATGTTAAATGTCTAAGATATGTGATTGTCACACTGAGAAAGTGTTCTTTCTGTTCAAAGTAATTCAAATATATGCAAATTAAATATAACTCGCAGTCAATAAACAGGCTTGCTGAGAAAAAGTGACATTGTGATTTATGGTGTCAGAGGTACTTGTTGTTCCAAAAAGTGTTCCTGCTCGCAGGGCAGCTCTGGGTGTCTGCTGTTCCTGCTCCCAGGGCAGCTCTGGGTGTCTGCTGTTCCTGCTCGCAGGGCAGCTCTGGGTGTCTGCTGTTTCTGCTCGCAGGGCAGTTCTAGGTGTCTGCTGTTCCTGCTCCCAGGGCAGCTCTGGATGTCTGTAGTTCCTGCTCCCAGGGAAGCTCTGGATGTCTGCTGTTCCTGTGCCCAGGGCACTTCTGGGTGTCTGCTATTCCTGCGCCCAGGGCAGCTCTGGGTGTCTGCTGTTCCTGCTCCGAGTGCAGCTCTGGGTGTCTGCTGTTCCTGCTCGCAGGGCAGCTCTAGGTGTCTGCTGTTCCTGCTCCCAGGGCAGCTCTGGGTGTCTGTAGTTCCTGCTCCCAGGGCAGCTCTGAAAGTTTGCTGTTCCTGTGCCCAGTGCACCTCTGGGTGTCTGCTATTCCTGCTCCCAGGGCAGCTCTGGGTGGCTGCTGTTCCTGCTACGAGTGCAGCTCTGGGTGTCTGCTGTTCCTGAACCCTGGGCAGCTCTGGGTGTCTGCTGTTCCTGCTCCTAGGGCAGCTCTGGGTGTCTGCTGTTCCTGCGCCCAGGGCACCTCTGGGTGTCTGCTATTCCTGCGCCCAGGGCAGCTCTGGGTGTCTGCTGTTCCTGCTACGAGTGCAGCTCTGGGTGTCTGCTGTTGATGCACCCAGGGCAGCTCTGGGTGTCTGCTGTTCCTGCTCACGGGGCAGCTCTGGGTGTCTGCTGTTCCTGCGCCCAGGGCACCTCTGGGTGTCTGCTGTTTCTGCTCCCAGGGCAACTCTGGGTGTCCGCAGTTCCTGTGCCCAGGGCAGCTCTGGGTGTCTGCTGTTCCTGCGCTCCGGCAGCTCTGGGTGTCGGCTATTCCTGCACCCAGGGCAGCTCTGGGTGTCTGCTGTTCCTGGTACGAGTGCAGCTCTGGGTGTCTGCTGTTCCTGCACCCAGGGCAGCTCTGGGTGTCTTCTGTTCCTGCTCCCATGGCAGCTCTGAGTGTCTGCTGTTCCTGCTCCCGGGGCAACTCTGGGTGTCAGCAGTTCCTGCGCCCAGGGCAGCTCTGGGTGTCTGCTGTTCCTGCGCTCAGGCAGCTCTGGGTGTCTGCTGTTCCTGCGCCCAGGGCACCTCTGGGTGTCTGCTGTTCCTGCGCCCAGGCAGCTCTGGGTGTCTGCTGTTCCTTCTCGCAGGGCAGCTCTGGGTGTCGGCTATTCCTGCACCCAGGGCAGCTCTGGGTGTCTGCTGTTCCTGCTCCCAGGGCAGCTCTGGGTGTCTGCTGTTCCTGCGCCCAGGGCACCTCTGGGTGTCTGCTGTTTCTACTCCCAGGGCAACTCTGGGTGTCCGCAGTTCCTGCGCTCAGGCAGCTCTGGGTGTCGGCTATTCCTGCACCCAGGGCAGCTCTGGGTGTCGGCTATTCCTGCACCCAGGGCAGCTCTGGGTGTCTGCTGTTCCTGGTACGAGTGCAGCTCTGGGTGTCTGCTGTTCCTGCACCCAGGGCAGCTCTGGGTGTCTTCTGTTCCTGCTCCCATGGCAGCTCTGAGTGTCTGCTGTTCCTGCTCCCGGGGCAACTCTGGGTGTCAGCAGTTCCTGCGCCCAGGGCAGCTCTGGGTGTCTGCTGTTCCTGCGCTCAGGCAGCTCTGGGTGTCTGCTGTTCCTGCGCCCAGGGCACCTCTGGGTGTCTGCTGTTCCTGCGCCCAGGCAGCTCTGGGTGTTTGCTGTTCCTGCGCCCAGGCCGCTCTGGGTGTCTGTTGTTTCTGCGCCCAGGCAGCTCTGGGTGTCTGCTGTTCCTGCGCCCAGGCAGCTCTGGGTGTCTGCTGTTTCTGCGCCCTTCTCCTTTAGTCCCAGACCACACAATAAACAATTACATCCTGCAAAGAAAATAAAACCGAATGACCTAACAAGTATCTACCGGTGTTAAACACCGGGAGCCTGACCGTTGGGACACGGTGACAAGTGAGGACGCTGACCCAGCAGTATGGGTGAAAAGCTGGGGCCGGGTTCTTTATTTCAATTCAGTACATGCAGACTAACGAGAGAGTAAACTCTAAACTGTCCTGATGCAGGCTCGACAACCATTTTAGTGCTGAAACACGTCTGCAGCTGCTAAATGGTGAGAGCTGTCTGCCTCAGTAATTACCATTGCCAAGAGTAGCATTGAACAGTGATGTAATGAAACTTGAGCCTCCCCCCCCCCCCCCGCAAAATACATGAAGAGGGCCCCCACGCTCCGGACCCAGTCAGGAGCTCTCAGGCCTTGGGGTCCAGACCACTGCC